>NW_022195038.1:403569-755572 GCF_008641045.1 Pistacia vera | reverse complement strand
TTCGCCACGGCGAAGACATTTCCTTCGCCGGGGCGAAACTTCTTCCTGAGTTCTGAAATTACAGAACTGCCACTCCGCTTGCTTCTTCGCTTAATTCCTCGATTCTCGGTGCTCTTCCTTGGAAACAAGCTTCATCGTGCTTAATCCTACTCCGGAACTCTCCTATCTTCTGATATCCGCTAATTTCTGAGTCAAAAATATCCAATTTTGTGCTTATTTGCTCAAAATGTCCATTTTAACCTGAAATACAAAAAGTAACGAATTAAGAACCAATTCAGGTCAAAATGCACCAGAAAGTACCTGAAATCCGACAAAAAGATCTAATAAAAACTGTATAATTTACGGATTATCACTCACCTATTTCCTGCAAAAACATGGAAAAACAATAGGCTGAGCATAAAAATGCTCAGTAAGTAAATCCCTTAACTCTTCTCCTTCTTTGATTCTTTCCTTACTTAATTCTCTTCTTCTTTTCTTTCTCTGTTTCTAACTCTCAGTGTTCTTTTCTTTCTCTCTACTTCTCTCTGTTCTTTCTTTCTTATTCTTTCTATTCTTCCTAACCATAATGAAATTCATGGCAATATGTATGAATAAAATGCATATGCAATAATGCATAAAATGCTTTTTCTTTCTTATTTCTACTTTCTTGTTCTATGTCTTTTCTTTTCTTTTCTTGGCTTGTTCAAGCCTTCTCATTCTTTCTTATTCTTATTTTTTCTCATTCTCTCTTTTCTTAATCCTTCTCATTCTTACTCCTTCTTATTCTTTCTTTTCTTATTCTTTACCGATCGGACTCGGTTGATGTATGGATTTGGCCGTGTGAGTGAGTACAATCCTCATCTACATACACTCTTACGGGTCGTACAATTCTTCTTCTTCTTATGCCACTCAATTAAGCTGGTGTATATGTGGGAATTTCTTCTTAACACTCACGGTTCCCCATCACAACAACCTATTCTTTTCTCTTCTTTAACACTCTTTAAATTTTTTAATGCTTATTCTTCCTTTCTCTTTATTCTTAGAGTGTTTTATTCTTTCTTTCTTTGTTCTTTATTCTTTATTCTTTATTCTTCATTCTTTATTCTTTATTCTTTATTATTTCTTAAGTTTCTACACATACACCATTATATGCATATGGATGGCTCATGCTTAAAATTCTTACTTAGATGCACTCATGAAATGCAAATATGCAATGTTGCATAAAATCAAGGTTTCTACTCATACTCATGCTTCTGTTAGGCATTTCATCAAACAATAAATGTGCATATACAAATCCTAATTTAATTATCCTTCTATTTATTTCTTCAACCATCCAAAATGAGAGAAAAACTCTCTTGTATCATCACCACAATACACGGCACAAACACTCCCAAAAATTTCTCCAATTCTTCCAATTTCAACCCATCATCATATCATCATATACACTTCTGATATTCAAATATATCCAACAACAAGCATAGTTAATCATCAATCTCATCTCAATTTCTCAATAATCATAACATATGCATGCTTAAAAGCAATCTCCAGTCACTTGATTTTCTTAAACTTTAACTTGAATTGGATTTTGAGTGGAATTTACTTACCTTATGCTTGAGTAGTCTCTACTAAGCTCTCTACTCTTGTTGGATTCAAAACTTCTTCTAACCCTAAGCATAAACTTCATAAGAACTCAACTTTTACACAAATAAATCATAGATAAAGAGCATGAATTCTTACCTTTTGAAGCCTAGAATCAAAACCCTGTTAAAAATCACTCAAAAGCCCTCAAAATCCTTGGAGGAGTGAATGAAAATTTGAGAGAAAATGGAGGAGTAGTGTGGCGGTGGAATGAAGGAAATAAGGGTTACAAACCCTTATCATCTTATTTTATAAATACACTTTCCCATTGCCCTTACTCTTTCTTGGAAATTCCATCTATGTATCTTAGTCAATTACCATAATGCCGTCATTTTTATTGTATTCTCTATGAAATTCTCTCTCTTTTCACTCCCCACTTTTTCAACTAATTTTGAGTTAAAAGGCCATTTTACTTAATGCAAGTTTAAGGCATTTTCTTCATATTCTCTTAAAATAATTCTAACAAAAATTAACTAAGGGCTATAAAACATAATTTAAATCATGTACCTCCATGTTGGGCGTTACATTATTATCTTTGGCTGCAAAAGTAGATTGGCCGTTACAGCAGTTAGATGTGAAGAATGGTTTCTTACATGGATAATTGTCTGAAGAGATCTATATGGATTCTCCACCAGGGTGTATTTTACTAGGGACACATAGCCAAAAGGTATGTAAGTTAACGAAGTCACTGTATGGGTTAAAATAATCTCCGAGGGCATGGTTTGGGAGGTTCACGAAGGCTATGAAGTTTTTTGGCTACCATCAGAGCAATTCAGATCACACATTGTTCCTTAAAAAACAACAAGGAAAGATCACTGCACTTATTGTATATGTGGATGATAGGAAATGATCCAGAAGAAAGGAAGGCTCTACAAAAGTACTTGTCAAAAGAATTCAAAATGAAAGACCTAGGTTCTTTGAAATATTTTCTCGGAATCGAAGTGTCTCGATCTTATAAAGGTATCTTTCTATCACAAAGAAAGTATGCCTTGGATGTACTGCAGGAAAATGGTATGTCAGCATGTCAACTAGCTAATACACCAATTGAAGAAGGTTTGAAATTGGGAGTCGAAGTTGATTAAGTACCAGTTGACAAAGGGAGATACCAACGACTTGAGGGAAGATTGATGTACTTATCTCACACTAAGCCAGATCTTGCTTATGCATTGAGTGTAGTTAGTCAGTTCATGCACAATCTTGCAAAACAACATATGAATGCAGTCACGTTTATCTTGAGGCATTTAAAACATGCTCTTAGAAAGGGAATCCTATTTACTAAAAATAAGGACTACCAAAATGTGAATGCATATATTGATGTTGATTAGGCTGGAGAAGTGGATGACAGAAAATCTACTTCCTGTTATTTCACTTTTGTAGGTGGTAATCTAGTCACGTAGAGAAGCAAAAAACAGAATGTTGTGGCATGCTCAAGCGCCGAAGCAGAATTTAGAGGAATGGCACTTGAGATTTGTGAAGCTTTGTGGCTAAGATTTCTCTTGGAAGATTTGGGCTATCAACCTAATCAACCAATCTAGTTATATTGTGATAATAAAGCAGCATGTGATATTTCTCACAATCCAGTTCAACATGATCGTACGAAGCATGTTGAGGTAGATAGATTTTTCATCAAAGAAAAACTAGATGAAAAGATTATTGAATTACCCAAGATTCGATCAGAGGATAAGTTGGCCAATATTCATACCAAGGCTGTCTCCAAATGTACTTTCTCACAAGTGTTAGACAAGTTGGGCATGTATGACATCTACGCACCAACTTGAGGGGGAGTGTTGAGATTTACTAAATATTTCAGGAATATATTGTAATATCCTAATTATGTTAGTCTTAGGATATTCATAATGTATTTGATATCCTATAATCTCCTAATTATATCGGTATATTGTATTGACATAATTAGGAGAATACGTAGAGTGTATTCTACCTATAAAACCATGTAATCATGAGTGTAAAGATATGAATTATAAACCTACAATTCTTCGTTCAAACTCTTTTTTTTCTTTCTTCCATTTCTTTACTTACCGGTGATACTATTAATCAATAATCAATTCATATGTGTGCTTGTTTTTTGATTGAATCATGATTAAGAATTTCTTTCTTCTTCCATTAGGATTGACCATCTTGTTATTTGATTTGTGTTAATTCATCTCTCGACCCAACGGTTACAGATATAGTATTATAAATAATACTACAGTCAATTCATAAAACTTGTTATGAATTTTTTTTTCTTTAGGTAAACCTTGGCAGTACAAGGAAAATTTTTCATAGAAAAAACGAGGACACCTAGAGAAGGGGTACGTAATGAGCCTTACCCCTTGGATAGGACTAAGTATAACAATAAAGCAAAAAACAAAAAAAAAAAAAAAAGAATTAATAATAATAAAGAAAGCAATGCAAATGCATGAAATGCAATAAGAAAGCTAGAGCGTGAAAAAAAAAATGCTTGAATAAAGAAAGAGAAAAATTAAGCATTAAGAGAAATGATGATATGGCAAATCCAAAACATCATCCATCAAATTTTTTTTTTTTTTCTTTGGGATATTATCAATCAGGGTATAACATTTTCTTAATATAAGAAAAAAGTGACACAAAATTCAAAATGCATAGAAACTAGACAAAACATAGTTAAAGGGTGTTAAATTTAACCTCTAGAAAGGGTAGAAATAGCATTTGATATATTTGTAATATCTGATCATTTTGAAATAATTTATTTAAATTAAAAAAAAAAGAATTTCAATTAAAACTATAATAGTTTAAAATTTCAAAAATCTTAAAAACCAAAAGAAAAATAAAAACAAAAACAAAGTGTTGTGCGATAAATCAGGAAACGATAATTCTTATTTGGCCTAGAGATATCTTGAGATATGGACTCCACGATTAAAGTCAAAGATCTCGTTATTTCTTGTTTTAGTTTATTTTTAATTCAATCTTGTAATGGGTGCTATATAAACTCAGTTGTAATCTATTTTGGGGGATTCCTCCAGAGAGAGAATCTAAGATGGAAACTTAGAAAAGAGAAAACTGAAGAAGTTTAACTCATTGAGATAACTCTTTGTAACTCAAAATAATTCTTTGTAACTCAGCTCGTCAATATACTCAATAACATAACAGTGGACGTAGGTTTTGCATTATAAGCAACCGAACCACTTTAAAAAGCTTTTCTTGTTCCTTTGTTATCTTATAATTATTACTATATATTCGCCATCACACTACTTCCATCGTTGATTCATCAGGATCACGTACACATCCTATGTGGTTCTAGCACTGTTAATCACGTACCTCTGGTTGCGAATTTTCTCATCAATACAAATAAACATCCTTATATATGTTTCGTGCGTAAGGAAATGGATACATTTTAAAAAAGAGGAAGCAAAAGTGAAATGAGGCTTTCCCCAGTATCCAATGGTTTGATGATTCACCACAAGAAGCCCATCGGGCACCACGAACTGTGATTTTTTTCGGCCTTTAGTATGAGCAAAAATGAGATCCAAATTCTGATATTTGATAAGGCATTGAAAATAATTTTTCTTGGCAATGAAATTTTGAAAACTGGTGAAGCAATCGGTTGCTATGAATACAACAACAAACAATACCTTAATATTGCGTTGGCCAGCTTTGTTGGCCATCGGCTAAGCCATGGACACAGATTTAGGTTTTATTTTTTATTTTATTTATTTATTTTTTTTATGTTTGATTTTGCTAGTGTCTTATTTATTTTTTTTCTTAGTAGTTTTTTAAATTTTTATAATAATTTGATTTTATTATTTTATTATTTTTGGTTTTTTTTATTTTTAATTTTTTATAGTAATTTCAGTTTTTTTAATATTTTCTTTATATACGCAACATACCAACCTTTTGAAGCTACATCTTCAATTGTCAAAGTAATTTCTTGCGATTCAACGAAAACATTTGTATGATGACCAAGGGTAATAGCATAAAAACCCAAGAAAAGCTGCATTAAAGCCTAAAAAAATAGCACCACAAAGAGATGGGTCAAGATTAACTGTGGCTAAACCATTAGTATTAATTTTGATCCAACTGTGCAGAGGAGCCATCCAAATGATGGTTGACCTTGGACATAGCCTCGGCATAAAGTGGTAAGGAATGATATATGGCTGGTGCATAACGCCCAAAGTCAAAGGACGTAGCCACTTTATTGAAAATGAACCCACTGAAAATTTAAAATAAATTAAAAGAGGTTTACATTTTATAGTTTTTGACAATTTTGACCCAACTTAAATTGATATTGGCTTTACAAAAATTTATATTAATTAATTATTTTTTGCCTTTTCTCTCTTCTTCATTTCCTCTCCTCTTCTCTTATACTTTATTTTTTCTTTGGTTGGATTCAATGTTAAGGAGTGCAAATGATTGAATCTGTGGAAAACATTTTGTACTTTGTTCTATTGCTTATGCTTGTCTTGTATCTTTGCAAAATGGTGCGTATTGTCTTTATTACTTATAATGGCTGAATATAAAAAGCCATCTCTGTCCTTTATCAAAGTAGTTGTTGAGCAATAGCTGAATTAGTTACAGAGCTGTTCTTTGTTATTTTTCCTTTTTCTTTTTTTTCTTCAATCTTGGCTTTTTCCTTCATGGTATCAGAGCCATAGACCTACGTCTATGGAAAATCTAAACTCTAACTCAACAAATTTCAGCTCCAAAATAATTGAAATGAGCACTAGCTTCACAAATTTCACCACCGCAAGCATTCCACCCACTCTTCCTTCCATTTCAGTAAAGCTACAGGAAAAGAACTACACCTTTTGGAAGTCACAATTTCTACCGGCATTGATCTCGCATGGTCTGGCTGGCTTCATCACCGGTGAAAGGACATGTCCTTCGATGTTTGTGGTCGAGAAGGATGATGATTCTAGTCAGTCAATTAAGAAGTCAAATCCTAACTACTTCTCTTGGAAAAAGATCGATCAGCTACTAGTAAGTTGGCTACTATCAATTATCTTTGAGTCTATGTTTAGACACGTTGCTAAATGTAGTTCATCGTATGAAATCTAGAACATATTAGAACTTCACTTTCAGTCAGTATCTAAGGCTAGAACTTTGCACTTAAGGAATTGTTTACAAACTACAAAGAAATATGCTCTAAGTATCAGTGAATACGTTTTAAGGATGAAAGAGTTAGGGGACGAATTAATTGCTAGTGGTATGAATATTACTGTTTAGGAATTGCTACTGTATATCTTGGATGGCTTGGGACCAGAATACGATGCTATCGTTGCCAATCTCACCACTACTGGTAGTCACACGACACTACAAGAGGCTCAATTTTTGCTTCACAAGCATGAGACTGGAAAGGCAACACAGTTCTCTTGTCAGTTTACAAGATCAAATAGCATCTGCACTTGTGGCCTCTAAACAAACTATGATAGATTCTCAGAACAAACAACAAAGTCTCTTAGATCCTAATTCTACTAGGAACTATCCTAGCAATTTTAATTCACAAAACCACACCATTTACATGTCACAAAATCAACCCTTTTATCATAACACTGGTGTGCCAAGTTCTGGTGTTAATCAAGGACCTCTTATGAACAATTCCACTATGCCAAATAATGAGATAAATCAAGGTATATTCATGGGAAATGGCAATACTTACTGTCAACCTCAGTTTATATCCACTGGTGATTCCTTTTCTCCTTTTATTTCTCCTATAACACAAATGTACAATCCTCACATGATGAGAAGTAGAGGTCGAGGCAAGGGTTACTTTAGACCCAAACTGATCTGCCAAGTTTGTGGCAAATGAGGACACTCAGCCCTACAATGTTACTATAGATTTGATAAGGGTTTCATTGGATTTACTGTCCCAAGAGCTTCAGCTACAGGCTCTCCTACTTTTATCACCTCACAAGTACCTCAGTCTTCATCTCTGATTCAAGCTCCTAGTAATCCAACTCAAACACTTGTGGCAGTAAGAGTGACACCACACCACAACTATCTCTTGCTCAACACTGTTTCTACTGGTCTTTACTATCCAATATTAACTAGAATGCCAAATCACCAGAACCAATCTTTTTGTTACCATGGCAGGTCTTCACAATCTGGAAGCCCTACTCAACATCAAATTTCACAACCATAGGCTGGTATTTCTTCTCTGCATAATCATATCTCATAACCAACCTTGGTCTCTATTGGCTATGATAACTCTACATCAGTATTGCTACAAGAAAGAGATCCATTTTTTTTTCTAGTACACTCACACAACTTGCTAGCTGCTACTTCACAAACCATTTCTGATCAAACTTGGTATGTGGATTCTGGCGCCACAAACCATATGATTGCACACTCTAATAATCTTCTTCTCAAGGAACACTATTATGGTAGATCAATAGTTTAGGTTGGCAATGGACAAGCTATGCCTATTACTCATACGGGTTTGTCATTTCTATCTTCTCATAATCATCCTAGACTGTTGTCTCTTAAAAACATGCTATGTGTGCCTCATATAGCTAAAAATTTACTTAGTATCTTTCAAATTACTGAGGACAACGGGGTGATAGTAGAATTTTATTGTGATCATTGTCTCATAAAGGACAAAGTCACTAAAGAGACACTACTCCATGAGACCTTGAAGGATGGCTTATATCAGATACAATTCATTGCTCCTACTGTGGACTACGTGAAAGCTTCTCCAACTGATGTGCATCATTCAGGAAACTCTTGTCATATGGTTTCTTTCTTTAGTAGCAGTATTAGTAATAATAGTATGAATACTGTTGATTATGTTAAACGCAAGAATAAGAACTCTGATGTATCTGTTGACTTGGCAAAGTTGTGGCATGCTAGGCTAGACCACCCTCAAGAAAAGACTTTAACGCATGTAATGAATATAATTTTTGTTCCTGGATCATTTGGCAATAAAATGCTTTGTGAAGTATGTCAATTTGGTAAAATGTCTCAGGCTTCTTTTCCATTATCTACTTCTAAAACTAGTGGACCACTTGAATTGATATATTCTGATCTGTGGGGGCCTGCCTCAGTCCATTCTTCAGAAGGTTATCAGTACTATATCATCTTTGTAGATGATTACATCAGGTATATGTGGATCTATCCCCTTAAACCCAACTCTAAAACTTTCATCATGTTCACTCGTTTTCATTGCTTTGCGGAAAGACAACTAAATGCAAAGATTAAGTGTTTGCAAATTGATTAGGGTGGAGAGTTTAGAACTTTTTCTGGTTATTTACAACAGCATGGAATTGATTTTAGGCATCCATGCCCTCACCTACACCAACAGAATGGTAGGGTTGAAAGAAGACATAGAACCATTACTCAGTTTGGTTTAACCCTCTTAGCACATGCCAGTATGCCTCTCTGTTTTTGGTGGCAAGCATTCAGCATAGCTACATACATTATTAATTGACTCCCTACTTCCACACTTGAGGACAAATCTCATTTTCAAGTGTTGTATGGAAAGGCACCAGTATATCACACACTAAAGGTTTTTGGCTGCTGTTGCTACCCCTATATCAGGCCTTATCAGAAACAAAAATTCACTTATCACACTGAAAAGTGTGTTTTTATAGGATATAGTCCTGGTCATAAAGGGTATAAATGCTTATCTTCTTCAGGTAAAGTTTACATTGTTAAGCAGGATAAATTTGATGAAACTATTTTTCCTTTTAAGGATGGTTTTCAATGTTATTTGTTCAAGGATAATAGGTCTACGAATTCTTGCTCATCTTCTAACAATGATTTTTGGCCTACCTGGAACTTTGCTCATTGTTTTGATGAGTCATCTAGGCTTGCCGATAATGTTACCTCTATACCTGGTATAAATACTTCATCAGGAAAGCTACCTGATTCTAATTCACCTGATAAGACTTCATGACACTTTTCATTTGGGAATGGTAATCTGTCAGAAGACATGTCTATGCCACCTTTCAATCTAGTTGTTTCTTCTAGCAATATTTTATCTAGTGCAGCTACTTTATCAAGGGACTTGTCTAAGTCTAGTCTCATTAGCTCTTCAGATGATAAAGATAAATATTCTTCTGATTCTTTTCTAGTTTCTTCAGAAGGCACTCTCACATCTGATTCTTCTCTAGTCTGTAGTAAAAGTTCCGCCTTCCCTAGAATGCAACTTGAAGTCGTGTTACCCTGTTCCAATCTGTAACGCCCACTTTGAGGTACATCTTTGATTTATGTTTATTTTACCCTTAATGTGGTAAATTGGTGCTTGGCTAAGTTTGTATGTTGATATGGTTGTGTGAATACCCTAAATTTGATGAAGTCTTGGTGAATTTTGGAAATGCAGACTTCGCCGCGGCGAAGAAGAAGCGTCGCCGTGGGCTCGTGGCGATGTATGCTCTGGAATTTTTCGCTGGGGCGAAAAAAAATCTTTGCTGGGGCAACGAGCTGGATAATGTTTCTAGAGAATTTGCCTTAGGGGTGAAGTGACCATTCTACCCCTAATTAGCAGGAAAAGTGGGGAGTGAAATGGAAGGAAATTTCAAGGAGAATGCATTCGAGTGGGGTTGGATGTGTAAAGAATTAAAGGGTAGAGATGGAATTCCCTAAGAAGAGCAAGGGCAAAATGGGAAAGAGTGCTTATTTATATGAGCTAAAAAGGGTTTAGCCTTAGAAACCCTCCCATTCTCTAAACCTCATACACTACTACTACTCTCCATTTCTCTCAATTCTTCATCCTTTTTGCTAAGGAAATTGAGGGCTTTTGGTTGAATGTTTACAAGGATTTGATCCTAAGCATCAAGAGGTAATAATTCTTGCTCTAAACATGAGAGTAATTTGTACACATGTTGAATTCTTATTAAGTTTATGCTTAGGGTTTAAGAGGAAGAACAAGTCCAACAAGGATAGAGAACTTTTGTGCAATTCTTCAAGCATAAGGTAAGTAAATCCAACCCAAGTTAAGGTTTAAGCAATCAAATGATTGATATGCATGCTTATGTTTATGAGCTTGAGATTGATTGTTGAGAATGATATTATTGATGAGTTGATGGCTTTTGATGAGAAGATTTTATTCATGAGAAGTAGATATTAATTTGTGGTAACCAAGTGAAGTTTGGTTACATTTAGAAAGAATTTAAGTAGAATATTTGAAGTGTTTTTCTTGGCCATGTTTAGATTTACTGTGGAGGAGTTTTGCTCTATGAATGGATGGTTAAAGAAAGAAGTAGAGATGTATCAAAAATAGAATTAAAGTATGCATGCATGATGTTTGTTGAAATGCCTAAGAAAACTTGTGCATAGGTAGAGAAACTTATTTTTGTGCAACATAGCATATTTGCATTGCATAATTGCACTTAAGAAAGAAACATAAGCATGAGCCATCCATGTACATATATTTACATATGTATGAGAACTTAAAGAAAGAATAAAGAATTTTAAGAATAAAGAGAAAGAAAGAAAAGCACTAAAGAATTAAAGAAAGAAAAGTGCTAAAGAAGAGAAAAGAATAGGTTGTTGCGATGGGGAACCCGTCAGTGCTAAGAAGAAGAAATTCCCACATACACGCCACCTTAATTGAGTGGCATAAGAAGAAGAAGAATTTGTACGACCCGTAAGAGTGTATGTGGATGAGGGTTGTGCCAAGAAGAATTTCCTACATGCACACCACTTTAATTGAGTGGCATAAGAAGAAGAAAGAATTTGTACGGTCCGAAGAGTGCATGTAGATGAGGACTGTACTCACTCACACGGCCAGGGTTCCATCCACGCATCAATTGAGTCCGATCGGCAAAGAATAAGAAAGAATAAGAAAGAATAAGGATAAGAATAAGAAAGAATAAGAAAGAATGAGAATGCTTGAGCAAGCAAAGAAAAGAAAAGAAAAGAAAAACAAGAAAAGAAAAGAAGAGTTTGAGCAAGCAAGAAACGAATAGAAAGGGAAGAGAGGAAACATAAATAGAAATAGAAAAAAAAAAAATGCATTTCAGTCATGCATATTACCATGAATTCCATCATGGTTAAAAAGAATAGAAAGAATAGAAAGAAAGAACAGTGAGAATTAGAAACAGAGAAAGAAAAGAGAAAGAACTAAGAAAGAAAGAAGAAGAGAATTAAGTAAGGAAATAACCAAAGAAGGAGTTGCGGGGACAAAAGAGATAAAGGATTTACTTACTGAGCATTTTTGTTCACCCCGTTTTTTTCCATGTTTTGCAGGAATTAGGTGAGTAGCGGTCGGAAGGACGTCGACAAGCGAAGAGAAATAGCATTACTGTCCACCATTGTAAAAGCTTGTATATATGTTATTTTGTCTATCTATGAATAATATATGTTTAGTAAAGAAAATTTTTGGGCCCATCTATTTTTCATTTGCTATAAATATACTATTATCATAGTATACTTTTCTAAGTATAATAGTAGAAAGAAGTTATTACACAATCGTCACACACTCAATTGCCACCCTATGATCACTAGATCAAAAAGTCAGTCTCACACTTCTGGTGCACAACTTACTAATGCACAGGCTTATTTCTCTATAGTAGCTAATATTCTATCTGAACCATGAACTACTTCTGAAGCCTTGACAATTCTTGAGTGGAGAACAGTCATGGATGAAGAATTTCAGGCTCTTTTGCGGAATTACACTTGGGAGTTAGTTCCATAGAGTTCTGACATGAATGTAGTAGGTTGTAAGTGGGTTTTCAAAACCAAATTAAAAGTTGATGGAACACTGCAGAAATATAAAGCCAGGTTAGTGGCAAAAGGATTCCAACAAATACCCAAGCTTGACTATTTTGATACATTCTCTCAAGTGATTAAACCAGCCACCATTTGGATTATACAATCCTTAGCTGTCCATTTTCAGTGGGATATCCAGCAGATTGACATCAATAATGCATTCTTGAATGGTGAATTGTCAGAGCATGTGTTCATGGTGCAGCCTGAGGGATTCTATGATGTAACTCAACCTAAACATGTGTGCAAGCTTCGCAAAGCGTTATATGAATTAAAACAAGCTCTAAAAAGGAAAAACTACTCCTTTAGAGATCACAAGATAAGATAATGCTCATTTTTTGTTATTTTGCTTAAAAATCTCTTCTTTTATCTTTCTTTATTGATGAAAGATTAGGAATTTTGTTTAGTTTAATAAATGGGTTTGAAATTGGAGATGATTTTTCTAGATTTTTATATGGGTTTTGATTTAGTCTTATTTATGTTGATGTATGGATTAATTAGTTGATATTTTAAGTTGAGTTTGATAAATTTTGGTTAGTTATTAAGTTAATTTTGAATGGGTTTAAAGAATTGGTGAAATCCTAAGTTATAGAGATTTGAGAATTTGGTTTAATTTTGATATATTGTTTAATTGGTTGATATTTAGATTTGGATTTGATGAGTTTTTATGGGTTTATGAGTTGAATTTCATTGTGTTAGTGGAAATTGTTTAAAAAGCCTAAGTTATAAGTTTTTAGCTACGTTTTATAGTTGATATTTTGACCTCACTAACTAAAAATCCTGACAATGTCCCTATCTCAGTCTATAAATGTTTATTTTAAGTCCTTCAAATATGATAAATAATGATAAGCTCAGCCACTAACCAAAGATTAGAAACATGGGAGTTAAACCTGTTACTAAAAAAAAGCCACAAATCTTCCAATGTTCTTGTACTTGGTAAAGAAGTATGAAATAGAGCAACAATCCACCTCCAAAGACTTTGGGCAAAGTCACATTCAAGGAACAAATGATTTACAGTTTCCTCATAATTTAAAGAATTACACAAGAGACAAGCGGCCCAGCTAATAATCGAAGAAGTATCACTACTTGTAGCCACGTAACAATATTTAAAATTGAGGTGACCATGGAACAGTCACCAATTTTCATTTGTCACAACCACCACTCCAAATGAAATTACAAATCCAACAATTAAGTTATTTTTACAAGACTTTGAGGCCATTTGTTGATTATGAAGGAGTGAAGACGCATAGAGTGAATTATCGATTGAACAAGTTAAACTCTACCCTCCAGCTTTCCAACTTTACATTTAATTCTATCCATAAGCTTTTAAAGATAAATTCTTTGCTGATATGCTGACCTGAAGCCTTACCATAATCATCCTAAAAGCTATCAAGTTCTTAAGAGATCTAGAATCTCTTTTTGAGAAAATGAAGACATCATCTAAATATAAGGCATGAGAAGGAGCAGTGTGAGGATCCCACATTGGAGGGGAAAGAGGTGGGCATCTGGGTTATAAATGGCTTGGGCACCCTCCCCTGCAAGCCAGTTTTCTAAGAAGAGTTCTACCTAAGCCCATAAAAGGCATATTGTCCAACCCAATTTCTATTAAAGGCCCACTACCCAGCCCAATTCTTATCAATTTGGGAGTGAGTTCCTATCAATTGGTATCAGAACATGATCTTGCACCTACGTGGCAAGCTGACCCATGGCAGGTAGAAGGGTGGATTAAGGGGATCCATGAAGTCACCCAAGGGGTAAAAAGGCCGACATGGATGTCCGTTTTGGAGCGTGGTGGAATGTTAGGAATATCCCACATCCCTTGGCAAGCCGGTTTTCTAAGGAGAGTTCTACCCAAGCCCATAAAAGGCCTATTGCCAAGCCTAATTCCTATCAAAGGTCCACTACCCAGCCCAATTCCTATCAATTTGGGAGTGGGTTCCTATCAATTAATCAGTTTTCCAATGTGAGTTATACCCAACCACCTAGGCCCTTGACCCAAGGTTTACGCCCAAGTTCCTATCAATTGGCATCATAGCCAAAACTTGCTCAAGACCACATTCCGGAAGGGGCGACCTGGGAAAGGGCTACCTGGGAAGGGGCTACTTGGGAAGGGGTGACCTAGGAGAGGATTACTACTAAAAGGTAGTAACTAAAGCTGCCTAGAGTAAGCCACCTAGAGAGAAGTCGTCCAGAGTGGGCCAACGTGGAAGTTGGGTCTAGGTTAAGTGGTTTATAAGGAGTTGGGCACCCTCCCTTGGCAAACTGGTTTTTCAAGGTGAGTTCTACTCAATTACCTAAGCCTTGGCATAATACTACACATACAATATTTTTATACAACATTTTTCATATAACTTGATGTGGCAAAATATGATTGGCTGATTTTAAATTAAAAATAAACTTTTACTCAATCATCTTTTGCTACATCAAGTTATACGATAAACATTGTATAAAAATGTTGTATGTGCAGTATTACTTAGGCCCTTGATCCAGGGTTTAGGCCCAAAATCCTATCAAGTAGAACCTCTTGGTTGGAAATATTTTAATTGAACCTATTTTTCAAGAATCAAAATACATCTAAAAATTTCTTTATCCAACGAATAAAAATTGATGAAAATCCAAATGGAAAGAGCACTTGAAATTAAAAACTCCACTCCATGGTATCAAAGGCCTTAATAATGTCAAGTTTCAAACCAGTATTACCACCAAAACTTTTCCTACCAAGCAGATTAATGCTCTCTGAGACGGTACCAATACAATTTGATATATTTGTTCCTTTAATAAAAGCAACTTGGTGAGGCGATAGAATCCATGCAACAATAGAGGAAAGACAATTGGCCAAAATCTTTATAATGATCTTGAAATTGAAGTTTGCTAGAGCAATAGGACGAAACTATCTCATTAGCACTAGATTCTTTTAGGATGAGAATAATAAATTGGCATTAATATTTGGAAGCAGAGTGAGTGGGTAAAAAAAATTCTGTACAAAATTAAACACATCAGTTCCGACATTGTCCCAACAAGAATGATAAAATGATAGTGGAAAACCATCTGGATCAGGGGCGCTACCTGGATCCATTGAAAAAATAGTTTGTCTAACTTCTTCTAAGGAGGAATCACTAGTAGGGATGCATTTCATGCTCTGAGACAAGGTGAGAAATAAAATGTAAGAAATTTTCCATACTTTGTTGAGCCAGCCGAGGAAATTTTCCATATAGTAATCCCAAACTAAACAGTTGTATTTACATTCTTTCCCATAACTAACACCCATACAAAACACATCGATTTTTGTAAGCACATCGATTAGAGAAAATTAAACAAGAATAGAAAATCAAGACCAATATTTGGTTCCCTCCACTTTTTTAGTCCAAGACTCCCTGTTTAGTTGAGAATAGTTGTGAATGTCAAAACAATGAGCAGGTACTAAATCACCATCCATGGAGGTAAACAACACAATTCATTAAATACTATATGCATAAACAACATGTGTTGCATACAAACAAACAATAAAAAGATTCAGTTAGTCAACAAACTACTGTTCAAATTCTTCAATTACAGTTACAAATTATAATCTCCCAAAGAAGCATGATAACCATGTACAAAATACATGGTAACTTCAACAACAGAATATTCCTCTTATATAAACATGGAATTGCCATATTGGAGGACTGTCATGTACAAAAAGCAACTGAACTACTGTAGCAAAAATAAAAAAATATATTTATATATTCGCTCAACTCAAAAGTTTAACAGCAACACTTACCTCCTCCAAACACTTACAAAAGGAGTTAAAGAAAAATGAAATAATATCAAACCAGAATCTTCCTAGCTTTCTTAGCAATGCTCAAGAGCTATTTGATCATTAAATTTGGATATTATCAACATTAGCAAAATGAAGAAATAGACTACCAACTATGGTTATGAAGTTGTGTTTTCATTTTACAATCCTTTCCATTCCTTTCTATTTTTGTTTCTAAAAGTTTTGAACCCATTCAAATTGATTAACACTTATGCGAAATTAAGATTACTTGTTCAAGTTATGCTTAATGAGTTATTAAACTAATGATTAAATATATAAACCATCCACAACATAAAGTAAAGCACAAAACTCATTTTTATATGGTTCGATAATCATGCCTACATCCATGGACCAAGTCCAGAAGAAGCTAATCCATTATAAAAAAATTATGTGTTTAAGTACAAAGTCAAAAATAAGTATCAGTTGTAAAAACTCCATGTTTGGACAACACTTCAATCTTCGCTCTTTGGTTCAACCTCAAACCTTCATAATCTAGCTTCTCCTCCACGAGACAACCAGGTCACACTTAAGCTCCTCTCAAGTTTCAACAATGACGAATTACTTCGGCAGCAATAGCTCGAACACGTCTAGATCTCAACACAAAACACTGTTCCAAAATCAACTCGAAACAACGTTCCAGAATCAACTCATGCAAGCAAGAAATAAAACACGGTAATTCAAAGTCTACCAAAGCATATCGAAAACCTACAAAAACTAAATAACCTCAATGGAAATATTCAGAGAACAATTGAGGTAAATAATATGGCTTCCTTAAAAAAGTCACAGTAGTGAAAAGACAATATATATGTGTGTGTGTGTGTGTGTGTGTGTGTGTGTGTGACAAAGATTGGGAAACAAGAAATAATTCTTTTTAGATTTGTCGTCTTGGAAGAGGATTCCTGAATTTTAGGGGTGGGAAATTCCGGTTAACTAAAATGGATAGGGTAGTTTATAAACCGAACCGGTTTTTTTATTCAAGTAAAAACTTGAACCAAAACAAAACTGGTTATATAATTAAACTGGTTATGAACCGAGCCAAATATACGGTTCGGTTAACCATTAACCGATTTTTAAAATCAGAATGACTGTCGACTGAGAAAGTTTGGCCACTGGCCACTGGCCACTAGAACTTCTACTCTCAAATTCTAGCCAAATGTAGGAGAAATGTAAATGTACACTTAGCAAGTTTTGATATAAATAATAAATATTAATACACTTGAAAGGCCAAAAGTGATAAACTACCCAGTAGCCATACTATTATTCTTCACCGAAGAAGTTAAATTCAACCATCCAAATTTCTTACATCTTCACAAATTCAAATAAACTTGAAGATTGGAGAAAAATATGAAAAAGAAAGAGACAAATGGAAGAGAAGAAAAGGAAGAGAAGATAAGACGAGAAAGAGAGATAAAACTGAAGAAGAAGAGATGGAGAAAAAGATGAAAAAGAAAGAGAAAACCCAAGGAGAAGAGATGGAGAAAAAGACCCAAAAAAAAAAAGAAAAAAGTGAAAAGAAGGAATGGAAGAGAAGAAGATGAAAGAGAAAAATGGAGGAGAAGATAGAAGATGATGAAAAAGGAAGATGAAAGAGAAAAGTGACAGTGGCGGTGAGCTCTAGAAAGTTAAATATAATTTATATTAGGGTTTTTATTTTTTTATTTTTTTTAAACCAGTTTTAGAATTCGGTTTTGGTTAACTGGTTTAAAAAAACCCTATAAACCGAACCAAATAGCTAGTTTATGAATTTTTCAAACCGAAAACTGAACCGATTTTCAAAATACCGAATTTTCGATTCAATTTCAGTCTGGTTTTCCTGTTTGGTTTGGTTTTCGGTCTTTTTTCCCTCCCCTACTTAATTTATAATCTCCTTTTAAGAAAAGGATTCTTGAACTTATAATCTCCTTTTAAGAAATGATTCTTTAAATCATAATCTCTTTTTAAGAAAATGATTCTTGAAATCATATTCTTCTTTTAGGAAAAGGATTCTTAAGATCTTAATGGGATAAAATCTTTTCCAACTCACATTAATATATAACGTCCAAACTTTCTACAACCGGAAATATAATCACATTTAATTAACACAGGTGCGATATGCATGAATATTAAAATAAAATCTGTCAGACGTGTTGCGATCATTGCATTTCTGTTGTGACTACATTTAAACTGAACCTAAATAGATTGTACATTAATCCAAATGAATAAGTTGACAAAACCAAAATACTTACTGTTTCAGTATTTTTCATCTGTTTCAATATTTGGTGCTACGAAGTGCCACGTAAGTTTCTACCGCCATCTCTGTAGTCTGCCAAATAAAATCATTAGTCACCCAAAAATTATGAGTTCAAAATCTTTATACTTTCTTGTCTGCCAGTTGCCTTTAGAATTTCAGTAGAGCCCACAAAATGGCGAACCTGCCTTCTATATTCTTTCTCAATTAATAGCAGCATCGCACACCATGTTTTATGACCAAACTATTTACATCTCCAAATTAAAGAAACAGAAATCCACAAAAGAGCTGCGACATCTCGCTCAGGAATAAGATATCTCACATCAGTGCAGGTCCACAAAAATATCCTGTTCCGCTTGGGAACTACAGGCCGGTAGTTACAGAGGGTAGTTTTATTCTTAGTTCATTTTTCTTCTCTGTCGTTTGCGGAATCAATAATCAGTTATTAGATCATAGATGAAGGAGAATGGATACACATTCAAGCTCTGCAAAGACTTAATTCCTTCCCTGTACAAGGATAAACACTTGAGGCAAGTTTTGTTCGCTGCATTATGTAACATTAGAGCCTCACATAGTTCTAAATAATACAATACATGCTTTGTAGAAACTTTGCATCGTATTAGTTAATACAATGTAAAAATCCTTAATAATTATCCATTTTGCTAGTTAAAACCAAGTAAAAAGGTAGTTCAAGTGATGTATTGCATGTATTATTTCTTTTACTTAATCATTTTAACAAATTACTTTAATTTTTTTTAAATATTTAAATACTTATTATCTTAAATAACATTAAAAAGTTTTTAAATTAATTGAATATTATAAGTTTCAATAAATTTTTAATTTCTTTCCTAAATTTTTTTTTAATAATTGATTTATATTTACGTTTAACGTTAAAAGATTAAGTTTTTATATGAATTAATAAATTTAAGTAAATGCTTATTTAAAAATTTAATTGAAAAAAATATACATCAATACCAAACAATTTTGTACCAAACATTATATTATATTTTGTATAGTACTATCCAATACCATGCAAATCCATACATTACAATACTATACAGTCAGGGTCAGAGGGCCTGCCTTCAGAATTTTTTTTTTTTTTTTAAAATTACTAATATATAGACCCACAAAAAATTGTTATTAATATATTTACCCAAGTCTACCCTCAAATTTTAAAAAATGACAACTATTATATATATATATATATATATATATATCCAGGCCCAAAAAAAAACTTATTACTAATATATATTCCAAGCCCACATTATATAAAAAATTTAAAACTCTCTCCACTTTTCTTCTCTATGGTCCACCTGCTTTTTATGATTTTATCCCCAAAATTTTTTACTCTTTCATTCTATCTTTCACTTTCTCATGCTATTCGCTTGTAAAACTTTTGAAGACTGAAATTGTTGAAGCTTTCACTACTCAAGGTAGGTATGTGTATTGTTTATTTCAATTTAGTTTATTTTAAAGTTAAATCATGCTTTTTTTTTTTTTTTGAGCTTTTTTATTCTAATTTGAGGGGAAAAGACAAGCTCTTGTGAGTTTATTTTGTGTTTTGTGTCTAAGAATGTTTCTGCTTTCCCAAATTAAAACTTTAACTATATTTTAAATAACGTTATTCTTCACCATTCACCCTTCACCCATCACCCACCACTTTCCTACATTTCAAATGTCACCGTTTAGTTGCTCAAAATTATTAAAGAAATTTGAGTTACTATCTATGTTTATACCAGGAAAATTTCCCTTTTTTTATTAATTTATATTAAAAGTCAACACAACATTGACTTGATTTAAGTAGACTAGGTCTGAATAAAGTCAAAAAAATTTATATTATAATCTTTGGAAGCAAAAAATTAAAAGAAGGTTCTGCTCAAGGTTTACTCAACCCATTTACTAAAAATTTTACTTCTCATAGATTTATTCAAGTAGGAAAGTATTGTGTTATTGCATTTTTTTTCTTTCAAGTTCTTGATATTATAGTATTTTTCTTGCTAAAGGTTAGGTGAATTTTTAAAGTTTTCACTAGTTGTTTGGCAAATAATAGCGGAGCCGTGGAGGCCCCCCTGGGTAAAAATCCTAGGTCTGCCACTGTATACAATACCATAATGGCAAACCAAAAGTGATCTAAATTCCTTCCATGTACTAAGATAAACAATTTCTAAACTTTAGTTGCAAGATTATTCATTTTAACTTACCCTTGCATTGATCATGCAATCTGTTAGTTTCATGGAATGAAGTAGAAGTAATACTTAAATTCAAAATGGATAGTAAAATTTCCACCAAACCTTTTCAAGAGAGATTAAAAGAACAAACTAAACTTAACCAATCCCAACATTTTTCAAAAGTTTCTCTCTCCTCTGGTGTAGCATCCGGAGCTAGAGAACAATTCTAAAATTCATTAACCAATCTTAAGATTGGGTCCATAAGTTTATTGTCATCTAGAGTTCTCAAAAGAAGGTTGCCACTCATTTTCAGAAAATATCACACAACTATTGAGAAATGCTGCAAGAAAATAAAAGTTTTATTAGTGTCTTGTAAATTTAAACCTTTAATACTAATCTTATTAGCTCCCACTATTTTATTCAAATCTCATACTCCCTTAAATGACGATTCGAAAATTTCGTTTGAATAAATTTCTAATGAGGAATCAGATTCTTATTAAATTTAATTAAACCTTACATAATAGAAATCTTGGTCAATTAAATTTAATAAGTAGGAAACTATTTCCTTTTATATCATTATATAAGGTATGATTCATTTCTGTACCTCTAATTTTGGATACCTCACATAATAGAAATCTTGGTACTCTAGACTAGTTATATCCAACTCATTATGCTTTCTTAAAATAGAATTTTCGTTATACCCTCACATAATAGAAATCTTGAATACAATGAAATTTTTTATCCAAGAACTAAGACAATCAATTCCATGTCGTAAAATTAGAATTCCTCACATAATAGAAATCTTGGAATATCTAATTTTATGCCAAAGAATTAATTTGCTCACAATGGAGGACTTGGATTTAATATTATTCTTTTGGGAGATTTATTAGGTTTAATCTTTGATTAAAAAATGTTTTACATTTATCAAATATATTGCAATCAAATTGCATTCATATAAATATAAAACATGGTGGGATTCAAACAATCCTAATTAATATTTATCTATCACATAAACAAATATTAATGCAGTCAAAACATACCCATTATAAAATGAACATATTCACAAACAATAAAGGGGATGCTAATAAAAATAAATATATCACAGATATTTATGAAATATCTATTCAAGGGCATATGAATAAATATTTTATGCATGTTGCGATATATATAGATTTAAGGACTCATGCAAATATGTCATAATTAACCAAAGTGTATAAGTGATATTTCACCACGCTAACATATTATAAGTGATATTTCACCACGCTAACATTTAATTATCTCTAATCTCATTTGTTAACCAAGTCAAATGAAATGATTAAAAGCATTAACCACCCATCAACCATGGTTTGGTTAATTAAGCATACTTATCCTTATCCATATCTTTAATTACACATGGAAATAATATAAACTCATCAATTAATATGCTAATGACCTAATCATCAATCATCTACCAGTTGATCATCATCAAATACCAAATAATTCAAACACCATCATATTTATGTCATGGCCGAATTTGGCAATTGAATATGCATCATCCATGCATTCAATTGTCACATGATTTTCAATCAAAATCCATAAAAAAAAACATATATATTAATCATCAAAAAACGTGCTTTCTACACGTAAAACCATTTATGCATGGATCACCACTAAGACATGCACTAATCACCATTAAAACATGTCTTACTCGACATGAAAAACCATGGCCAAAATTCATAAAACCACCATCAAAGTTGTATTCATAATACAATTCATTTACATGCATTATTGTTCCATAATAAGACATATTAAACCATGGAACGTGTATTCAAAATACGATAATGCATCAAGTAGGTCATGGCCAACATTCATCCATTCTTGAATCATCAAAATTTGCATCATAATGTAATTTTTTTTTTTTTTCACATACATGTACTAACCTAGAACAACACTTATCATATATACATAATGGAATTAAATTAAATTAGATATTTTGACTGTAATTTAACATAATTTATGGACTCATTATTAAATTGAAATTGTATTAAGGAGTAGATAACAATTTCAAAATTGTCAAAATGGTTCAAGTATAAATATGTGATTTTTATCCCATTTTAACCAAATTTTGCAATTGAAAATCTCACCCACAAACCTTAAGTGGCCGGCTCTCTCATCTTGTGTTGGTGATGGACTAACTTTAAGGATTCTCCATAGTTTTCAAGATCTTTCATCTCCAATTGAAGATACAAAAGTTGTAAAGCTTAAAAAATGTACAATTTCCACCCAACTAGTTTGAATAACATGCCTAGTTGAACCTTAATTCATGTCACCATATTTTACACCATGTTTCACCAGTTTTACCCCTAATAAGCTTGAAGATACAAAAGTTGTAAGGCTTAAAAAATGTAAAATTTCCACCCAACTAGTTTGAATAACATGCCTAGTTGAACCTTAATTCATGTCACCATATTTTACACCATGTTTCACCAATTTTACCTAATAAGCTTGAAGATACAAAAGTTGTAAGGCTTAAAAAATGGACAATTTCCAACCAACTAGTTTGAATAACATGCCTAGTTGAACCTTAATTCATGTCACCATATTTTACACCATGTTTTGACAACTTTACCCCTAATAAGCATGAATTCTTTCAGTCACCACTTCAATTTAATCATATTGAATGGTTTTGAAAGCCATAGAGTATTAATCTTAAGGTCAGGTGACTCAGGTCCATGTTCAGTAATAGTAATAATCTCTAACAGTTCTTCCTATAACTAGAAAATGTGAATAGAAACTTGTTCTTCTCTGCCAATAAAAGCTCACAGACCTAAATTCCGGAGTCAATCCTACCAGAGACTCCCTTCTTTCTTACAAGTGAATGTTTTGATATAACTTTGAAGTTTTAGTCATAACTGTAGAATATTCATTTTTGTCAAACTTATGAGTTGTGTATGTGCACACTGGCTGCCAATCCTTTTATTTGGCTTGTTTCATCCGTTGTGTGTGTGCATATCAATTCTTAGTGCATATTGTTTGCCAGACTTGTGTCTTGGCTTGTTTCGTTTCGAGTGTGTGTGCACAACGGTTTGTGCTTACACTCTCACTTCAAATATTTTGCAACCCAACACGAGTTGCATGTCTGATAGAGTAAAAAAGATATTGTTTACTTTTGTCTCTTGATATTTAGGACCTTTTACATGCGTCATAATATCTTTAAGTGTTCCTAGGGAATAAAGTTATCTTTCCCGATTTGTTTTGTGGTCCAAACCAAAAGAAGGAATACTTTCCTTATTTGGACAAACATGGGTCAGCCCGTTGTTGGCTGATGTGGCACTATATTGTTGAGCAAGAAATCTTACATTATATAATACTCTTTCTTGCATAAATGAATCTAACCTTTTGGCAATTTGTTTCATTGTACTATGAATTTCTTAGAGTATTCTATCTCTTAAGGTTCAAGGTTCATTTCTCTTTTGTACCAAAACCTCACCATATCAAACATATACTTGATGACTTTTGGAATGTGGTTCCTTTGCTGATGCTGGTGCGTGGCGTCAGTGATTGAAGCTTGGTGGTTCACAAGCTTCTCACAGGTGTGTTCCCGGTGAGAAGAAGGTCTAAGGAGTTGCTACACGTTAAGGATTCAGAGTATGGGTGCTAAGTGTAAAGTTGAACAGGGAGTTCTTTTTACTGTAACTTAGATTAGCTTTGAACTATATCTTGTAATGTGTTCTGACTTAGTGGATTGCTTCGATCTGGACAAGGTCCCATGGATGTAGGCTAAATGTGGATTTAGTTGAATCATGGATATGGCTGTGTTCTTTACTTTCTGTACTTATGTTTGTTGGGGTTAAAAAACTGGAAATCTCTTAATCAACTTGATAATATTTCGCTGCACATTAAAATGGGTACTCAAACACCGAAGTGTGTTAACCAATCCCCAACAAGTGGTATTAGAGCTTGTTCTAATTAGTTGCTTTAGTAGATCCTTGCTCATTTTACTTATTTTTGTTTGCATCTGAGTGATCTGGCTGGTGGACGAAATCTCTTATGTATTGCACCTTTACTTCAGATCTGTTATTTGTCTGTGTGTACACTTCCATTTGTGTGTTAGCATATGTCTTATTATTTTTCATCATGAGTTTCTTCACTAAAGGTGGATTTTCTCATAGACCTCCTCTATTAGAAGGTCCTAACTACTATACATGGAGATTTAGGATGCGTGCTTTTTTAAAACATATAGATGAAAGAGTCTGGTCCACGGTTGTGAATGGTTGGGCAGCCCGGGTTATTCTTGAAAATGAAGTTTCTAGTTCAAAACCTATTGCTAGCTAGTTGGACTGTTGATGACATAACTCTCGCTAATTATAACTCTAAAGCTCTTCATGTTCTTTTTAATGATATTAATGTGAACCAAATGAAAGTCATAGCTAATTGTGAGTTTGCTAAAGATGCTTGGGATAGGCTTCAAGTCAAGAATGAGGGAACTAGTGTCGCTAAAATAAATAGGCTTAGAAGACTTGTCACTGATTTTGAAAATTCTAACATGGAAGAGGATGAGACTATAACTGATTTTTATGGTAGAGTTTGTGATATTTCTAATGAATGGTTTGCTTTGGGAAGAACATATTCTAATGCTGAACTTGTCAGGAAAGTGCTTTGCTCTTTGTCCTAGAGGTTTACGTCAAAGGTCACCACCATTGAAGAATGTCGAGATGTGGATGCTATGGACATCGATGAACTCATTGGTCCTCTCCAAACCTATGAGCTGAATCTGCAATGATGGGAAAAACAGAAAACGAGCAAAGGTTTGGCTCTTAAACATGAGGTTGATTCTGATCCTTTTGACGATTGTGATATAAATTCTTTGGATGATGAAAATTGTGCTTTACTTACAAAGAATTTTGCAAAATTTTTAAAGAAAAACATGAAAAAGCCTTATAATAGTGGTTATGGCCAAAAACCTTTTGTGAAAAAGCCTTATGACCATCAAACCCTTGGTATCTTTACAAAGAAGTTTTCAAAAGATAAAGAAAAGAGAAATAAAGGCATCAAGTGTTTTGAATGTGAGGGCTTTGGGCACATACAATCTGAGTGTACTAACACACTGAAAAAGAAGAAAGATAAAGCCATGGCTGCCACTTTGAGTGAGAGTGAGCATGATGAGAGTGATGAATGATGATGATGAGAATGTTTTGGCCTTCACTGTGAATCAAGAAGATGGTAAGAGTAAAGTTTTGGATGACGCTGAAGATATCTATGCTGAGCAACAAGAAGCATATGATAAGATATATGACCAATGGCTAAAGACTACGAAAAAGTTGTAATCTCTTGGTATTGAGAATGCTTCCTTGTTGAAACAAAAGAAAGCCTTGTAAAAGATTGTTGTCCTTACTACTGAACTAATTGAGGCCAAGACCATCATTGATAAGTTGAATGCAAGTTCTCTCAAGCTTGATGAAGTGCTTGGTCAAGGAAAATCCTTCGGAGATCGGCATGGTTTGGGCTTCAGTCCTGGTGCTAGCACATCGAAAGCTAGTGCTAACATGTTTGTGAAAGCCACCAGAACTCTTGGTGAAGGAACTGCTATGAGATAAGTTACAAAGGTATCAAAATTCACTTCTACTTATCATTTTTGTAACAGGAAAGGTCACATCAGACCCAAATGCTTCAGATTCACTGCTTATTTGAAGAAAGTTTTTAAAAACCATAGTTTTGTTGCTAATGTAAATCGTAGTACTAACAATGATTTTTCTTTCAAAAGAGTTTAGAAACCTAAGGTTGATGTGAACTGCATTATGTCTCATGCTTCCTTGGTTGCATTTAAAAATGATCATTGGTATCTAGACAGTGGTTGTTCAAGGCATATGATAGGTAATAAATCTCTCTTGACTGAACTTGAATCAGTTGATAGTGGACATGTCACTTATAGAGACGGGAAGAAAGGTAAAATTCTTAGCAAATGATCAATTGTGCTTCCTGATTTTCCAGTTTTGAAAGATGTCTTATTTGTTGATGGTTTGAAAGCTAATTTGATTAGTATTAGTCAAATTTGTGACAAAGATTTTGTGGTTTAATTATGAAATAACAAGTGTCAAATCTTGAATGCTAAAGGTGTTTCTCTACTTGAGTAAAAAAGGTCAAATGACAATTGTTACTTGCTTTCTAACCATGTGTCATGTTTTAGTTTAAAAACATATTCCACTAACTTGTGGCATGAGAAACTTGGTCACATGAACTTCAAGGACTTGGTGAGACTTTCAAAGAAGGAAGTAGTTAAAGGATTACCAAAGCGTGAACTTCCAAAAGGTAATGTGTGTGGTCCATGTCACCAAGGTAAGCAAACCAGAATATCTCATGAAGCCTTATCAAATCTCAATACCTCATGTGTTTTGGAATTGCTCCACATGGATCTAATGAGTCCTATGCAAACCAAGAATTTGAGAGGTAAGAGGTATGTGTTTGTTTGTGTTGATGATTTTCAAGGTATGCCTGGGTTGATTTTTGGCGTGAGAAATCTGATTCTTTTAATGCTTTTCAGAAATTAGCTAAATGGTTGCTTGTTGAGAAAAGTTATAAGGCTACAAAGATAGTGAGAATTAGGAGTGACCATGGAAAGGAATTTGAGAATGTTGACTTTGCTAATTTTTGTGAATTGCAAGGCATATTTCATGAATTTTTAGCACCAAAAACACCTCAACAAAATGGTGTTGTGGAAAGGAAAAACAAAGTGCTTCAAGAGATGACTAGGGTAATGCTTAGTGCCAAAAAGCTTCCTACAAGACTTTGGGCATAAGTCATTAACACGGCATGTCATATTTCCAACAGAGTTTACCTTAGAAAAGGTACTGTTCAAACTCCCTATGATCTGTGGAAAGGTAAGAAACCTGATCTCTCATATTTTCATGTGTTTGGATGCAAATGTTACATTTTGAATGATAGAGAGAATTTAGGTAAGTTTGATTATAGGAGTGATAAAGGAGTTTTTATTGGATATTCTTCCAATAGTCGTGCATTTAGGATCTATAACATGCGTTCTGAAAAAGTCTTAGAATCCATTAATGTTGTGTTTAGTGATGCAGAAGATTTTTCAAAATATTCTCAAGAATGTGAAATTCAAGAAATATTTGTTCCTCGTGTGCCCACACAAGATGGTGTGAACACTACTGAATCTCCTAAACTTAAACCTTCGACAAACATGCTGTCACTTGCTCGTGGTGCTATAGCAACAGGATCTGCCTCTTGCAAAGAATCATCTACTGATTCATCATTGCAAAATAAAGGGATTGAGCTAGTTGTTGATCTTTCTTATGAGAATATTCAAAGGAGAAATCAATGAAGAAAAGAACCACCAACATGGGTTCAAAAAGCTCATCCACCTTCAACCATGATTGGATATCCAAATGAGGTAATGGTTACAAGGAGGAGAAGAGAAACCGAAATTAATCATCTTTCTTATGTGTCTCTTGCAAAACTGAAGAATGCCAAACAAGCTTTGGAAGATGAAAATTGGATTGAGGCGATGCAAGAAGAATTGGAACAATTCGAAAGGAATGATGTGTGGACACTTGTACCAAGACCATAGGGAATCAACATAATAGGTACCAAAAGGATTTTCAAAAATAAAACTGATGAGTTTGGTAATGTTATCAGGAACAAAGCTAGGCTTGTAGCTCAAGGATATACACAAGTTGAAGGAATCGACTTTGATGAAACCTTCACCCCTGTTGCTTGACTTGAATCAATCCAGTTGTTGTTGTCTGTTGCCTGCTACCTCAAGATCAAATTATTCCAAATGGATGTCAAAAACGCCTTTTTGAATGGAACGTTCACTGAAGAAGTATATGTTGAACAACCGATTGGCTTTCAAGATCCCCACAAACCTGATCATGTATTCAGATTAAAAAAAGCTTTCTATGGTTTGAAACAAGCCCCACGGGCCTAGTATGAAAGGTTGACAACTTTCCTTCTTGAGCATAACTATGAATGGGATAATGCCGACAAAACCCTTTTTATTAAGCGTGCTAACAATGAAATCATGTGTGCATAGATTTACGTTGATGATATTGTGTTTGGTTCTACATCTCATTCACTGCTCTTGAATTCATTAGTCTGATGAAAAATGAGTTTGAGATGAGTATGGTAGGGGAATTGAATATGTTTCTTGGACTTCAAATTAAACAAATGGATAATGGCATGTTTGTTTCCCAATCAAAGTATGCTAGAAACATGTTGAAATTTTTTTATCTTGAGAATGCAAAGCATGCTAGAACCCCTATGAGGGCTACCCTTAAGTTGTGCAAAGACGAAAATGGTAAAAAGGTAGATAATAAGATGTACAGAAGCATGATTGGAAGTCTTCTTTACTTAATTGCAAGTCAGCCTGATATTTGTTTTAGTGTTGCTGTTTATGTTAGGTTTCAAACTAATCCATCTGAGTTGCACTTGAATGTAGTGAAAAGAATCATGAAATATGTTTCAGGTACGTGTGATTTTGGCCTTTGGTACTCATTTGATTCTAACAGTTGTTTGGTTAGATATAGTGATGCAGATTGGGCAGGAAGTTTGGATGATAGGAAGAGCTTCGGGTGGATGTTTCTATCTTGGAAACAATCTTGTGATATGGTACAGCAAGAAGCAAAATGTAATCTCCCTATCCACTGCCGAGGCTGAGTACATTGCCGCAGGAAATTGTTGCACTCAAATTTTATGGTTAAAGCAAATGTTGAATGATTATGGTGTTAATCAAGATTGTGTGACAATATTTTGTGATAACACGAGTGCCATTAACATCTCTAAGAATCCATTTCAGCATTCTTTAACTAAACACATTGACATTAGACATCATTTCATTAGAGAGTTAGATGAGGAGAATATCATTGCACTTGCTCATGTGAACACAAAATCTCAATTGACTGATTTATTTACAAAAGCACTTGACTATGATACTTTTGTTTTCTTGAGGAAGTCCATTGGACTACTTGAACTTGAATAGTTTTTTATTTCAGTTGATGAATAAAGCATGAACATGCTACTTTTATTTTTCTTTGTCAAGACTCCTTGATCTGTGTTAGCATTCTAATTTTCATTCAGTTTCTCTTATCTGTGTGCTAACTCTAATATGTTGCGTCCATTAAGACTCTCTCTATAACATGACCTTATTGCATCATAAGTTGATTGTCCGTTCTTGTCACATTATAAAAGAACTACCTTGCATGAAGTGTGAAAGTTGTTTTAAGTAATTTTCTGATTTGTAGAGATCCCTATATTTTGAAAAATCTACCATTAAGAGGACTACCTTCATGCAAGTGTGAAAGCTACATTTTGGTTACGTTTATGAGAGTTATTTTCCCTTTGATCAAAATGAAAAGAAAAATCTTTATTTACTATGCTCATAAAGAAAAATGCAAAGTATAGTTGGGCATAACGGAAGGGGGAGCTTCTCTTGCAAAAATTTAAAATTGACCAATATGTCATTTCACCCCCTTGAGGACACTATCACACACTAAAACAAGCTCTTGGAAATTTCTCACTTATTTGTGATTAAGGAAGTGTTGTTTTGATTGCACTATGTTGACAACTTTCGTATGAGTTTTGTGCCTTTTAAGATTGAAAATTTGATCTTTTAGGTTGTTTTGCACAGATTGACTGTCTTGACCTTCAAAAATTCATGTAAAGCATTTCATAATTTTAATTTTATGTTCTTTAAATTTTGCTCAATAAAGTCTAGTAATTTATGTTCTTTTGGGATGTTGTGTGCTCACACGATTGCATATGTATACTCATTTAGGATAGAGTTCTATTTTTGGTAGAACTCTTTTTCAGCATCTCAGAATCGCCGCCTGCCATAAATGTGTTGCCCTATTTTTCTTTGCATCAGTCTTCATTTTCTAAAACCCTATTGCATCGCCTGTGTTCTTTGCTCTTGACATTTTATTCTCTCAAATCTTCATTGATTTTTCCCATGTTTTTCTCACATAGATTCAAGAAAGAAAGCTATTGAGAACCCAAAAAGAAAGGCTATGGAGGAATCTCTCAAGAAGGGATTTCAAGACCTGAAGAAATCCAGCAAGAAAAAGGAGAGGAAGGAGAAGACACCACCAGAGTCGTAGAAAAGTCTGATTCTGTGACTCTAGAGGAATCCTATGAAGAAGAAACCAGCCATTCATCCTCACCTGGTTCATCCCCTATTTCCAGTTATCACCAAAACTCGGAGCGCTCACAGAATGAGTTAGCCCTAGCCTCACCTGAGAAGAAGCCTGAAAAATCTTCTTCGATGTCAGACAGCGCCTCAGAGAACATGTCGATAGCCACTTTCAAATTGCACAAAGAAAGTTCTTCAAATAGCACACCTTCAAATACTCTGCTTCAACAAAATTGGTGAAAAAGAAAGGAAAAGCCGTCATGGAGGAACCTTCGTCTGGTAAAATTTCTCCTTTTGTTTTACCTACTGTTGAGGATATATTTAAGAGCCACATTGTCAAGAAGACAACTATGAGCGAAGCGAATGTTAGACTAGAAGATTTGATGAATTCCATGCTTTGATGAAAGAAAGAAATTGGTTAGAGACTGTCACTGGGTTGACTGCCCCTGTACAAACTCTTGTCCAAGAGTTTTATGCCAATTTAGGCTTTACAATGCTAACTCAAAATTAAACAAACATAATGATAGAGTTTCTGTTAGAGGACATTGGGTCCTGTTTACGAAAAATGTTGTAAGGGATGCTCTTGGTTTGAAGAAGAGCAAAAAGAATTTTGATTTGAAGAGTCAAAGTCATCACTGGTGGTTCAATTGTTGGTTAGCCGAGAACTAGTGTTCTTCAGCCTGGTGTGCTCACACCATTTTACAGATTGTTGTTTAAAATCTCATTGACAAATTGGTCCCCTTTAATGCACAATTCGACTGTCAGACCTGAACGAGCACAACTCCTTTATGGAATTGCTCAAAGGAAAAAGATTGACTTGGCTAAGTTGATTTTCACCAGTATTAGAGTTGCAGCGCAATCAACTCACTCTCTGCAGATTTTGTGCTTTCCTTCTTTGCTTTACAAAATCATTTCCACTTACAAGCCTAAATCCTATGAAGTGGAACCTGTTTTGAAGATAAAGACTGTCACCAATAAATCTTTTAGACAGCCTATAGGGAACTTGCCACCATCTTCCGCAATTGATCAAGCAAGGATTAACACTTGGAAGTCCAAGCTTTTTGTTGCCATGCAACACTTAGAGACTTCAATGGAGTCTATCCTTCAATCTGTGAAGGAAATTCACATTTCTCTCCGCTCACAGATGGACAAAATGAAGGCTAATCTGAAAAAGAAGAAAGAGAAGATTGTTTTGACAAAACCTGTTGATTAGAATGTGGTACCTCCTGCTCCTCCAGTTGATCCTGTTGTCATTCCTGCGTCTACCATACCTGCTAACAATGTTGCTCCTAAGATTCAAGTTGAAGAAGAACAGGTTGATGGTGAGGAAAAAGAAAAATTTACTGATGACAATGAACAAGAACCTCCTGAAAGTGACGATGTTGCTCCTGAGATTCAAGTTGAAGGAGAACAGGTTGGTGATGAGGAAAAAGAAAAATTTAATGATGACGATGAACAAGAACCTCCTGAAAGTGCAGCTGCTCAAACAGATTCTTCGGTTACCATCACTACCCCTCCAAAACTCAAAACCAAAAGGAAAGCTGGTCGCTCTTCTCTACCTTCTCGAAAGTCATCAAGACTTATGAACAAAGAGGGGGAGTAAGAAGCATGGGGAGTTTATAGTTTATTTATGTTTTGGATAAACTTATAATTTTGTTATTTTGTTATCTCTTCATGGGGGAGTTTGTTACTTTGTTTGCTACTTTTTTTTTTTTTTTTTTTTTTTTTTGTGGACTCCTTAGTTATCTTACTTTGATGTTTTTATTTGTTTTATTTACTAACAATGTGTTTACATTTGTGTTGTTTTGGTTATTTTGTTTTCATATTTGTTTGTGCAAATCTGCAAATCTTAAGTGGTTGATTTAAATCGGTTTGCACTTGATCTCTTTTATTATGTTCTTTGTTCATAAGTTTGACAAAGGGGGAGAATGTAGAATATTCATTTTTATCAAACTTATGAGTTGTGTGTGTGCACACTGGCTGCCAATCCTTTTATTTGACTTGTTTCATCGATTGTGTCTGTGCACATCAGTTCTTAGTGCACACTGTTTGCTAGACTTGTGTCTTGGCTTGTTTCGTTTCAAGTGTGTGTGCACAACGGTCTATGCTTACACTCTCACTTTAGATATTTTGCAACCCAACACAAGTTGCATGCTTGATAAAGTGAAAAAGATATTGTTTATCTTTGTCTCTTGATATTTAGGACCTTTTACATATGTCATAATATCCTTAAGTGGTCCAAGGGAAAAAAGTTATCTTTCCCAATTTGTTTTGTGGTCTAAACCAAAAGAAGGAATACTTTCCTTATTTGGACAAACATGGGTCAGCCCTTTGTTGGCTGATGTGGCACTATATTGTTGACCAAGAAATCCTTCATTATATAATACTCTTTCTTGCATAAATGAATCTAACATTTTGACAATTTGTATCATTGTACTATGAATTTCTTGGAGTATTCTATCTCTTAAGGTTCAAGGTTCATTTCTCTTTTATACCAAAACCTGACCATATCAAACATAAACTTGATGACTTTTGGAATGTGGTTCCTTTACTGATGTTGGTGCGTGGCATCGGTGGTTGAAGCTTGGTGGTTCACATGCTACTCACTGGTGTGTTCCTGACAAGAAGAAGGTCCAAGGAGTTGCTACACGTTAAGGATTCAAAGTGTGGTGCTAAGTGTAAAGTTGAACAGGGAGTTCTTTTTACTGTAACTTAGATCAGCTTTCAACTATATATTGTAATGTGTTTTGACTTAGTGGATTGCTTCAATCTGGACAAAGTCCCATGGATATAGGCTAAATGTGGATTTAGCCGAACCATGTATATGGTTGTGTTGGTCAGCCCTTTGTTGGCTGATGTGACACTATATTGTTTAGCAAGAAATCTTTCATTATATAATACTCTTTCTTGCATAAATAAATCTAACCTTTTGACAATTTGTATCATTGTACTATGAATTTCTTAGAGTATTCTATCTCTTTAGATTGAAGGTTCATTTCTCTTTTATACCAAAACCTCACCATAACAAACATAAACTTGATGACTTTTGGAACGTGGTTCCTTTACTGATGCTGGTGCGTGGCATCGGTGGTTGAAGCTTGGTGGTTCACATGCTACTCACGGGTGTGTTCCTGACAAGAAGAAGGTCCAAGGAGTTGCTACACATTAAGGATTCAGAGTGTAGTGCCAAGTGTAAAGTTGAACAGGGAGTTCTTTTTACTGTAACTTAGATCAACTTTGAACTATATATTGTAATATGTTTTGACTTAGTGGATTGCTTCGATCTGGACAAGGTCCCATGGATGTAGGCTAAATGTGGATTTAGCCGAACTATGTATATGGCTGTGTTTTTTACTTTCTGCACTTATGTTTATTGTGGTTAAAAAACTGGAAATCTCTTAATCAACTTGGTAATATTCTGCTGCACGTTAAAATGGGTACTTAAACACCGAAGTGTGTTAACTAATCCCCAACAATAACATTGCTATTCACAACATTTAGAGCATGATCTAATTGGAGTCACCAATTTCAAAAGAGAAGAGAAAGGCATATAAGGTTCAACAAAAAAGAGCAAGAACAAAAAGGGGGGAAAATGATGATTGAACATACTTGATTTACTCCAGTCCTTAAGTAACAGATGGAGGTGATAGTTGTCGATGCTTGAATAGCTTCACCATCTGCCTACGTTCACAATCCTGCATAGAAATGACAACAAAAAAGGAAAGAACCACAATTATTTTAATTATTTCAAGTCATGGTAATATAAATTATCCACACTGTTCATGTCTAAGAGTTAAGAGCAAATGATCTCATTCCATAAGACAGCCCCAAAACTAACTATATAATTGTTCAACCCATCCAAAACAAAGATGAACAAATAAAACTCTAAGTTGTTAGTTTGATTTTTTTGGTTTAGCTAACTCCAGCATCAGACTAGTAATTTATCTGACTCAAAAGTCTTTTGATTTCGTTGACAATTGACTGCTTAAAGCTACACAAAGACAACAATCAATTAAAGCTCATGAAAAGTTAGCATATTATCATGGAATATTTGGGAAGAAATTCCAGTGAAACGTGGCTTTAAAACTATAAAATTCCAGTATGAAATTAACTTGAATCTTATGAAATAGTTATATAATGAGATCTTTATGAGAGCTTTTTCAATCTTACAAGAAGCATAACTACTCGTTAAATAAGTAAAATTGGCCACTGCATGTCAAGGCACAATCATTGCATGCCAATGTTTTGTTAAGATTTCATTTGAAGGCAATTTTATTTAAGGTGTCTAAAAGAAAGTATTTCGATAAGGAGTTTTTCAAACACTCAAAAGAAAACATCACAGTAAACATTAAATCAGGACTTCATTGAGACACCAAATATACCTCAACCAATTCATTTTGGAACTTTAACAATCATATTGGCGTTAATGGCACTAAGCAACCAAGCTAGTTATAACCAGTTGCAAACTACATGCACTAACTAATACAAAGTAATGACTTGTAAAAAAGTATTAACAGATTTAATTAATAAGTCTATTACCTTAAACATATTCAGGTAGAAAGGTTTTTCTGGATTCATTCTCCTCAATTTCAAGTAAGTATATGCAAAGCTTAATTGATCACGCGTTGTAAATCGATCAACTTCATTAAACCAGAGACATGAAAATAAATTTGACATTGGTGTATGAGCCCGGACAATAAAAGAAGCTTCAGGAACATCTGCAAAGCACCTCATTCGTGGAATCAGCACCAGATATTCATGGGACATCATATAAAAGAAAAGGAAAAAATCCAAAACAGGAGAAAGGCACCAGGACTCACAACTAGGAAGAGGATTATTTGGATCAGAAGGGTCAAACTTGGTGAGGCCATCAGACTGGTAAAATATAATCTGTTCATCAATGGCCGTGTGGTTATACTTGTTCAGAAACTTATTTCGGAGTGCCTCTTCCCATACACAGTGGCGAACATAATGATTTGAAATGGCATACTCTGACCTTGTTCTCCACAAAAAGAATTCAATTATAAGCATTGGATCAGCCTGAAGTCGCAGCTTACTGTCAAGCCAAATTGAATACCTAAACATAAATGATATGAAAGATAGCAAAGTCAATGACTGGTCAGAACTAGGAGGTAAAAAGTGGCTAATGCACCAGACAACCAATCTTACCTAGAAGAAGGAAAGAGACGATGCGGTAAAAGTTTTGGCACTTTTCCAGTTTTCCGCATGTCCTTATATGGTAAGTTCTTAACAACAACAATTCTCCACAAACCGATATGTCCTTCGTCATCAGGAATGTTACCCTCTGAAGACAGTGTTAATAGTGTTTTCTCATCCACAAACATGACAAAACAAACATTTTTCTTGGAAAATTCACTAATCTGAAACAAATGAAGCATAAAAAGTTAGGAGAAACAAACGTGAATGTATATCATTGGCAGGATAGAAAGTAAATATAATATACAAAAACTCATATCTATAAACAAAAGCAATTCAAGGTGCACTGTTTTCTCTGGCATATGACTCCTTTCACATTTGTATTGCATGATGTAATACCTAAAGACTCTTTACTATATGTATATTGAAGAGAGGAGAAGACAATTAATATTAGGCAGATCAATCACTTTAAGGGTGCATTAAAATAAATAAGAAGACTATATAATCATAAAATCCAACTAAACAAAAGTCCTCAGGAGAGCCTACACTCATGATCTGTATAAGCGCACTTTCTATCGAAATGTAATCCTTGAAAGACAATTAAGTAATGCATAGTGCACATGCTTTTATCAGCACAAAAAGTACTCTATTTGAGGTTTGAATTAATAAATAAAGGCAGGACAGATATAACTATGATGTCATAAAGCAAATAAATTTGCAATATCGAATAAGAATCAGAGACATAAAGATACATATAAATCAAACTACACCATTCACACTTTGATACATTAAAAAAGGGTACCCAGCAGTGGCCAATCAATACAGAGTTTTCCATCTTGCATGCTTCAGAAGAACTCCTCTTAAGTAGAGAGTGACAATAAAAAGACCAATGCTTTGAAGAATTGATAATCTGGATCTGAATTATTGTTCATAAATCTAAGCCTACTTTTACTCTCTCTGTTTTAAACAGGAGGAATGAATATGCTACATGAAAAAAAAAAATTACGCTTCTCTTTTGAATAGCTATATTGAGAGTAAACTTGACATTCAATTACGGAAGAACGCAAGATATTTAACTAGAAGTAGCTAACCATCACTTCTGTGGACAAGATAAAAAGAAAAGATAAAGAATCCTCATTTACCGTCCCACTGGTAGGCCTCCTCAGAAAATCAGAGCTCCCAAAGATGCAAGAAGATACCACAACCTCACAAGTATTCATGTATGTCCTATCCCTTTCATCCAAATCAAATGTAGTGCTTGGAAATTGAGGCGGTCCTTTAACAAATCCACAATGAAGAGTTTGATTTTCCGCATAGAAGGATTTTTCTCTTTCCTGAAGACTCTGATGTCCTCCAAATCTAGGTTTAAAAAAGTTGGTTGTAGAAGGTTTATCTTCCTTCTCAATGTAGTCTAGCGAAAATCTAGAGAAATTCATAAAATCCTTGAGCTCAACAATCTCAGTAACTGACTCTGAGAATCCAATTGTGCAAGGAAGATCTGAAAGATTAATGGCGGGGGGAAAGAGCAGAAGAATAGTGTCAAACAGCCAGAAAAGCTTCCAGAATTTACTACTGTAAAACTATCAGAAGAATAAGCTTGCAATTCTTTACCTCAGTCAAAATACATTTAAAGATAAAGGAAAGTTTTGCTTACAAAAATTAAAAAAAAATGTTCAGATCTCTGATATCAAGCATCATTGTGCAAGATGAACATAAGGGGAAAATGCCCTATGTTCAATCACTGATAGCAAATGAACAAAAACATATTCAAGATTGAAGCCTCTACAACATGTGGAATATATTTGCTCCAAAAGAAGATTAAAACGTCAGCTCCAAAATCAGTGATTTGTAAGATTTTAGAAGAATATAATGAAGCAAAAACAAATTATAATTTTTTTTTTTTTTTTTGTTGTTGTTGTTGTTGTCGTTGTCGTCATCTGTCTTTGTTCACAGTTGCAGGTCATGAAATCTGTTAATACAAATTGATCCTGAAAACTCTTTTTGGGCTTTTTGTGGGAAATTCCCTCTACTCAAACTGACAAAGTGAAATCGCATTGTCCAAGCTTTAGAGTATTTTACAGATCTTGATGTCATTTATAATCTAATTGCACAATGAAAACATGCAAATTCAAGAAAAATAATACAAGCAAAGTACTCTTACACTCAGATATTACTTCTTGCACTTCTCGCGTATTTAATGCCCTATTTTCCAAGTTACCTGAAATGGTATATATTAATGATAAGCATAATAGAATCCAGAATGAAATAAAACAAGTGCTTCTACTCCTTAAAATACAATAAGTTTGTTGTCTCACTCACCATGAGAAAAGAATTTGAAGGCAAAGGGAACAGAACACATCAAAAAGAGTGCAGCAAGGAAAAACACCCAATGCCACGATCTCTGTCTATAAAATCGACCAAACCTCCTTCCCAAACGCACAACACGAAAACCATTCTCACTTCTTTTCTCCGTTGACATTTCACCATGGTGTTTAAAGACAGTCATTGCTGTGATAAAATCCAGCTAATGAGTAACATAATTGTGAAATAAAAGAGCAAACATTCAGTTTATTCCACCACAGTCTGACATAAACTTTACTGTACACAGCAAGTAATAAATAAAATCCCAGACATTATAATCATAAACTTCAGTGCACTAGTGAATAATTCAATCAAACTCAACTCAATTCCATGCTTTCAATAACAAAATTCTATCGATCTATTACAAAATTTTAACTCTGAGGAAAAATATTATTTTCAAAAAATGCTGAAATCTTTAAAACTAAAAGACTCGCCACATAAACATAATCAGTTTCAGTTCATTCCAAAATTCGCAGTTGAGAATAATAAACTTATATTCAAAGGTGAAAATAACAATAACAAAGGCGTACCTGATTCAAGATCTCACCAGAAAAAACTCGCGGGAATTTTATTCTCCTTAAAAATTATTAAATAGGACAAATTAAAAATAAAAATTACATCTAAGATATATATTTATTACAAAAACTGTAATTTTTATTCTACATTATGGAACTTTATTTTAAATTAATTTTTTAATGCATCTTTTATCAATTTTGGTTCAATTACTTTCTTTTTTCTATTGTTAGAACAAAATAAATGTGTTATTGCTTTTTAAAACAAGACTAAGAAAATTAATCCACACACCAAATAGTAGTATTTGTCGATGAATAATTTAAATCATTTTATGCATCATAGTGTATTCAAAATTACTTATAGCGTTGAATGAAAAAATATCTGATTAGTTAAAAAAAAGAAAAAGAAAAAGAAATTCAACAATATTTCATTTTGTAATCAAACTAGTTACAATTGTCTTGAAAAAATTGATAGTTGTATTTGATTTGATCTTAAAACAAGATTTTATTAAAAAATATATCTATATAAGTGATTATTTTTTATATGCACAAAAAATAAAGACAAATTAAGTATGAGATAAGTAATTAAATATTTGATAGTTTTGGAAATACATGGGTTTATTTAGATATTTTAATAATTTTAAAAGTTTTAATGGTTTTTTTTAGAAGTGGGGTCAAAAAGCTAAGAAACGGAGGATAAATAGCATCACTCTTTTAAAATCTAGGGGTATTGTTTGATTAAATTTGCTAAAGCTAGCATATTGTTGATTAATGAAACTATGGGGCGGTTATTGATAATCTCCTCATTTTAAGGGACAAATTTATAATTTTTTTATGATTTAAAAACTTTTTTCATTTCTTTCTTCTTCTAATTCGGCGTCCTAGGTAGAAGTGGATAATCTTTATAGTTGAAATTTTACTTGAATTTTTATAGTTAAATAATTGACAAATAAATTTAATGAATTATAGCATCAAAAGTGCCTGAGTTATTTTGGCATAAATTCTCTTTTTTATTTTTTTATTTTTTGGGTAAGTTTTTAATTTTTATTAGGTAAGTAAATAAATTCTCTTACTCTAAACAAAAATCTCCTTTGTTTTGCCATATTGGGTAAACCCTGCCTATTATGTAAATTACAATACGTTGACTTCTATACCCATAACCTCCATGTTATTCAAAACTTCAAAACCTAATATTTGATTCATAAATCTTCTTTTATTTGATGATATTCTATTAAAGAAAATCTGCAGTACAACGAGGGCACCAACTCAACAGTTGGCACTACCAATCACTCATAGCTTGACATTTGTCTAAACAAATAATTGTTTCCCTTTTTTCAAAAAATTACATAATTAGGATTGTAAAACTGCCATTGGTTTTGCACACCACCACCATTGTCGAAGACTTTGATGGACATCACTCACAAAACCATGTTCAAAATATTGTATTCATCAAAACAAATCACATCTATGAATCTCATAATAATCTGATGAATCTAAATGACATGATTAAAATTTCTCCTCTACAACTTTCATAGACCCCACTCTTTCCACCACTGCAAAATTCGGCGAGTGAATTGACAACTCTTACATTTTTTAGCTCTCACCCAATCAGTTTACTATTTCTTCACCATCAAACTACCACCTAGCCAATATGCATTCCCCTTATTTGATTTTCTTCATTATGGATAAATAAGCATAGTGCATTATATATATATATATATTTTAGTGTTATTTTGTTATTTTAATATGGTTTGATCTATTTCATACTTTATTTCTGTAAATAACCGATGAACCTTGGCAGTGGAATAAACAAAATTTTTGGTTCATCAATTGCTCAAATCCCATGTTCAGGGCCAAATATATATATGTTTTACACACAAAATAAATAATCCGTACAAGGATTATAGACCATACCAACGATGGAGGCTCCTTCAATGTCTCTGATCTCTTTGCTAGGTAATCCAAGAAGAGGACTGCACATATGATATCCACATAAACGTAAGATCACTCACAATTGAGTTAATTAACTTGATTAATTAAATTGCTCTTTGGATTTTGTTAAAGAATTGAAAGAACAAATATCTCACAAAAGGAAAAAGGTGGCTAGGGCTAAAAGGAGCAGCAATTTTCTTTTTAATTTTTTTTTCTCTTACCTAATTTTTGCTAAAGTTTTGTTTTTATAGCAAAACCCTAACCCTATTCCACATTAGAATAGGGTTAACCTATTCCTAAGTGGAGTAGCATTAAAGGTATTCTAATTTAATTAAAACTATTAATATTAATATTAATATATAGTTTGCTAAATTTAATTCCAATATAAAGTTGGATACAAGCAACAACTTCAGCAAATTTAATTATACAACAAATTACCAAAATACCCTCAAATTAAAATACATAATTTTGCTAATTAAATTCCAATATAAAATTCGACACAAGCAACAACCTTAGCAAATTTTATTGTACAGCAAAATTACCAAAATGCCCTCATGTATAGAAAGACGAAAATGCCCCTTAAACCAAAATCCTCAAACTACCTCCTATGTGTGTGACTCATAGGCTCCCTCATATGTTGGCAGTGACTAGTATCGCAAGTAACCACCAATCAATCATCTCACTATACACAGACCAAGACTGATCTCTAGCCAGACATCATGGTTACCCAACACATAGGGATTAGCGAAGTACTGATACCTGTCAATAGTATGGTTAGGGATGTGGAAATCCGGTTAACCGAACCAGATTGCCCACTTTCCAAACTGAACCGGTTTTTCAATTCAAAGGATAATTTTAACCAAAACCAAACCAAATTATCCCTTGAACTGGTTATTAACCGAACCGAATTATTAGTTCAGTTACCAGTTAACCGGTTTTATAAAACTACCACTAAATCAGTAAACCTAATTCTAATTTCTAAATGTAATCCAATTTACCTATACACATACCACAATTTCTCATTGTTCTAATTCAAAAATACGCACTCCTAATAATCAAATAAGTAAACCAGCCCTTCAATTTGCTAGAAATTTTCCAGTTCACAATCAGTTCGTTCAAAATGCCCATAATGATAGAGACTCTATCAAACCCTCATACTTTCCTCAACAAAACCCACCCCCCATCGACTATCCCCACTCGTCGTTTGCCCGCCACAATCAACTCTCACAGTTGTGTGACAGTCGCCCTTTGTGACCCTTTTCCACTGCAAATTGCCTTTTTTTCCCCCCATTCTATGCCTTGATCTTTCACCTTGGTGGTTGTGATTGTTGTTTGTTGTGTATTTTTTGGTTACCGGATAACCTCCACCAACCCAAAATCTCCTCTCCAAACCAAAGAGAAGAAAAAATAGAAAGAGAAAAATAGTGAAGGAGAAGAAATGGAGAAGACAAAAAAGAAAAAAAAAAAAGTGAAAGGAGGAGAAGACGAAAAAGAAAAAGTGGAGAAGGAGAGGAAAAATAGAAGAAAAATAGAAAAGAAAGAGAAAAGTAGTAAAAGGAGAAGAAGAAAAAGAAAAATGAAAAATGGAGGAGAAGTAGGCCCAATACCCAAGAAAAAGTGGACAAAAAGTAGGTATTTTTAGTTTTTTTGGTTTTTTTTTTTTTAAAACGGGTGTTGGTTAATCGGTTTGACATTGTCCTTAAACCATTATTTGAATCGGAAAATCAGTTTGGTCATTTTTGAAAATCGAAACCGAACTGGTTAATCTAGAAAACCAGCTTTTTAGTTTAGTTTCAGTCTGGTTTCCTGATTCGATTCGGTTTTTGGTTTTCTTATTTTTTTTTCACCCTAGGTATGTTTACCGTGCAATCGAGTCCTTTCATCAACTGTTATCTCTTCAAGGTTCAGGTACATAAATAGTCCCAACCTCAGATACCCTTGATAACTTGGTATACGGTTACTAGACCAATAATCAAAATAGAAATTGGACTAAGCGACAACTCAATCTCACTGTGGTCACGAATTTATATTGTCATTGCCAATATAACCAAACTGCACAGTGAGATAACTTTTCCCATACCCGGGAGTGATGAATCCTCTATCAATCCACCACAGTCTTAATACATTTCTCGATGCTGCCAATCACTACCATTCTGATAGCTCTAAAGAGTAATATGTTGGGCTAGTGGCAAACTACACCGATTGGTATACAAGGCACTCTGGTGACCTCAAGTCTAAGGATTACATGCAATACCATCCATTAGAAGATTTTTTCCACAGACACTAGGGTTACCATCCATGTGGAATCCTTTGGTGGGTCTGTCTAGTGAACTTGCTTAAATAGCAAGCACTCATGTGTTGCACTAGGTCGTCACCAAACAACCTTGACAAGTGAGAATTGTCACTGCCTCTCGACAAGGTCGCTCAACACGATGATAGTCTTACCATATTATTTGTGTCCTTGGTAAGAAAATATTGAAGCTATGGATGGTTTTAGAATGTCCACCATATGTGCTCGTAAGGTCCTCACTATCGAGATTTGAAACACTCTATACCCTCATCACGGTTCTACCATCCTAAGGACATATATCAAGACATACAATTATGATTGACATGATATAGAAGTAAATGCCTTTTATTGATAAATAATCATGATATTTATCAATAAACAGTATTTGTTGATGAATAATTTAAATCATTTTGGGCATCTCAGTGTTTGATATAGAGGATAAATAGAATCACTCTTTTTAAAATCTAGGGGTACTGTTTGATTAAATTTGCTAAAGCTAGCATATTATTGATTAATGAAACTATGGGGCGGTTATTGATAATCTCCTTATTTTAAGGGACACATTTACAATTTTTTAATGGTTTAAAAACTTTCTTCATTTCTTTCTTTCTTCTAATTCGGCGTCCTAGGTAGAAGCGAATAATCTTTATAGTTGAAATTTTTGAAAGCAAATTTAAATGGAAGAAAAAAAAAAACTCACTTTGATCTTCTTGATCGAGTTAATATTTTAATGGAATTTTTATAGTTTAATAATTTGCAAATAAACTGAATGAATTATAGCATCAAAAAGTGCCTAAGTTATTTTGGCATAATTTTTTTTTTTTTTGGGGGGGGGGGGGGGGGGGGGGGGGGTAGGGGTGGGGGTGGGGTGGGGGGTGGGGGGGGTGGGGGGGGGGGGTAGAGGGGGCGGGGGGGGGGGGGGGGGGGGTGGGGGGGGGGGGGGGGGGGGGGGAGGGGGGGGGGGGGCGGGGGGGGGGGGGGGGTGGGGGGGGGGGGGGGGGGGGGGGGGGGGGGGGGGGGGGGGGGGTGGGGGGGGGGGGGGGGGGGGGGGGGGTGGGGGGGGGGGGGGGGGGGGGGGGGGGGGGGGGGGGGGGTGGGGTGAGGGAGTAAGTTTTTATTTTTTTTTGGGTAAGTAAAAAATTCTCTTAATCTAAAAAAAAAAAAAAAAAATGCTCCTTTGTTTTGCCATATTGGGTAAACCCTGCCTATTATGTAAATTACAATACATTGACTTCTATACCCATAACCTCCATGTTATTCAAAACTTCTAAACCTAATATTTGTTTCATCAATCTTCCTTTATCAATGATATTCTATTAGAGAAAATCTACAATACAATTGGGGTACCAACTTATTAGAGAAGAAATAGTCAAGAGTCGAAGCAGTCAAGAGAATCTTTATTTGAATTTGTATTTGATCATTGTTTTGAATTTGTATTTGCTTTTTGAATTCCTAATCTCATATCTATTACACATGTATAAATACCTTTGATGTTGAATGAAAAGGCAAGAACCAACAATCTTTCTCCTCTACTCACTTCTTATATGGTATCAAGCAATCTAGTCCAGTTCTTGCATTTTTTTTTTTTCAGCCATTTGCTCTAGGTTTTGGCAGCAGCTTCTTCTATCTACTTCTTGCAATTCCTGTAGAAATGAGCCAGTTCCTGAATCGTTGAGGTTCCCATACCGAAGCCAAAATAGCAAGTTTCATTGAAGTTCCTTTGCAACAGCTCTCTTTTCGTAACCTCCAGCCACTACCAAAATGGCTGCAAACACCAATGACCCAAACAACATGCTAATCACCATTAATATCTCTACCCAAGCCCCACTCAAAGGCAACGACACCAACAAGTATGTTCCATGGGCCCTCCAGTTTCACACCTTTTTTGTCAGATATGACATCCTTGGTTATATTGATGGATCAAAACCATATCCTGCCCCTACTATCACTAAAAATGACACCCTTGTACCAAACCCAACTCATACAATATGGATTCGACAAGATCAATTAATTCTCAATGCTCTTGTTGGGTCTATTTCTCCTACTATTATCTCATTTATTGCTCATGCCAAAGCCACCAAAGAAGCCTGGACAATCCTCGCTTACACATATGCAAAGCCATCACAAGGATGCATCAAGCAAGTAAAGAGCCATCTCAAGAAACTCTTTAAAGGTTCACAAAGTATCACTAACTTTTTGGTAAATTATGAAATCATGAGCTGATGAGTTTGCCATTCTTGGAGCACCAATTAAAGAGGATGATCTCATAGAGATGATCCTTGATGGCCTTGGTGATGATTACAAAGAACTTGTGTGTGTTGTTCAAGCTCGAGACACCTCAATCACTTTTGATAAACTATATGAAAAACTCTTAAATATTGAAGTGTCTCTTCAAGAAACGAAGTCAAAACCATTGTACTTTCCAACCTCAACACATCCTGCAAGTCACAACATCATGGGTTGGCACCCTCCAACCAATTTGGGCAAACAAAAACTTCAACTGGTGTCCACCAAAGAATCTAGACAATAGTATGAGCTGGCTCTCATCGCCTTCAAACAACAACTGCTTCTCCGAATCTCCCTATTCTAGGCCAAACCCCTCACGAAGCGATCGACCTCCTTTACGCCCTTATCTTGGCTATTGCCAAATTTGTGGAATACAAGGTCATATTTCTAAGAAATGTCCCTCATTTCGCCTTATACCAACCCAGTCCTCCACCAATCGAAGTACACCAAAAAACCTCCAAGACCTTGGCAACCCTAAGCTCACTTCGCTACAAACATTGTGTCTTACACTCCACAGTGGCTACCTGATAGTGGAACTTCTCATCATGTCACTACCGATCTGAACAATTTATCTCTTTATGCACCATACAACGATTCCGATGACATAATGATTGGCGATGGTTCAAGTCTTCCTATAACCCACACTAGATCTTTACACAAGGGCAATCCTTTTGAAAAGGGCAAACGAAGGATGGGGTGCATGAATGGCCAACTTCCTCTCCACTCTCCTCTCTATTATTCGCTTTTTCTAGGAATAAAACAAGTTCATATGAGTGGCATCATAGATTAGGTCATTCTGCATTTCCCATTTTAAAACACATCGTTTCTCATTATCAGTTAGATTTTTGTCCTCCTTTGTGTCATTTGATTTTTTTTGTAATGCTTGTCATTATAATAAAAGTCACAAATTACCATTTTACACCTCATCTCTTATTTCTTCTCAACCCCTTGAAATGATTTTCTCCGATGTATGGACCTCACCTGTTATTTCACATGATGGTTTTAAATATTACGTCATATTGATCACTTTAGTAAATATATCTGGTTTTATCTCCTTAAGCAGAAATTTGAAGTTAAAGGTGTCTTTATACGTTTTAAAGCCATTGTGGAAAAATACTTTCAAAATGAAATTTGAACAGTTTGTTCAGATAATGGTGATGAATACATGGCTCTTGCTTCGTTCTTTGCAATTCATGGCATTTCTCAGCTTACTACTCCGCCCCACACACCTGAACACAATGGCTATTCTGAAAGATGACATCATCACATTGTCAAAATATGACATTTAAACTTTTGGTCTCATGCTTTTGCCACTACGGTTTACTTAATCAATCATATGCCCACTCCCACGTTAAACTTTTCATCACCATATGAAACAATTTTTGGTTTTACCCCAAACTACTCGAAGCTTCACATTTTTGGTTTTTTGTGATATCCTTGGCTTCGTCCTTACTCCACTCACAAAACTGACTCTCAGTCCAAACCCTATATCTTTCTTGGGTACTCTCTCACTCAAATTGTCTATTTATGCTATCATCTTTCTGCATCAAGAATGTGTGTCTCTCATCATGTCAAGTTCGTTGAGTTGGTATTTCCTTTTTAAACTCTTTTTACTCAATTTCCTTGTCCACTACCTAACACTATCTCCAGTTGGATCCCTCCTGTAATAACAGTTCTGATAGGTCTTGCTTCTTCAATGCCATTCTCTACCTCATCTACAGTTCTACCTTAAGGGAAGTCTTTGTGTAATGATCAGTTGACCTCTACCACGACCACACTGCCCCTACCCATATCACCACCATTGTTGCAAAAATCTCAAACTCCACCAACCACCTTTAAGCCTTCAACTGAACCCCTACCACCACCACCACCCCCACTGCCACCCCCACCCCCACCCCCACCACTACCCATACACAATATGATTACTAAAGCCAAAAACAATATCCACAAACCAATCAAGAAACTTAACGTTTCCACTCAACTCAACCAAGCTTGCGATGTAGAACCAACTAGCGCGACTCAAGCACTCAAAGATCGAAAATGGCATCAGGCCATGTCTGAAGAATATGATTCTCTTGTTCAGAATGGGCCATGGGAACTTGTACCTTCTATTTCTAGTCCTAATATAGTTGGTTGCAAGTAGATTTTTCGCATTAAACGCAATTCTATTGGTTTTATTAACAAGCACAAAGCACGCTTATTGCAAAAGGCTTCCATCAATGTCTAGGAGTTGACTATCATGACACATTTTGTCTTGTGGTCAAGCCCACTACAGTTTGTATTGTTCGTAGCCTTGTTATTAGTCATGGATGGTCTCTCCGACAACTTGATGTTAACAATGCGTTCTTGCAAGGCCATCTCTTTAAAGATTTATACAAGTCCCCAGCTCCAAGTTTTGTTCATTCTGACTATCCCACTTATGTTTGCAAGCTTTGAAAAGCAATTTATGGACATAAGCAAGCCCTACGAGCATGGTACTATGAGCTTTGCAAATTTCTTATTGCTTTGGGATTTCAAGACTCTCATGTTGACACCTCTCTATTTGTTTTAAAAAAAATGGATGTCCTATTATGTATCTTCTTGTTTATATTGACGACATTATTGTTACTGGTGATAATGATGATTTGGTTCGTCGGTTTGTGCATTTACTTTCTCACCAATTTTCTCATAAGGATCTTGGACACCTATATTATTTTCTTGGTGTAGAAGTTATTCAAAATTCCCATGGTATCCTGTTATCTCAAAGATGTTATATTATAGGTCTTCTTGCTTGAACAAACATGATGAATGCTAAGCTAGTACTCATTTCCCTACCTACTTGTCATCGTATTACACTGCAATTAGTATCACTTTCTTGGATCCTACAGAGTATAGAACTATTTTTGGGAGCTTAAAGTATCTACCCATCACACGCCCACATATAACTTTTGCAATCAACAAGCTTTCTCAATTCATGCATCAGCCACTACCGAACATTGGGTTCTTATCAAATGCCTCATCCGTTATCTTTGCAGTTCCTCTAATGATGGCATTCAATTTTACCTTGACTCTTCACTTTTCGCACATGCCTTTTTTGATGCTGATTGGGCTGGCAACAAGATTTTTTGTCTACTGTGCTTATGTTGTTTATCTTGGTCGCAATCCCATATCTTAGAGTTCAAAGAAGCAAAGCACAGTTTATTGATCCTCTACTGAGGCTAAATACAAAGTCGTTGCTTTTACTGTCATTATTTGGGGGTTTTCCCCAAAAGTCACAGGTACAGTTACTATGCCTTTGGGGACAAGACTATCCTTAGTAAATCTGCATAGTGGTATCGAGCATGGCTTCAGATCCCGCTCGGTGAAGTTCATTTCTCTGAAGGCCCCTAAATAGATAATATTGACTGCACTACCATTGTCAACCATTCATTATTTGAAACACCCGGCTATTGCCAATCCTCATCATGATTACAATCGTATCACAGTTAGGGCGAGGTACCAGGTCATCCTCTTCTTTCGTGAAGCCTAATCACTTCACTTTTTACTTTGAGTCACTTTGGCGACCTTACTTCGAAAGTCATAACTTGGGGAATTGAGTTTTTTCTGTCTTCTCTCTCATATTGCTCGCTAGCATGTCTATAGTTTCTTACAATGTTATGTCCCCAATAAATCATTCTTACCATGACATCGTCAGATGGCTGGGAATATTGGTGTTTATCATTTTGGTCATTCTCCTTATCACAAGCTTGGTTTACCTTCACAAACTCTTTTAGATGACCTCTCCTTATCAGGTCTACGATTGTATCCTTCAAGGCTCGGTAATCATTTGTGTTATGTCTAATATCTTTGTGGAATTTGCAATATTTTTTATGATCCCTTCTGTTTGGTGTCCCCTTCATTTTCTCTGAGGGAGGCAATCTTCTAGCCTCGCAAGAGACCTCATAAATTTGAGCTACATCCTCCACCAAAGGAGTATACTTAGTAAATCAAGGAGAAAGCTCTTTTTCCTAGCAAAAAATTGTTGGCTACCTTTTATGGAACCATTCTGGTCCTTGTCACCTCGATCTTGACCTCTTCTTTAGTTTGTTAAGCGATCTTGCCCCTCGTTGGAGGCTTTTCTCGAGGAGCTACCAACTAAGGCTGCCAGTGAGCTCTCAACTCGCTAATGTTTGGCTACCATTTGATAGAATTTGGCCAAACTCACATGATCTTCACTTTGGAGATCTTTCCATAGTTTTGTTTATGACCTTATTTCGACGATTAATAAGTTCGAATCGATTCTTCTAATGCATCTGCAACTTTGGATTGCTCGTTCTGGAACCTCGTTAAATATGAAGTCAAAGATTCGTCTATTTCTTGGTGAATATTACTTAGTTAGCTTAGAGGCATGGTGAACTGTCTCCTCACTTGGAATTGCTGGAGATACAATAAGGAGAACTTCTACCACAACTGGACTGAGTTCACCTTGAGTTTTTTGTACCACTTCTTGGCGTCTCCTACTAAATTTACTGCAAAACAATGACACTTTGCCAAGTTAGAAAACTAATGCAATTCTTTCAGATCATTGAAAGTGTCTTGGTGGTCTCTGGGATCTCCTTTCCCATCGAAAGTATTCTCTGGTGCCCTAGATTTCTAAGGAAGTGTTGTTTGATGAACCTTCTCCGAGAATGGAGAACTTACTATTCTTTCGCAGAGTTATTCTGGCAAGCTCTCAGATCATCAAGCATTCTTTGCACTTGATATAACTCTGCATTATCTAGAGGGTTTTGTATGCAAGCTATGTTCATTCTCACCTCAAGTAGATGGTTTCTGAGATGGGTTGCTTGCGAGTCTATCCTATCTTGTGCTCGAGGTGGAATCATGATAGTTGGGATAATATGTGTTGTCGTGCTCCTTGGCTTCCCGCCTAGGACATTGGTTAAAATCAGAACATTGGTTATTACCAGATTGGAGTGCAAGCACGCAGGCACTAGGCATTTCGTTGTTTAGGACAAGAATCTCCCTAAGGACCATTATTCTCATTTTCCCCTACAAGCTCCTTGCCTGGTCGCCTTCTGGGATTAACCTGTTCTCGGGCTTCATGCTCATGAGTGGAATATGCCCTTTCTCACAGAGGATGATGGTCGCTCCTTGCTATTGACAAACCAGATTGGTCGCCAATTGGCATATTTTGCCCGTTGGGGGTAGGCTCAGTGAAATGTGGCTAGTCAAGATTCAGGTTGGTCTATTACTCTTTTCTCAATTCTGCCACATTTTGTTGCACTACTGGTACAACCAACAACCATATCATATCCATCAGTTGAAATTTTTTTTGGTTGGAGGTCCCTGCCCCCAACTATTTGGTGACTGACAGGCTATTCTCAAGTGTACGAAATCGCGCAAGTAGTAAAGCTCGAGTAAACGAGTATCGAATCCCAAGAGAACTACCTACCAAGTACCAAACTAGTTTATTTTATTGCTATTTTATGAAACAAAATTTTAAGAATGAATTTAATGAAAAATAAAACAAACTAAAAACTAAACAAAAGCAGAATTGTATTAGTACTTTGGTAAAAAGATCAATAAGACTAAACCTAGGGCACAAATTTCACACCAATCTAATCCTATGCATTGACAATTATTACTAACCTAATTAAGTTTATTCTAAAGGCCAAACTCCCTAATATTCCACTAACTTTCTCTCGAGCAATTAGCGAATTAACCCTTAACCAACAACCCAAAATATCTCTAAGTTGGATTTAGAAGCTAAGAGATCATTATGTTCTATAAAATTTACCAGAGCCTCACAGATCGCGATAACCTATCTTTAGCGTTCGCTTAATCTATGGTTTTTTTACCTTAGATTAATTAGGCTTTATCTCTAGATCTCAACCCATCCCATAAAATCATTCAACTCTTGGGCCCTTAAGAATTGAAAGCATTACACACAATAATAAAACTTAGAATTAATGCTCAATTTAAAATCAACAACAATAATGACAACACATATTCATAAATTGGGCTACATCTTTAGCCTTAGAAAAGGATTTAGTTCATAATTGCAGTAACAAAAAAAAAACCATTGTATTAACAAACATGAGTTCAAGAAAGAAAAATAGAAAAACTTCTCTAATTGGCGAATGAGAATTGTTAGAATTCCGATCTCCAAAATAGTAGCCACTCTTTCTCCTTCTCTAATCTCCTTAAAAAATAATTAAAGACCCTTATTTATAGTGCTAGGGTTTGGAGGTTAATTAGGAAAGAATTAAATGCCTTAAACGATTCAGATTCGGACTAGGAGAATACAATAACCCAAACAGGCCCATGATCATCGCTAAGGCGATAAGAAATGGTCGCTGTGGTGATCGTTCTTTCTATCCCATGAGTTTGGAATCTTCAGAATTTGGCAAAGTCATCAACACAAACTTTGTATCTCTCTGAATAAGCTTTCCAACGCCATAAGAATCATCGAATTCTGATTTCTACAGCTCAAGTTATGATCGAAAAATCAAAGCATGCTCATCTTAAAGGACTTCCAGGTTTTACGTCATATCTTCCACGCATCACAACTTTCTCGTTTCAACTCCAATTCTTGCGCCGTTTGTTCCTATTCGTCACAAATTCCATCGAAATCATTTTTCTTTATTCAAATATCATTTTTAACTTGAAAATACTCAAAATATATCCCGTGATCCCATAAAAGGTACTTATGAAATAATTAACTCAAATTTCACAATAAAAACACATTTTTCCACAAATAATCCAATTACATCACTAAAAAAATATGTATTTTCAAGCTCTTATCACAACCCCAACCAGCTTCTTGCTAGTGCCTAGCAAACTCTAGCAAACTAAGCAATAAAACAAGTCTCTAAGCTTGAAAATAAAACAACCAATTAAAACCTATGTCTAAGCTATCCTAAATCACTTTCATAGATTGACACGATTGCATTTAGCGTATGCAACAAGGCTGTAAACCCCTTGGCGGCCCTAGTTGGACGAGTTGTAGTCTCGTGAGGGTTTCCAGCGATGATACCCACAAACATCCACACTAAACTTAACCTAAACTCCAAAAATAAAAATAAACATTAAAAAAACAAAAACTAACAAAAAATCTTGGATCAATTCATAAAGTTGTCTCAAAAATCGCATATTCGAAAAAAAAAATAGAATAATTAAAAATCGCCTAAGCTCATAGACAATGCAAACATCAATTTCATTTTCGTTATCGACTCTAGAATATCTATACAACCACAAACCATTAATCTACAAACCTGGATGGTTTTATGCATAACATTTATGAACAAAATTTTGATCTCAGTATTTGAGTTATGACTTATAGGTGAATCATGGAATCAAACTCCATAGGCCCAGTTTTCAAACCACTATCCACTAATGTAGAAATTCACACTACCTTGGATCCATAGGTCTTTGTAAAGGTTGTACTGTTAGGCCAGGGTATGGGTTCATGAAAGAACGGAAAGGGAATTCAACAAAAATCAAATTAAGAGACTTAATCTTCATTCAATCTTATTACCATCATACAAAAACACTTCCTTTTTTCACTCAGTAGCTTCCCAACCTTTATCGAGCTCTTTCTGTTTGACAATAATATAAACCCATTTGCATAATTTCAAATCTTCACAATGCTTTTCAATGCCCACTTTTCTTTTCTTTCTCTCTTTTTTTTCATCATTTTTTCTCTTTTTTTTTTTAAGTTTTTTTTTTTTTCTAACAACAATAATAAGAAGAAAGTAGAAAACACACACACAAACCCTAACCAATTTCTTCGCATAAACCTGGGTTGTGGCAAAACTACACTTCCTCACCAACACTAAACTTGAATCACAATTAAGTCTCTTAAAGATAAAACGGGTAGGATTGTGTTTTAGGCTCATAATCAGGGTAGGGTAAAAATCAAGTTCAAAGAAAGAAAACCAAGGCTAATTTGTGTTTAAAAAAAAGCTCAAAGGGTTAACTAGTGATGATAATAAAAATGATCGGCTTGAAAGGCTCAATCAGTCTAAAAAACAGCCTAAATCATTTCCTAAGTGATGTGAACTCTAGGATTTCACCTCAAGTAGTTATCAAATGAGTTCTAGAGTTTGTTGAGATCACAAAAATGTCTATGAAAACTTCACACATAAAACGTCTCTATAAATTTGAAATCATTGGGAAGAAACTTCCCTTACCCCCAACCTAAAATCCACATTGTCCCCAATGTACAAAATGTAAAGAAAAGGAAAAAGAGAAAAAGAAAAGTTACCTCCTTTTGTAATAGTGAAGTACGAATACACGTGACAATTCAATCACCAACTCGTTTCATTCCATTGTTGCCTTTTAATTTTGTCAAAACAAAGAAACTTGTGGTGCACCTCATCGGAAACACACATCACGTGTTAAATTTATGAATTTAGAGAAACAAACATAGCATCAAAAATATTTACACTAAACAGAAAAAAAAAATTTAAACATACTTGAAAATTAACACCTACAGAAATAACACACTAATCAATAAAAGAAAAATAAAAATAAAAAGCTTGGGTTGCCTCCCAAAAGCACTTGGTTAAATTCGTAAGCTTGACTTTTCATTTTCTTCAACCCGGATCATCTAGGAGAATCCAAGGTCTCATATCCTTAATTTCACCATTCACATAGGGCTTTAATCATTGTTCATCCACCATCTCAAAGTCAACCTCCATAGTCCTAGAGTTGATTAAACAATTCTCTAGGGGTGAACTAGGGTAGTTTTCTTCTAATTTTTTATTCACTATGTTATCAAGGACACTAATCTCAAAGCATGTGTCAAAGTCGGATGGACACTTCTTAGCATCAAAAACATTAAACTCTACTTGCTCATCTTGTACCCTTAAGATTAATTTCCCTTGATGAACATCTATCAATGCTCTACCCGTTGCTAGAAAAGGTCGTCCTAGGATTAAAGGCATTTCCCGATCTTCCTCCATGTCTAATACTATAAAGTCAACTGGGAAAATCAATTTATCTACCTTAATCAAGACATCTTCTACCACCCCCCTAGGATATGTTATTGATCAATCAGCTAATTGGAGAGACACAGTGGCTGGCTTCACTTCTCCTAATCCAAGTTTCCTATAAATAGAAAACGACATCAAATTTATATTTGCCCCTAAATCATATAAGACTTTATCAAAATAACATCTACCAATAATACAAGGGATAGTAAAACTCCCTGGATCTCGTAGTTTAGATGGTAGTTTCTTTTGAATCAGTGCGCTGCATTCCTCTGTTAACATGACATTCTCGTGTTTCTCGAATTTTCTCTTGTGCGTGAGCATCTCCTTCAAAAATTTTGCATACTTCGACATCTGTTCTAACATATCAACAAAAGGAATATTAACATGCAAACTTCGAAACATATCAATAAACTTACTGAATTTCTTGTCAAGCTTCTGATTCTTCAAATGGTATGGGTACGAAAGGTTTGCATGGCTCGAAGAAATTTTCTGCTCAGATTCACGCTCATCGTGGCCACCAGATTCACCACTGCAGCAATAGGTTAGAACTTCTGATGATTTGAGCGCTGATTCATGATCGCCGCGGCCACCATATTCATCGCTGCAGCAATCATCCTTTATGCTAACGATATTCTCCATATTTTCACGCTCACCACGACGACAACTTCGTCGTGGCAATCGTTCTTCTGCTCTTCCTTTAGATCTTTCTCTTGTTCTTGCTTCCATTTTTTGTCCTCTGAATTTTCCAAGGTTCTTCCAGTCAAGGTGATTGCATGTGTTTGTTCCTTGGGATTCTTCTCTATATTGGTCAGCAAAACTCGAACTCTTCTCGCTTATATGTTATGGATTTTCCCAATTTGAGTCTCAAGGTTTCTAATCGAGGCTGATTGATTTTGGGCAAGGATTTCAGTCTTTTCAAACCTCTTGCTTGTCTCTTCAATGAACTTGGTAAGTACATTATCCAGGTTAGATTTTGGCTATTGAGCTTGAAAAACAGGAGGTTGTTTATGCTCGTTGTTGTTGCTCCATGATAAGTTCGGGTGCTTCCTCCATGCCAGATTGTATGTGTTGGAATATGGATTCCCTTGCCCCCTTTGGAAATTATTGACGTAATTAGCTTGTTCAAGCTAAGCAAAAGTGTTTGAGTAGGTGCCCTAGAGCCAATCAATTATTGTAAAATTGACTCTGTAATAACTGTTTATTTATAAATAAAAGGCATATTCTACTATATAACATAAATCATATTTTATGTATTGATATATGTCCTTAGGATGGTAGAACTGTGACAATGGTATCAAGTGTTTCAAATCTTAATAGTGGGAACCCTATGATCACATACGGTGGCCATTCTAGAAACGTCTATAGCCACAGTATTATTCTGACCAAGGACACAAATAATATGGTAAGGTTATCATAGTGCTGAACGACCTTGTCGAAAGACAGTGACTGATCTCACTTGTCAAGGTTGTTTGCCGACAACTTGGTGCAACGCATGGGTGCTTGCTAGAGGCAAAATCACTGGACAAATCCACCAGAGGATTCCATAAGGATGGTAACCCTAGTGTCTATGGAATAAATCCTCTAACGGATGGTGGTGCATGTGATCCTTAGACTTGAGATCACTGGAGCGCCTTGCGCACCAATTGGTGTAGTTTGACACTAGCCCAACGTAGTTCTATTCAGAGTTATCAATACGATAGTGATTGGCTACATTGAGAAGTGTATCGAGACTATGGTGGATCGACAAAGGATTCATTACTCCTAGGTACGGGAGAAGTTATCTCACTGGGTAATTAAGTAAATGGCAATGACACTAAATCTGTGGCCATAGTGGGATTGAGTTGACGCTCAATCCAATTTAATATCCCTGTCATTGGTCCAGTAACTGAATACAAACATGTCGAGAATATCTAAGGTTGACACTATTTCTGTACTTCAGTCTCGATGAGATAACAGTTGATGAAAGGATTTGATTGCACGGTAACCATACCATTGATAGGTTGCAGTTTCACTGAATCCGAATCTATTGGGTGGCCATGATGCCTTGCTAGGGGCCAATCTTGGTTTATGCGTAGTGAGATGATTAATTGGTGTTAATCGCAATACTACACACTGCCGATATAATGAGGACCCTATGGGTCACACACTTAGAAGATAATTTAAGAATCAATTTGTGAGAAGGGTATTTTCATCTTTCATGATGAAAGGGTATTTTGGTAATCTCACAGTGTAATTAAATTTGCTGAGGTTGTTGCCTGTATTTAATTTTAATATTAAAATTAAATTAGTGAGATTATATTTAAATATATCTTTGTATATATTTAAATGAATTATTATTATTAATTAAATATTAATATATTATTATATATTAATTGATTTTAATTATAATAATAATTAATTAATTAAAATACCATAAAGGGTGTGTTTGGTTGCAAGGGTACACTAGGGTTGGAGTCCATGGCTATTCGTAAGTGGAATAGGGTTTTAATTGTTGCACTATATAAGTGCAACATAAAATTAAAACAAAAAAAGAATTATTCATTCAATTAAAACCCTAGCCATCCTATCTCTCTCTCTCTCAAGAAGAAAGTTTTTCTTGTTCTTCTTTCTTGATTCTTGAAGCTCTTGATTGTTCTAGCAAAATAATCATGGGTTTTGCGGATTATCTTCGTGTGGACTTCCGTGAGTGCGATCCTACTTTGGATCGATTGATGAAAAATCACGTAAACAGTATATGGTGAACAGTAACTGTGAACAGTAGGCAATGAGCAGTAACTGTGAACAGTACCACGAACAATGTTCATATCTGAAATCAGAGATATTCAAAGGAGCCTCCAAACGTACAGAAGTATTCTAATCCTTGAATGGATTTACTTTATACATATTTTGTTTATAAACATGTAAACGGTATAATCTATACTCGAATTTTGGCAAAGAAAGGTAATTGATTTACCGATTGAATTTTTGTTTTTCTGCTATGTATGGTAGATCAATTACTTACAGTGGTATCGAGCCTCATGTATTAGATTATATTGTTTAACTGATGTTTGATAACATGTATATTTGTTTGATAACATGTTATTGCATGATTTGAAGTGTTCTTTTTTTTTTTTTAATCTGGAAAAATTATGTATGTTGAATGTCTTAATTAATCAATTGATTAAATAATGTGTTGATTGAATGTGTATTGGTTGGTTGGTGTCCTGGTTGAATGTTTAAGCATTCGATTTGATTTGGATCCATGTCATTATGTGAAAAATTGCAAAAGACGTTATTGTGCCTGATTCACTGTTTTGCGACGTTAGACACAGCAAAATAACACTTCGCTGTGGAAAAATCCAGGAAAAGTAGATCTAGCCATGGAGAAATAAAATTTTGCCGTAACATAAAACTCTTTGGAACGATTTGTGTTTTCTGTAAGTTCATGGTTGCCACGGCAAAGTAAAACTTCGCCGTAGCAACCATGTGTGCATGAACTTCGCTAGGGCGAAGAATTTCTTCGCCGCGGCAAGAAACCTACTATTTCGTTTTTGCTTTCCATTTTTTGCATAGGGGCTAAATTACAGTTTTTTAAACCTTTAAAGCCAATATTCACTCTACATGTTTAAGGTGGTAACTTGATGATTCAACCCACCCAATTCAAAAATTGATTGTTTTTTAATGTATGCAATGTTCTTATTTGATAATTGCATGGTGCTTGGTGCATGAGCCTTAGATCTATTGTTTATTGTTTATTGGGTTTGTTTGTAATTTTTTATAAACAAATAGGACTTGCGTGTCCTGCCTCTCTCTCTTAAATCTCCATGTATTTCTTCTCCTCATCTCACTCGCTTCGTATGTAACGCGGGGTTTCTATTTTATTGATGTAAATTAGAATAGGTTTTTTATTATAAAATTATTTGTAATGATCGTGAAGAAGAAACGAAGGAGCTATGAAGAGGAATAACATGAAGATCCAAGATTTATTTTTAAACCCTAGGTTGACCCACCGATTCCTCTAGGCTCGAGGAAATCGGTTTTAGTGGGCCATGTACCGGCATGTTTATTTTTTTGTTTAGAATGCATGCTAAGGTTGAATGTTCAATAACAAGCCAAACAATGTCATTCTAACAAAGATACTAATCGGGTGAGACATTAAATAAGAACCCTCAAATAAGACATATTAAGTCATGTATGCCTTCCATCACCATGGTTTTAATCAAACCACTGTTCGTCGGAACCTTGTTCTCCACAGCGAAAGGTACACTTCTACCAGTGGGAGGTTAAAATTCATTGGAGTTTTCTTTAATAATGATGGGTCGACTTAAAATGACAGTTTTGCTTGTTCGCTACAGCAAAGGTTGATAAAGACGTCATAGGCATAGTAGAGAAGTACACATGTTGAGTGTACGTGGCAACATGTAGTGTCCACTCTACTGATACTAGGAATCACACTTGAGGGCAATGGCTACGCCATTGGATTGTGTGATTGGCTTGTTGGCTTATGATAATCCGTGGATTATACTGTTTTTATTAGACTTTTTAGTCGGATTTCAGATACTTGTTAGTTCATTTTGACCTGAATTGCAACTTAATTCTTTATACTTTGTGTTTTAGGCTAAAATGGACATTTTATGCAAATAAGGAGCAAATTGGAGTTTTTGGACTCAGAAGTGAGCAGATCTCAGGAGTTGGGAAAGTTCTAAAGCAGAATGGATGCACTATAAAGCTTGTTTCCATGAGGAGAGTGACGAAGATCAAAGATTCAAGCAAAGAAGCAAGCAGAGGGTAATTCTGTAAATTTAGAATTTCACATGAAGGTTCGCCGTGGCGAAGAGAGTTACGCACAAGAGATTAATTCACTTCTTTGCCACTGTGAGAATCCTTCTTCGCCGCGGCAAAGTTTGCGAATTCCAAAAATGCACAGTTTCATTTAGGCATTTTCCTAGGTTTTTGGTCTAGGTATAAAAGAAAAACTTAGTCATTTTAGTGGGGGGGAGCTCGTTTTTCAGAGCTTTTTACATTTTCTTAGATTTGTTTTGGGCGAACTTTGATTTCAAATGGTGAAGATTCGAGATTAAACTAGTGGATTCGTCATTTGGGGAGATTTCTTGTCTTTTCCCTTATTTTCATTATGTTGAACTTTGGATTTTTCATTTCTTTTATTTGTATTGTTGATTTAGCCATGAACTAACCTATTTTGGGTTAGGGTTTTGATGTAGTTCGGATTCTAATGGGTTAAAGAATTGATGATTACTATTTTCATATGATTTTGCTTTGATTGTGTGATTATTCTGTATTTATTGTTTTTATGTGATGAACATAATGAGATTGAGAAATAATTCATGTTAGGCTTCTTGGGTAATCACCATTGTAGCATTAAATGCTAGAGATAGATTTAAAAATCAATGAAATCAATTTAGGATTCTTTGTGCTTAATGAGCTTTGAACTATTAGTCTTCATTTTGTTGGATGCGGAAGTTTAATAGGGAAGAGTAATGAAATATAGCCTGAGAAGGTATATTTCACACTTTAGAGAGTTCGATTTACAATCAATGCATGTGAATATGGAATTAGTATAATCCTTAAGTTTAACCCATAAAGTCCGAATGAAGTCAAAACCCTACCCGTTCGTTTGAATTGATTTTATCCGTGTTTTAAATCTTGCTTTCAGCATTTAGATTTGAACATTTAGAAAATTTGTTTTAGTTTTAAGTTTAATTTGTCTCCCTTCAATCCAAACAACTCGATTGCTCCAACTTGAAAATAGTAAAAAAACTTAGTGCTTAGCCACCAATCCTCGTGGGAACGATACTCACTCATCACTTTATTACTTGTGCGATTAGTACACTTGTTATTTTTGCATGTATAAGAAATCTTGCATCAAGTTTTTGACACCGTTGCCGAGGATTGAGTTTTGTGTTAACATTAAAATTTTCTTGTGTTAGCTAGATTGGAGTTGCTTAATTGTTATTTGTTTTATTTTTGTTACTTTTCTTTGTTTGGTGTGATTTTACTCTTGCTAGTTTTATGTGCAGTTTATGCGAAGAGCAAGACGTCAGCCAATGGTGCTTGTATAGGTGAACTTGAAAAGCATATTAAAGAATGGGTTTTGTAATGACTTCTTTCTAATAGTATACTTTAGAACATATACAATAAAAACATACATAATTAGTTGAAAATAGTTGGACCAAAATTTTTCTTTACTTATAAAATATAATTCTTTACATATACCAAAATAACAAGTACAAAAAACTTAGCAACGGTAGACAGTAATGCCAATCTTCTCCGCTTGTCGACGTCCTTCTGACCGTTGCTAACCTATTTCCTGCAAAAACATGGAAAAACAATCGGGTGAGCATAACAATGCTCAGTAAATAAATCCCTTAACTCTTCTGCTTCTTTGATTATTTCTTTACTTAATTCTCTTCTTCTTTTCTTTCTCTCTACTTCTCTCTGTTCTTTCTTTCTTATTCTTTCTATTCTTCTTAACCATGATGAAATTCATGGCAATATACATGAATAAAATGCATATGCAATAATGCAAAAAATTCTTTTTCTTTCTTATTTCTATTTTTTTGTTCTATTTCTTTTCTTTTCTTTCTCTTTCTATTCTATTCTATTCTTTTCTTTTCTTTTCTTTTCTTGGCTTGTTCACGCCTTCTCATTCTTTCTTATTATTATTCTTTCTCATTCTTTCTTTTCTTACTCCTTCTCATTCTTTCTTTTCTTATTCTTTGCCGATCGGACTCGGTTGATGTATGGATTTGGAACATTGACCATGTGAGTGAGTACAGTCCTCATCTACATGCACTCTTGCGGACCGTACGAATTCTTCTTTCTTCTTTCTTCTTAGGCCACTCAATTAAGGTGGCATGCATGTAGGAAATTCTTCTTGGTACAACCCTCATCTACATACACTCTTACGGGTTGTACAATTCTTCTTATTTTTATGCCACTCAATTAAGGTGGCGTGTATGTGAGAATTTATTCTTAACACTCGTGATTCCCTATCACAACAACCTATTCTTTTCTCTTCTTTAACACTCTTTAAATTCTTTAATGCGTATTCTTCCTTTCTCTTTATTCTTAGAGTATTTTATTCTTTCTTTCTTTGTTCTTTATTCTTTCTTAAGTTTCTACACATACACAATTATATGCATATGGATCGCTCATGCTTAAAATTCTTACTTAGATGCACTCATGAAATGCAAATATGCAATGTTGCATAAAATTAAGGTTTCTACTCATACTCATGATTCTCTTAGGCATTTCATCAAACAATAAATGTGCATATACACACCCTAATTTAATTATCATTTTATTTATTTCTTCAACCATCCAAAATGAGAGAAAAACTCTCTTGTATCATCACCACATCTACACGGCACAAACACTCCCAAAAATTTCTCCAATTCTTCCAATTTCAGCCCATCATCATATCATCACATACATTTCTCATATTCAAATATATGTAACAACAAGCACAGTTAATCATCAATCTCATCTCAATTTCTCAATAATCATAACATATGCATGCTTAAAAGAAATCTCTATTCACTTGATTTACTTAAACTTTAACTTGAATTGGATTTTGAGTGGAATTTACTTACCTTATGCTTGAGTAGTCTCTACCAAGCTCTCTACTCTTGTTGGATTCAAAACTTCTTCTAACCCTGAGCATAAACTTGATAAGAACTTAACTTTTACACAAATAAATCATAGATAAAGAGCAAAAATCCTTACCTTTTGAAGCCTAGAATCAAAACCTTATTAAAAATCACTCAAAATCCTTGGAGGAGTGAATGAAAATTTGAGAGAAAATGGAGGAGTAGTGTGGCAGTGGAATAAAGGAAATAAGGGTTACAAACTCTTATCATCTTATTTTATAAATTCACTTTCCCATTTTGCCCTTACTCTTTCTTAAAAATTTCATCTATGTCATTTAGTCAATTACCATAATGCTCTCATTTTTATTGTATTCTCTATGAAATTCTCTCTTTTCACTCCCCACTTTTTCAATTAATTTTGAGTGAAAAGACCATTTTACCCTTAATGCAAGTTTAAGGCATTTTCTTCATATTCTCTTAAAATAATTCTAACAAAAATTAACTAAGGGCTATAAAACATAATTTAAATCATATACCTTCATGTTGGACGTTACAATTCCCCCCCCCCCCCCCCCCCCCCCCCTTTTAAAAGAATTTCGTCCCCGAAATTCAAACGAACAACTCCGGGTAACGGTTCTGCATATTTTGCTTTGTCGCTCATGTAGCTTCTTCAACTTTATGATTTCTCCAGAGGACTCTCACTAAAGGGATACTCTTGTTCTGGAGCTCTTTAATTTTTCTGTCCAAAATCTGTACTGGTTGCTCCTCATATACAAGATTCTCGTTTAAGTCTACGTCCTCTATGCTCAGAATATGGGAGGGATCACTTATATACTTTCGAAGCATCGAGACATGAAATACATTGTGAACTCTGTCCATATTGGGTGGTAATGCTAATCTGTAGGCCACATTTCCTACTCGTTGTAACACCTCAAATGGACCAATGAATCTCAGTACTAACTTTCCTTTATTACCGAACCGTATCACCCGTTTGTAGGGGAAAACTTTCAGAAAAACTTTGTCACCCACTTCAAACTCAGCTTCCTTTCTTTTCAGATCAGCATAGCTTTTCTACCTATCTTAGGGTTGTTTCATTCTGCTTCTAATCAGCTTTACATCTTCTATCATTTTCTGAGTCATTTCTGGCCCAATAGCTATATTCAACTCATCTCTCTTGCCCATCTCATCTCAATACAGTGGAGATCTACACCGTCTACCATACAAAGCCTCATAAAGAGCCATCTTAATTGTAGACTAGTAGCTGTTATTATAAGCAAACTCCACCAAGGATAACATCTCATGCCAGGATACTTTATAATTCATACAGCATGCTCTCAACATGTCCTCAAGCACTTGATTTGTTCTCTCTGTCTGGCCATCTGTCTGAGGATGACAGGCAGTACTAAAAGCCAATCTGGTACCCAAGTTCCTCTATAAGCTCATCCAGAAAGCTGAGACAAATCTGGAATCTCTGTCTGATACTATTGTTTTGGGTACACCATGAAGTCTCACTATCTCTTTAATATACATCTGGGCCAATTGATCCGAAGTGGTACTCTCCTTTACTGGAAGAAAATAGACTGATTTAGTCAATCGATCTACAATCACCCATATAGCATTGTACCCTTTCTACACTCTAGGGAGACCTGTAATAAAATCCATCGAGATACTCTCTCATTTCCATTCAGGAATACTAAGTGGCTGAAGCAACCCTGATGGCCTTTGGTGTTTTGCTTTCACTTGCTGACAAACCAGGCATTTAGCTACAAACTCTGTAATATCTTTCTTCATACCTGGCCACCAATAGCCTTTCTTTAAATCTTGATACATCTTGGTTGCTCCAGGATTAGCAGTGTATGGTGTATCACGAGCCTCTGTAAGGATTCTCTTTCTCAACTTATCATCCTTAGGAATACACAACCGACTCCTAAAGCAGAAGACATCATTCAACAATTGAAATTCTGATGTCTTGCCCTCATGCAACTGCTGAATTGTTTTCTGACACCACTAATCAATTAGCTGCTTTTCTTTAATTTCTTTCAGTAAGGTAGACTAAACCTCTAACCTGGCAATCCTTCCTAGTATGACCTCAATCTGCTCTTTACACAACTCTTCTATTAACTCTTTCTGTCTTGTGAGTCGAGACAAATAAGCTTTTCTGCTCAGAGCATCGGCTACTACATTAGCTTTTCCCGGCTGATACTTAATCTTACACTCATAATCTTTAACTAGCTCTAACCATCTTCTCTGTCTCATATTCAACTCCTTCTGAGTAAAGAAATACTTTAAACTCTTATGGTCGATGTAGATATTACTCTTGGCACCATAAAGATAATGCCTCCAAATCTTCAAGGCAAAGACTACTACTGCCAACTCTAAATCATGTGTAGGATATTTTGTCTCGTACTCTTTCAATTGATGATAAGCATAAGCTATAACCCTACCTAACTGCATCAATATGGCACCAAGTCCCCGCAGTGAGGCATCTGTATAAATGTCATAATCTACACCCTCCTGTGGTAACACTAACACTGGAGCTGTCGTTAATCTTTTCTTCAACTTCTGAAAACTCTCTTCATAGGCAACTAACCATATAAAAGGAATTCTCTGTTTGGTAAGAGTTGTCAATGGCTTAGCCAACTGGGCAAACCCTGCCACGAAGCGGCAGTAGTAACCTGCTAGTCCCAAAAAACTCTTCACTTCTCTTGATATCAAATAATAACTAAACAGCTACTAAACAAAAGCTAACCCCATAAATTTTGAAGGTAAAATAAATGACATAGCATGTTTGGCATAAAGGTCCATATATTTCTTTTCCTACTTTTAGCTATATGATCTAATGAAGGGATAAAAAAGTTTTCTTAAAAAGAAGGAAAAAGAAGATGAAAATAAATAAAAAAAGAAGTCATTGAACAACCTGCAATGTGAGCAGGTAAATAGATTCCAATGCTTGAACACAAATTTCAGGATCATCAACTGGTTCTCGCTCAATCCTTAGAGCACTTCCAAGTTCAAGTGGCATTTTTTATGTGTATTCTTTGCTATATATCTGGCCAAAAGCAACTAGATCTCATAAGTTATTGTGTTACATAGAAACAAGGTTGTAAAACATCCAAAATTGCAGAATATTGGCAGAAACAATAAACTACCTTCAAACTAAGAACAAAGGAACACAATGATACAATTTTCAGATCAAATCAAAGAATGAAAGTATCTTCTAAGATCACTAATGCAGCTGTAGACTGGCAGCTACATTCTCTGTAAAGTGATAATTGGAATAATACCACCAGATAGCATAATATGTGAGCAAAAAATAACCTAACAGCCAGTGAGGTTATCTGAAGCAAATATTTCCCACAAAAAAAAAAAATTGAAGAAAGAGCTTTATAATTTTAACTGCAAGATGAAGAAAATGCTAAAGACATTACTTTGTTGCCAGCAACTGGACGTAGTAGAGCTGGCCAAAGAAATTCAGAAATCAGAAGCAGATTCTACAATTGATGCTCAGTGATGAGCAACCAACAAAGCTGGTGTACCACAAGAAGGGTAGTGGTAGGAAGTAGGGGAATATTGCCGAATGCTTGTTATATAGGAAGTTGGGATTTGTTATGAGGGAATATTTGTGGAACAAATGGAAGGATATGATGAGATGTAGGTGGAATTCGGTTAGAACAGAAAGGTGACAGAACATAATAAAAAGAGGAAGAGAGAAATGGGAAGATTGAATGAATTAAAAAGTAAATTGGAAGGGAGGCCGCTGACCCTCGAAATCAGTATTTGGGAGGTGGCTGACCCTCGAAGTCAGTCTTTTGATTTTGCTTTACTGGTTGTATTTTTGCTTTAATTTTTCTGAGTTGTTTGCTTATTAAATACTGAGGATAGGACTACTGGAATATATGTACTTTCTGGATGTAATGTTCTGCTGAGGTTAATACAACAGGGCCCTATTACTGTTTTGGTGATTTTGGCTTGTGAGTGCAGATTGTTTGTTGGTAGTTTGGTTGATTTGCAAGTCAGGTCATATCAAGTGGTATCAGAGCAGTGTGGTCTGGGTAATGGTCTTGACGAGAATGGATTCTAGACTCCATAATGTTGAGAAAGAGGTTACAAAGTTGGGAGTAGAAATGGGTACCATACGGGAGTGTCTGGTGGAGTTACAATCATGGGTAAGACAAAAAAATGAAGAAGAGGCTGAGAGAGCAGAGGGACAGTCAGGAGAAAATGGTCAGTTTCATCACGAAGAAAATGTAAATGGAGCCAGTGGATTTGGGAGCAATAACCAAAACCGCAATGAAATAGGGGGGCGAAAATTGGAGATGCCCGTCTTTTCAGGTGAAGATCCTTACGGATGGATCTTTAGAGTGGAGAGGTACTTCAGCATCAATGGAATATCAGAGGAAGGAAAGTTGACAACAGCAGCTGTCTGCATGGAAGGAGAAGCTATCAATTGGTTTTAGTGGACGGAATCCAAGACGCCGGTAAGCTCGTGGGCTATGTTTAAGTTAGCACTACTTCAGAGATTCAGTGGATCCCAATAACTCAACCCATATGAATCGTTATTGGCGATGAAACAAACAAGTTCAGTGGTGGAGTTCTGTCGTCAGTTTGAAGTAGTAACAGCTCTATTGGGAGGGGAGAAAGAAGAGATTCTACAAGCTGCCTTTGTGAATGGATTAAAAACAGAAATTAGGGCTGAGGTTAGATTGGCCCAATCAAATTCATTAATCCAAATTATTGAACTGGCCCAGAGAATTGAAGAAAAGAACCAGGCCTTGGAAGAGGCCCAAGTGGGGGCAAATAGGGTCTCACGTACATTTGGGCCTGGGTCTTCATATGGATCCAGGAGTACAACCCGTTTTGATAACCATAACCCGACCCGATTTAATATTAACCCCAAATTTCCCAATTCGACAGAATCTCTAAAAGCCAACCCAAATTCTTTTTCCCATGTCACTCGACAACCACCAGAATCTTCCATGCAAGGGTCAACGGCGAACTCTTACCCACGCGAACCAACGACAACGAACCCCAAGCCATTCGAAGGACAAGGGTTTCCACAACGAGACCTACCTTTTCGTCGGATGACAGATGCCGAGATCCAGATGAAAAGAGAGAAGGGAATCTGTTTTAGGTGCAACGGGAAATACTCGATTGGACACAAATGTGGGGAGAAACAATTTCAAATCCTCCTGATTGATGAAGAAAAAGATGACCCAGACCCGATTGGGGGGAAAGAACTGCCGAAATTGAAACAGAGCAACCATAGGAAAATGTGGAGCTTTCTCTGAGTTCAGTGGTGGGGATTCAGGGCCCCAAGACAATGAAACTCAAAGGAAGAATCCAAGGTAAGGAATGAATTGTGTTGATTGATAGTGGGGCTTCCCACAAATTTATTAGCTCAAAAGTGGTTGAACAATTAGGAATACCAGTGGTAGGGACTCAATCCTTCGGAGTCAGAGTTGGTGATGGATATAGTGTGAGATGTGAAGGGGAATGTAGGGACTTGTGCATGGAGTTACAAGGAGTGACAGTTGTTCAAAATGTTTTCCCATTTGATATGAGCAGTGTTGACATGGTCTTGGGTATTGCTTGGCTTAGGACCTTGGGCGAGACCGTTACGGATTAGCGAAAACACACTATGAGATTTACAATGGGACACAAAACAATCTGTCTATCTAGGGATCCCTCTCTTACCAAGACCATGATCTCCCTTAGGGCAATGATTAAGACGTTACAGCGCGAAGGGCAGGGCTGTTTGATCGAATTTAGGCAGCTATAGACTCAGTGTGCAAATACGGGGAGTATTGATAACAGACTGCTACAAGTCTTGGGAAAGTTTAGCTAAGTCTTCGAGCCACGCTCCGGGCTACCACCCATCAGGTCCAAAGACCATGCTATTCAGCTAATCCATGGGACACAGCCACTAAACCTCAGACCATACCGATATCCTTATTATCAGAAAAATGAGATCGAGCGTATCGTCAAGGAGATGTTGGCCTTCGGAATTATAAAACCAAGCATCAGCCCATTTTCTAGCCCTGTTTTATTGGTGAAAAAGAAGGATCGAGGATGGCGATTCTGTGTAGATTATTGGGCCGTTAACAAGGTGACAATTCCAGATAAATTTTCGATTCCCGCTATCGATGAATTGTTTGATGAGTTAGACGGGGCAACAGTATTTTCGAAACTCGATTTGAAATCCAGATATCATCAAATCAGAGTGAAACCAAAAGACACACCGAAGGTTGCTTTCCGGACACACGAGGGGCACTATGAGTTTCTCGTAATGCCTTTCGACCTTACCAACGCACCGACAACTTTTCAAGCTGTCATAAATGATGTATTCAGACCGTATTTGAGAAAATTCTTGTTGGTGTTCTTCGATGATATCTTGATTTATAGTAGGGAGATGGATGAACACGCGCAACATTTAAGTATTATTTTGCGGGTGTTATTGGAGAACCAGTTGGTGGTTAATCAAAAAATTGGCAATGTAGGCAACTCCAGTTGGAATATCTGGGACATGTCGTGTCAGCTAAGGGTGTGGTAGTTGATTCCAGCAAAATAGACAGCATCACTAAATGGCCAGAACCAAAGGACATTAGGGAACTTAGAGGATTTCTCGGGCTGACGGGTTACTACCACCGTTTTGTTCGCGATCATGGTAAGATTGCTCTCCCACTCACTGCCCTTTTGAAAAAGGATTCTCTTGCGTGGAATCCAACAGCTCAACGAGCCTTCGAAGATTTAAAAAGAATCATGACCAGTGTCCCTGTCCTAAGGATGCCCAATTTCACTCAAGAATTTATTATCGAGACCAATGCTTCGGGAAGCGGATTAGGGGCAGTGTTGATGCAAGAGGGCGGCCTATTGCATTTCTCAGCAAAGGTTTGTCTATCAATTCCAAACTGAAATCAGCCTATGAGCGAGAATTAATTGTTGTAGTCTTAGTGGTGCAAAAATGGCGACATTATCTCTTGGGCCGGCATTTTGTTATTCGGACAGATCAGTGGAGTCTACATTTCCTAACTGACCAAAAATTAATAAGTGAAAGTCAACAAAAGTGGGTTATCAAACTGTTAGGACTGAATTTCATCATTCAATATAAATCGGGACCACAAAATAAAGCAGCAGACGCTCTTTCTAGGATGCCAGAGACAGTCGAGTATCATGCGATTTCTATGGGGTGTTTTTCTGGATTGGACAGTTTCGAGGATGCAATACAGCAAGATACCAAGTTACGTAAGATTATCCAACAGCTCCTGATTGACCCAAACAGTCACCCTCATTTTAGATTGGTGGGACGCCATCTGCTGTACCATAACAGATTGGTTTTACCTAAATCGGGCCTCACATCCACCAGATATTACAGGAATTTCATACTTCACCTATCGGAGGCTATTCTGGTTTTTTTCGGACATACAAACGAATCTCAAATGAGGTATTTTGGGAAGGAATGAAGCAAGATATCAAGGCATTTGTAGCTGCTTGCAGTATCTGTCAACAGAATAAATATGATGCTTTAAGTCCCGCAGGTTTGCTACAACCCTTACCTATTCCTAACCAGGTGTGGGATGATGTTTCAATGGATTTTATTATGGGGCTGCCCAAAGCGAATGGGGTCGACACTATTCTGGTCGTGGTCGATCGGTTCACCAAGTATAGCCATTTTGTCACTCTTAAACACCCGTATACAGCCAAGACGGTAGCAAACCTGTTTATCAAAGATGTGGTCAGGTTGCATGGGTTTCCACGAACCATTGTATCCGATCGAGATAGGGTTTTCATGAGCAATTTTTGGGCCGAATTATTTAAATAGTCCGGGGCCCATTGGCACATGAGTTCAGCCTACCATCCACAAACGAATGGACAAACCGAAGTGGTCAACCGTTGCTTAGAGACATACCTCTGGTGCTTTGTCAATAGCCACCCACAACAGTGGCCCAAATGGGTGCCATGGGCAGAATTTTGGTTCAATACCACCTATCACAGCTCCACGGGAATGTGCCCCTTTAAGGCTCTCTATGGCCGTGAACCTCCAATAGTGTTACGTTATGCAGATCATACTTCTCCAGTTGACAATGCCGACCGACAACTTCAGCACCGAAACCATATCATTGAGGAGTTAAAGACAAATCTTCTCAAGGCTCAAAACCGCATGAAGATGTATGCTGATCGCCATCACCGATAGGTGACATTTGGGATAGGAGAATCGGTATATTTGAAGTTACAACCATATCGATTACTAGGGGTGAGCACGGGTAGCGGGCAGAACCGGAACCGGGGGTAAGAACCGGAACCGGAACCGGAACCGGAACCTACCCAGAACCTGCACTGTGCGGGTAGGTTCCGGTTCCAATTTTTTGGAACCGCTACTGTGCGGTTCCGGTTCCGGTTCTTACCCCCGAAGGAACCGGAATCGGAACCGGAACCTGTAAAAAGGGTACCCTGTTTGGAACCTGTAGGGGGTACCCTATTTGGAACCTGTTTTGGAACCTGTTTAGAACCTGTTTTGGAACCTGTTTGGAACCTGTTTTGGAACCTGTTTTGGAACCTGTTTGGAACCTATTTTGGAACCTGGTTTGGAACCTGTTTGGAACCTGTTTTGGAACCTGTTTGGAACCTGTTTTGGAACCTGTTTGGAACCTGTTTTGGAACCTATATTGGAACCTATTTTTGGAACCTGTTTAGAACCTATTTTGGAACCTGGACTATAATGAAATATTTGTGAAATGTAAATAATGAGGGAGTTTCTATTATTTTACATATAAAAAAAATTAAAATAGAAAAATTAAATTTTAGAATACCTAATTAAATAAATACTAATAACAATTATTTATTACATATAAATTATACCATATTAAAAGCTTTAATATATTATAATATATTATATTAAAGTTTTGATCAATTAAGTGATAATTGGAATTATGATCCAATTAAAAGTGTTTACATTTTTAATGTTATTAAAGAATTATTTTTGAATAAAATAGTATATTGATTGATTATAATATTTAGTTATTTACTTCAATTATCAAGTTCTAAGTATATCTAAAATAAATTAGTAATTAATTAATTATATAATAAATTGATAAACATTAATAAATTTAATTACTAGTTAATATCATACTTAATCAATTATAACATTACATTTAGTTAAATGATTACTTAATTAATAAATTTTTAACATTACTTAATTGATTTATAGTATAATTAATTATAGCATTACATTAATTGATTACTACTTAATTAATTGACTTTATTATCATTAGTATAAACTTAATTAAATGATTAAAATCTTTAATTAATTATAAATTACATTAAAATTTATAGTATGATTATTTATATATTTTCACTATAACATTCATTATAGTATGATATATAATTAATTATACATTACATAATTAAATAATTACTTAAGATTATGAGTTATGATATTATTTTTAAACATTAGTAATTACTAATTTGCTACATAAATATTAGCACATACTTAATTGATGATAAGAAATTTAATTAATTATAATTACCTTATAAACATTTCATTATAACTAATTAAACATTACATTATAGTTAATAATTACTCAATTAAATTATATTTATATTACATTATATTTATGATCACTTAATTAATTATCATTACATAATTAAATGATTACATAATTACATAATTAGTTTGAATTTATAACATTACATTATAAACATTTAATTTACTAATTTACTAATTATTACATTACTTAATTAAACAGTTAAAAATTTAATTAATTATAACATTACCTTATATATTTTAATATATTACTTATCAATTATAACATTCTATTATAAACATTATTATATTAATCAAATGATTTGAAATTTAATTAATTATAATATTAATTATATTTATAGTATAATTATTTAATTCATTATAAACATTACAGTATACTATTATAGTATGATCTATAAGTAATATAACATTACATAATTAAATAATTACTTAATTGATTATGAGTTATGATATATATTTTAAACATTAGTAATTACTAATTTACTATATAAACATTAGCACAACACTTAATTGAATGATAAAAAATTTAATATTATACATTATCTTATAACATTTCATTATAAACTAATTAGCTTACATTTATGTAAATAATTACTCAATAATTATATATTATAATATACATTATATTATGATTACTTACTTAATTATAACATTATATGTTAAATGATTACATAATTACTTAATAGTTATGAATTTATAACATTACATTATAAACATTAGTAATTTACTATATTATTACATTACTTAATAAACGATTAAAATTTAATTAATTATAACATTACTTTATATATTTGTATATGATTACTTAATCAATTAAACATTCCATTATAACATTAGTATATTAATTAAATGATTTGAAATTTAATTAATTAATATATAAATTAATGATTTGTAGATGATTACTTATTCATTATAACATTACATTATACTATTTATAGTATGACATATAATTAAATAACATTATATATTAAATAATTACTTATTGATTATGAGTTATGATATTATATTTTAAACATTAGTAATTACTAATTTACTACATACATTAGCACAATACTAATTAAATGATAAGAAATTTAATTAATTATAACATACCTTATAAACATTAATTAAGCATTACATATAGTTAAATAATTACTCAATTAAATTAAATATTATTATATTCATTATATTATGATCACTACTTTATAACATTATATAGTTAAATGATTACATAATTACTTAATTAGTTATGATTTATAACATTACATTATAAACATTAGTAATCTACTTACTATTACATTACTTAATTAAACGATTAAAATTTATTAATTATACATTACTTTATATATTGTAATAGATTACTTAATCAATTATACATTCCATTATAAACATAGTATATTAATTAAATGATTGAAATTTAATTAATTATAATATTATTATAGTTTAATTGTAGTATGTACTTAATTCATTATAACATTACATTATACTATTATAATGATCATATAATTAATATAACATTACATAATTAAATGATTACTTAATTGATTATGCATTATATTATAAACATTAGTAATTTACTAATTTGCACAATATTTAATCGAATTATATAATTTTATTAATTATAACTTATTTATAAATTATTGTATGATTATTTATTAATTATACATTCTATTATAAACAATATTATAATCTTAATTAAATGATTAACATTTAATTAATTATAATATACATATAATAAATATATATTACTTAATTATTATAACATTACAATTTACATTGTTTATGATCACTTAATTAATTATAACATTACAATTTACATTGAGTATGATCACTTATTTAATTATCATTACTTGTTTCTAATATTAAATTTACTAAATTATATTTGGTATATAAATACCCAATTAACCAATTATAACATTAAATTATAAATTTATAAACATTAATAATTTATTAACTTATCAAATGACCCCTGACAAATGGCAATGTTAGTAATTAGTATTAAGAATTGTTGTTTATTTAAATGATTTTGGTGAAGTTATTTTATGTGAATTGTGATGAATAATTTGTGTGTTTTGGTTTTGATTGACGAATATTATGTGAATTGTGATGAATTGATTGAATTCAAGTGTTGCTTAGAGATTACAGGTTATGAGTTACATTGGACACAAATGAATACAACGAAAATTTGTTAGGGGTGTATTTGTAAACTTATAAGGTGTTTTTGTTATTTTTTAAAACAATAGGGGGTAATTGATTTTTACAGGGTAACCATGGAAAGGAACCGGAACCTGCATTTTAGGTTCCGGTTCCTTGAATTGAAGAACCTGTACTGTGCGGTTCCGGTTCCGGTTCCTTTTTTTGGGAACCTGTACTGTGCGGTTCCGGTTCCGGTTCCCTGGAAAAGTGCAAGGTACCCGGAACCGCTCACCCCTATCGATTACCTTAGCCCGCCGCTATAATGAGAAGTTAAGCTCGTGGTTTTATGGTCCTTTTGTGATCACAGACAGGATTGGAGTCGTAGCATATAGGCTGGCCCTGCCTCCTTCAGCCTGTATTCACAACGTTTTCCATGTTTCACAACTGAAGAAAGCAACATTCCCAATTCCCAATAGCTAGCCTCTACCGACAGCTCTTAACGAGGATTTAACTTTACAACTTGAACCTAAAGCAGCCCTCAAAAAAAGGAAACTTCTTAATGGCCAGTGGGAGGTGCTGATTCAATGAAAAGGGTTACCTTCCTATGAAAACACATGGGAAGATTTTGACATTATTCACCACCAATTTCCTTCCTTTCACCTTGAGGACAAGGTGTTCTCCTTGGAGAGGGTAATGATGAGCAACCAACAAGGCTGGTGTACCACAGGAAGGGTAGTGGTAGGAAGTAGGAGAATATTGCCGAATGTTTGTTATATAGGAAGTTGGGATTTGTTATGAGGGAATATTTGTGGAACAGATGGCAGGATATGATGAGATTTAGGTGGAATTCGGTTAGAACAGAAAGGTGACAGAACAGAATAAAAAGAGGAGAAAAATGGGGAGATTAAAGGAATTAGAAAGTAAATTGGAAGGGAGGCTACAGACCCTCAAAGTTAGTATTTGGGAGGTGGCTGACCCTCGAAGTCAGTCTTTTGATTTTGCTTTACTGGTTGTATTTTTGCTTTAATTTTTCTGAGTTGTTTGCTTATTAAATACTGAGGATAGGACTACTGGAATATATGTACTTTCTAGATGTAATGTTCTACTGAGGTTAATACAACAGGGCCCTATTACTGTTTTGGTGATTTTGGCTTGTGAGTGCAGATTGTTTGTTGGTAGTTTGGTTGATTTGCAGGTCAGGTCCTATCACTCAGCTTCAAAACAGCAATTCCAAATCGTTTCAGAAACCTGCAAGCAAAAGATCATCACCAAAAAGTCAAGCCAGATCAGCAATAGGGTAATCACAATTAATTTGGTTGAATCTATCTTGAGCTTTACTACTCAAGCTTAACTAATGTAAGCCTTAAACTAGATGATTTGTTGAGCCAGGAATCTTCACAAGACATCAAGTAATCAGTCAATCCAGTAATCACCAAAAGTTTACATATCTCTTTTCCTCGTGCACTATGCTTTTTAACTTCTCTTACTATAGTCCTTTCTTTCATTAAATTTCTCATCATGAAACACTCTCACAACTGAATGCCAACATCAAGTTAAGTATGGCTAATGCATTGAAAAGCTTCTCAGAGCCATTCTTATAGAAAATGCTACAGAGGGCAGAAAGTCAGACATTGTCCTAGTAAGGGCCAATAGTTATCAAATTTCACAGCAGCCAAAGAGATTATAAACCCCTACATCATTATGGATGATCTAAAGAACAATGGCTTTGTTCAACTAATTTTATATATTGGCTAAGCATCATAACAAGACACAGCCTAAATCACAGAACCTAGAGTTAAAAGAGGAACAAGTAGAGACCTACAATTTGTGAACTTCACTTGCTAGGTTTATTTTCTTCCATTATTAAGTTGCTCATCCAATTAAAAAACATATACATAAGTGAAAATTTTACTAATTAAGAGTCCTCTGGAAGAAATTTAATACTTTGCATTAATCTTTCATTCATACCCCTTTCTTCTGCAATGGACTAGTTGAATCGAACTGTCTAATAATCTGCTTCAGCAGTCCTCGATTTTGGTCCAATAAAATCTTCCTTCCTGCTTCTTTCTTTGAAATATTTATCAGTATGGAACCAACATGTTCAAATGGATCATCTGGTTCATAAGAGGAACATAAAATGTTAGACCAAATTGTTAGAAGTAAAAGATTAATAGAGTTCTAAGTGCAGAGTAAAAACACACACACAGAGACACAGAAAAAAAAAATGACCTCAAAGGACTAAGAATTTAGAAATTCTTAAAAGAATGAACTCATGCTTTTGTAAATTTCGAGAAATAACCTAAAAACGAGGTGGCTATCAACTGCCAGCTATTGAGACTTTTACCTGATGAAGCCTATAATTTTATCAAAAATCTCACTAAAAAATTCTGAACATTCCACAGAATTAGAAGGCTAAGACCGCCATTCAAATCCAGTTCCATAACCACCTAAATATCTCTAATTTAACAACCATGTAAAGAAGAAACAAATAAGGTGTCATTCAACAACTGGGATACATTTAGGACAAAATCGAGTTATCAGAAACACTAAATTTTTTATGAAAATAACCTTATTTATTTTGAGGCTACAAAACAGGATAAAATTCAGTATAATAGGAAAGAAGAAAAACCTACCACTACTTTCACTGGAGGACCTACAGAAAGATCTTACAAGCCTCATAAGATACAATCCTGGAATCTGCTCATTGTCAGTCAGGCTACTAACCAGGCAAATTCGCACTGTCAATAATTAATGTTAGGCATAAAATACATAATCATTATTCACTATCCTTAGGCATATATGAGATCGTGATTACTTAAAAGATAATGCTATTTTAAATTGGAAAAAATACAAAAGCATCAGTGATAAACTGACACTTGAATAAAATGAAGGAAAGTACCTGAAGCAAGGAAGAGATGCCATCATCCAACTGTGTGAGATTCACTAAAAGCATAACCAGCAATTGTGTAATACTTGAGTCTGGCTTATATAACAAATCCATAACCGTTTTAGTCATACCCATTTGAACCATCTTCGCAGCTAATTGAGAATTCTGGGATAGATTTACAAGTGCTTCAGCTGCAGGTTCTGAAACCTCCTGAAACATTAACAAATAATTAATCCAAAATGCTACCCAAGGTAGAATGATAACACAACACAATGCTATGCATCATATTCATGAAACCAAACTCCCAAAACTAAGTTGATCTATGTCTTCCATAATTCTGTTACTTATTCAAGCAGTTCTTTATATGCCAAAACTGCCACAGACCTAAATTTTTCTATATCCAGTAAATGTTATGCCAGCAATACCTGTTTTCCTTTTGCTCTTATTTTGTTTGGCAAGCTGCTGTAAGTTTTTCATTAGATCTTTAATATTTTTCCCATGAAATTCACTCTAAATTGATAAAAACGGAGGAGTCTTACTATATGAACAAAATCTCAATTAAAAAGTTACATATTTGGATAGTCATGATAAATTTGGATACTCCATTTCCTGCTTCTAACCTTTTGTCACCAAAAGACTCAAATAGAATCCACCAGAATTTCAAATTCTAGTACTGTAAATACAAATAACACTATCAATTTCTTCAAATGAGCTAAGTATTCCACCAAAATCAACAGAATTTCAAATAAATATAAATGAAACAATGATTTCAAAAGTTTAGAGCTTGTTGATGAGAATGAGATTTAGAAGCATCATCCTGTTAAACAAATTTAAAGTAACATTAATTTTCACAAAGAGAATACCTTATTTTCACTCAACAGCCGAGACAGTGGTGGCAACGCTATCTTGGCATACTTGGAAAGGGACTGCAGGCCATCGTCAGACCCAGTTAATCCCCGAACAATATCAACAGCTGCCTTCTTCAACTAATTTATTTGCATAAAACAACGCATTCATTACAAAATTTACAAAGAAAAAGCAAGAAACAATTATTGTTATCGAATAATCATGAAAATATTAGTAAGCTAATTTCCTAAAAGATCAATAAGATAAGTGCTTTCTCTTTCTACTACTGACTCAACCCAGCCGTATGGATCTCAATATGAAAGAGAATCCAACTCATGAATTTAACAAATTAGCAACCACAAAAGCAAACATAAGGCAGAATTAATTCAATTAAAAAGAGAGAATTAACAAATTAATATAAGAATCACCAAAAATTTTAAAAGTGAATCAAAGAACCTTATCTATATAGGGAGCCTTTTACACATGAATTCCATTAATTAGATACCAGAACGCAAATTCTACCCTAGCCAATGCAAAAAAAATTCAAAAAAAAACCTCATAAGAAACGAGAGCTACATCAGTTCATATAAATTTTTTTTTTTTCACAACTACTTTACTGCAGCTTCTCAGAAACCAAACAGAATGTTAGAGGAGTGAAAGAAACTTACTGGTGGAGATGGAGAAGATAGAAAATCCAGCAACTCTTCCAACTCGGTGGCCATTGCTGCTCCTTCGCCGCTCTGTGCAAATTTTACATGCATTTATAGATCGTCAAAACGACTGCGTGTTGGTTGCCACGTGCCCACGTCCAATCAGCTAAACGCAGCGTTTCAATTATTATGTCCTTAACAATTTCGATAAATGAAGTAATGAAGGAGGTGAACTAAATCCAAATTTAAAAGTAAAATATTCCCTCAAAATAAAAAAAAAAAAAAAAAAAAAAAAAAAAAAAAAAAAGACTAAAATATTCAATTATTCACTTGTAAATTTTCTTTAATATTACTCATTTTATATACATGCCAAAAAAACTCATACAAAATTATGCACAATACAATTATACTATACAATGTTTTAAAACCTGGCATGGTTCAACCGGTTAAATCGGGACCCGACCACTGAGCCAGGCCGAATGGACATAAAACTCAGATAATTGAATTCATCGGGTATGACCTGCGATTGGACCAAGGTTATTGTAGCAACCCGCCAGTCCAACCGATTTTGGGAAGAAACCGAGTAAACTCTAAGCACCTCCTAAAATGTGAATTTTTTAACAGTTTTCCCCAAGTTTATCATTCTGTCAAGTCCTAACCCATATTTGCACTCTTGCATTTGTCTATTTCTTCATTTCTTTGTCGATTTTTTTGTTTCATCTATTAAGTTTTTCATTTCCACTTCAGTGACAGCTTTGTTTCATCTTCATTTCATCTCATATTCGATAGCATTTCTAGTCATCGTCGGAGGTACCAACTATCATTTCATCTTTTTTCGATTGATAAATTATGAGGAGAAGCATGGATGAGTCCAGAAGGAGGGTAATTGAAGTAACTTCCAGGAGTGATTCTCTCTCCCATAGAAGAATGATTGTTCAAGTCAAACAAACAACACACATCAAAATAAAAAACATAAGAAAAAGAAAAAGAGCAAATACCCGATAAGAAAACATGAAAAAGAAGAAGAAAAAGATAGACTTGGGCAATGAAGAGAGAGAGGAGGGCGGGGAGGTAGATGCAAACTAGAGGGAGGTGGAAGTGGTGTTACTGTGAGAGAGTCTTGTCGTCTCTCTGGTCTCTCTCTCTTTGTTTCTATTTATTTGGGATGTTGTGGACTATGGAGTCTTGTCGTCTCTTTGGTCTCTCTCTCTCTCTCTCTTTGTTTCTTTTTTATTTGGGGTGTAGTGGAAGTGTGTTGTGAAAGCCTTCTTTTTACTTTTTTTTTTTTTTATTTGTGATTTTTCTGGAATTTTTTTTAGATGTCATCATGCTGACATCACCGGTTGAACCGGTCGACCCGGGAGGTAACCACTTTACCGGGTTTCACCTTGGGTCGGTTTTTAAAACATTGATACTATATAGTGATAATTTAGTAAATGATATATCAATACCACATGGAGCAACACATCCTTTAAAATAAAAAATTTCGAACATTTTTAGAAAAGAGTAACATTACACTAAACTTTAATTAATTAACATTAAGTATTCGTAAATTTGTTCATACAAGTCATTAGTAAGAAATGCTTCCAAGGACTTAATCTTGTGGTTTAATAGCCACTTTTAGGAATGATAAAAACCGGGGTTAAGGTCAAGACCACTATCATTGAACTCAACCCTAGTGTATTGCATTACTCCATGTCTCTGGGAACTTATCCAGGGTTTATCTTTTGTGGTTGGGGCCAAGTATACCTAACCTTGACTTAATACCCAGTAAGGGCATGCAAATTTTTAGGGTAGAACAGGAACTGACGGGTACCCAAGGTGTCGGTTCCGGTTCCTACCTGAAATTGACCCTCATAGGGTCAGTTCTAGTTCCATATTTGGTGGAACTGGTATTGTGTGGTTTCAGTCCGGTTCGGTTCCACCACTTCAGGAATCGAAACCGGGAACCAGGGGCAAACTATAAGTTTTGCAAAAATTGGGGTTTATTTTGTAATTTTATGTTCCATATAAATCAAGAATTCAATTTCATTTGTTCTTCGTCTTCCTCTCGAATCTCACAGTCGCATCTCTTCTTCCAGAATCTCCCCATCCATCTCTTCTTATCTTATTGATTTCATTTGTTCTTCGTCTTCCTCTCGGCTTTCACCCTTTTTTCTATAACAATTTCGTTCTCAAGAAACCTAACCCTAGTCGTGCCCTTTTTCATCAGTAACATTTCCCTTCCTAATATTCATCTTTCCTCCCTTAATTTGATTTGTTTTCTTCTTATATTCTTTTAATCGATCACCGATTTGATTTTTCCTCTCTTATATCTGTCGATTGATTCTAGTATTGGCTCTTGTCTTGGCTCGAATCAAATTCTAGGGTTAGGGATTAATTGTTAACCACCATCATTATCATTTCTCTCAATTTAAAATTTGAACCCTCATTGGTCCAAACGATCATGACTTGCCATTTACCAATGGCAACTCTCGCATTCCCAATGTGCTACTAGTATATACTAGGTTTTCACGTGACACACTTAAAAAAAAAAAAAAAAAAAAAAAATCTCCAACGAATTATCGGCCTTAGCTAGTGCACATTACACATCACTTTAGAACTCAAGCTCAATAAAGCTCTCACATTATACATTACTATCTCTTTCTTTTTCACTCTCTGTACCTAAAATGGTAAATCATCTGGTTATGTTGCTGGTCTCGTTGTTTAGTTACTTGTTGTTTGATGGGTTGGCTATTGTCATGTTTTCTTCGGAGCTGATACACCTGTTAGCGTAGGTGTCATAGAGCTAATCAATTTATTGTAATGGACTCTAATGTATTATGTTTATATATTAATAAAGGCAATATTTATATTATGTAATTCTTATCTCGTGTATGTTATAATATATGTCTTTAGGATGGTAGAACCATAACGAGGGAATCAAGCGTTTTAAGTCTTGATTGTGAGATCCCTATGAGCATATATGGTGGCCTTTCCAGAAACATCCATAGCCCCAATATTATTCTAACCTAGGATACAAATAATACAGTAAGGGTATCATAGCATTGAAAGACTCTACTGAAAGGTAATGACAAGTCTCACATGTCAAAGTTGTTTGGTGACAACATAGTGCAACACGTGGGTGCTTACTAGATGCAAGTTCACTGGATTGACACACCTGAGGATTTCATGCAGATGGTAAACCCAATATGTATGGAACAAATCCTCTTATGGATGGTGGTGCATGTGATCTTAAGACTTGAGATCATCAGAGTGTCATGTGTATGTAGTAGTGTGGTTTGACACTAGCTTAACATAATCATTTTTAGGGTAATCAGTACGGTGAAGATTGGCTACATAATGAAATATAACATGGCTATGGTGGATCAAAAAAAGATTCATCACTCCTGGTTATAGGAGAAGTTATCTCATTGCGTAATTTTGTTATATGGCAACAACCATAAATTTATGGCCACAGTAGAATTGAGTTGTCACTCAAATCCGATTTAATTATGGTCGTTGGTTCGCTAACCAAACACTAAATACATCAAGGGTATGATTTGAGGATGACACTATTTTTATACCTCAGCCTTAATAAGATAATATATGATGAAATGATTGGACTACATGGTAACCATACCGCTAATAGGTAATTAGCTCTTTATTGATCTCTACTTGTTGGGTGGCGATGGCGCATTGCTAGAAGTCAATCTTGGTTTGTGAATAATGGGATGATTAATTGGTGGTTAATCATAATATTACTCATTGCCAACATGATACGGAGTCTACCGGCCACACACATAAAAAGAGTTTGATTGCAGAATATGTATTTAATCAAAGAAGGGTTAAGATGTATTTTGGTTTTTTCACAAAGTCAAGGGTAATTTGGTAATTCTAAATGGGTTGGTGCTTATGTGTATTTATTGTGTAATAAATAAATTACCAAATTAATATTTAATATATTTATTAAATATATTAGTATTAATTGTATTAATTAAATTACCCAAATTAATATTAAGTGTTTATATTTAATATTAATTGAAAAATAAAATTCCTAATTAGTTGATTTATATATTTAATATATATTAATGCTACTACGAAACCTAATTAATACTATTCTTATTTGGTTTATAATTAAAACCAAACAAGGAAAAGAATAGTAACATATTCCAAATTGGAATAGGTTTGTAAGGTTCCTATTTAAGACAACTTAAAATTAGGTTTAATAAGAGATTTTTTTTTTTTTTTTTTTTTGGATAAAACTGGAAGTTTTGTAGAAGAAAGAATCAAAGAAACAACAGGGAGAAAAGAGACCCTATCAAACTAAGCGAGCAACTTGGACAGCCCCAAGAGCTCAACAAAGAAAAAAACCCAGCAACGCCAAGCTAGAAACCTATACATCCTAGGCCTAGATTAAAAAAAAAAAAAAAAAACAGGCCTTTTCCCTTGGACAGCCCTAAGAGATCTGTTCATACAAAAAACAATGTGTTTCCCGGCTGTAACAAAAAGTAGTATAGCAACACCAGAGGAGCATCTTACAACCAAAAAAGGAATGCCCAGGATATCCTAAGAAGGAGCACAACACCCAGTCATTCAGAACGGGAATGGAGGTGCAGTCTGGAGCACACTAAAACCAGAGAAACCATCAACAAACCTTCCTGAGATTGGGAGGATTGTTAGTTAGACTTCCTTGCAATATAGTTAAAATTTTATCTACACAAGAGGACACAACATGTAAATTACAAAGTCCATCCAACGTGTCCACCATTCTCCTTTTTAAGCTTTCTACTTCATTAGCGTGGAGCATTACGGGATGCTGAACCTTCACTCAGGAAGGACTTCATAAACAATATCCACTTGATGCAAAAACCCAACATCCAACTTTTCATACCGCTGCATTGCTCAATAAAAGTGATGATACATTGCGGAATTATGCAGCAGAGAAAATTAAAGACACCACTCTTAAGAGTCATCATAAATTTAACAAAAAGATTCCTGTCATTCACAAATAAAAGTCTGGGAGATGCTCCAGATCTTGACCACTTCTCTAACTCTTGTCGTGTCTCTAAAGGTAAGACTATGCAACCTCATACAAACTACGCTCAAATTTTCAAGCTGATTGCATTCTCTACTTCTTCTTTTGCCTTTAAACAGCCGAAAATTCCTCTCCAGCCAAATAAAATAAATTGCTACTCCAAACAATAATTGTCAAATGATAGTCCATATTGCTTTTCCCTTAAATTTTTTAGAGCAAAAAGACACGATGTTATTCCAACCAACTATAGAAGTCCTGAATTTTTCCTTCTCTTGAACAAACCTCCATATCAAATTGGTGAATAGGCAGCTAAAGAAAAGGCGATCATGCGAGTCAGTCGAACCATCACAGAAAGCACATCACAAATCTTCGGAGCTAGTCCAGGCCTGCATCCTGTCTTGGGTAAGGAGTTTGCCTTTGATGGCTAACCATAGGATTGAAGGAATGTTTCGGGATACATGTTCCGGTCCAAACAATGGAACTCCAGGGAGCCATGTTACCAGTTGGGCCTAAGTCATGCCAAGAATGGCATGAAGAGTAGTTCAAAAATTTACCATCTAAGGATCTCCATATGACTACATCATGGGGAGGGTTACTAGAGGCAAGAGGAGCTTGAGAGATAATCTGGGGGTAAGCCTCTCGAAAGCAATCAGGCCATGTCCATTGGCCATTAACAAGCACATCACTAACTTTAGCTTGTTGGTCTAATTCTGAATCGGAAAAGGAATTAGTAGGAATGATTTCATCTAGAGCTCCCAACGGGTGCCAAGAGTCATACCATAGAAAGATGGAGCGTCCATCTCCTAGTTTGACCACAAAATGTTTTCTTAGTATGAAAAACTCATATTTGTCAAACTTATGAATTGTGTGTGTGCACAAATATTCTGCGTGCACACTAATTTCCAGACTTGAGTCTTGGCTTGTTTCGTTTAGAGTGTAAGTGCACAACAGGTTGTGCTCTCACTCTTGCTTCAGATATTTGCAACACAACACGAGTTGCATGCTTGAAAAAGTGAAAAAAATATTGTTTATCTTCGTCTCTCACTTTTTAGGACATTTCTACATGTGTCATAACATCCTGAAGTGGTCTTAGGGAATAAAATTCTTTTCCCAATTTGTTTTGTGGTCCAAACCAAAAGAAGGAAAAACTTTCCTTATTTGGACAAACATTGGTCAGTCATTTGTTGGCTGACTTGACACTATATTGTTGAACAAGAAATCCTTTATTATATAATATCCCTTCTTGCGTATATGAATCTAACCTTTTGATATTTTGTTTCATTGTACTATGAAATTCTTAGAGTATTCTTTCTCTTAAGGTTTAAAGGTTCATTTCCCTATTTTGTGCCAAAACCTCACCATATTAAACACGTTATTGATGGCTCTTGGAACGTGGTTCCTTTGCTAATGCTGATGCTGATGCATGGCGTCAATGCTTGAAGCTTGGTGGTTTACAAGCTGTTCTCGGATGTGTTTCCGGCATGAAGAAGATCCAAGAAGTTGCTACACGTTAAGGATTCAGAGTGTGGTGCTAAGTGTAAAGTTGAACAAGGAGTTCTTTTTACTGTAACTTAGATTAGCTTTGAACTATATCTTATAATGTGTTTTTAACTTAATGGATTGCTTTGATCTGGACAAGGTCCTATGGATGTAGGCTAAAAATGGATTTAGCCGAACCATGTATATGACTATGTTCTTTATTTTTCCGCACTTATGTTTGATGTGTTCAAATTGGAATTGCATAATCTACTTGGTAAATATTCCGCTGCGTCTTTAAAAATGGGTACCTAAACGTTAAATAGAGTTCAACAACTCTAACACTTAGCATCTCCTTCATTCCAAGAAGTTAATGCCAGCTTCAACTTGAGTCCCACAAAATTTTCACACTCCAAAAACTACAGCCCTTGAGACAGTAAGTGTGAATCCATTTCACCCACAAGGAATCTCTTCCTGAGAGAATACTCCAAACATGATAAGCCATAAGGGCTATGTTCCACTATTCTAAAGGTCTAATTCCAAGTCCCCTACTATGTTTGGGCATACAAACGTCTTTCCAAACAACTTTGACCTTACCTTTAACATTATCACTACCCACCCACAAGAAGGATCTCATCATTTTTTCAATTGCTTGAGTGACTAAATGGGGTAAAATAAAAACAGAGGCCCAAAAGACTTGTAAAGAAGAAAGCAATGAGATTACCAATTATAGCCAACCAGCATAGGATAAACGTTTGTTTTCCAAGAATTCAGCCTTTTGTCTACCGGGCTGTTTTCCAAAATAAGGGCCAACCAGCCTATTTTCCAAAATGAGGGCTGAATAGTCCTTAGTAAAAAGGCGTGTAGAAATGAGAGGGACTCCCAAATACCTGATCGGGAGTTGGCCTTCTTGGAAGCCCATGATTCTTCTAATTATAATTCAGTGTTCTGGCTTGACATTGCCAAAAAAAAAAAAAAAATAATAATAATAATAATAATAATAATGGAGCTTTTAGCTAGATTTGGCTGGAGCCCAAAGACCTCGGAAAATTCAGAGATAGCATCCTTCAAAACTTGTATAGAAATAGGATCTTCATGACAAAATAGGAACATGTCATCTGCAAGCTTCAAATGAGTAATTTGCTGAGCTGCGCACTTATGATGGAACTTAAAATTCTTGCTTTCCTGAATTCTTCGACGAATAAACAGTGAGAGGACTTGCATAAGAAGGGTCAATAAATAGGGGGATAATGAGTCGTCCTGTCGCTAGGGGTGTTCGGTTTCGAGTACCCTGCACTTTTTGACGGAACCGAAACCGGAACCGGAACCGACGGTTCCTTGAAATTTGGAACCAGAACCGGAACCGACAATTTTGGTTCCTAGGTACCCAGAACTAAAACCTGTAACAACGGTTTCGGTTTCGGTTCTGGGTACCCTGTAAAATTCATGAGCCCCCAAAAGTTTTTAAAATGGCAAAAAAACCCTTAAAAACTTAGAAATACCCCCCCACCTGGCACTTGTTAACAAAAATAAAATTACAAATTATAAATTCAAAATTACAAACTATAAAGGTAGATTCTCAAAAGTCAAACCAACTTACTTTAAATATTATGAAATATAAATATAAATGTATTCACTTTACTTTTTCTATAAAAGTTTTGATTAACCCCCATAATATTTAATTTTATTTTATATTAGTCTCGGTTCCTGGTTCCTGGTTCCGATTTCAGTTCCTAACTATAGGAACCGAAACTGGAACCGCACAGTAACGGTTCCAAAAATTTGGAATTAGAACTTACCCATTGACGATTGGTTCTGGGTAGGAACTAGAACCAATCCCAGGGTACCCACCTGTTCCGGTTCCAACCGGTTCTTTTGAACACCCCTACCTGTCGCAATCCTCTTCTCCCTTTAAAGTAACCATGCTGCTCACCATTTATAGAGATTGCGTATGATGTTGTGGAGACACATTCCTTGATCCAACCAACCATTTGGGAGTGAAATCCATACCATTCAAGAATCTTAAAAAGAAAATCCCAATTCAGTGTATCATAGGCTTTTTGAACATCAAACTTGAAAGCACACCTTGCCACTCTGACATTTCGATGGTAATTACGGGAGAGTTCTTGTGCAAGGAGAATATTATATCTAATTATCCATCTAGGAACAAAAGCGGACTAGGTTTCATCAATTTTAATTCTATCCACAATGATTTTGGAAATATGTTTATATACAACATTGTAGCAAGGTATAGGGCGAAAGTCACTAACCGTAGAGGAACTTCAACTTTTGGGATTAGAGCAATGACTCTGGAGTTTATTTCCCTAAGCATCCTACCTTTGATAAAGAAATCAACCACTGCCGCCGAGATGTCTTCCCCTACTATATCCCAGGTTTCTTTGAAAAATTTAGCTAAAAAGCCATTAGGGCCTAGAGCTTTGTCAACACCAATTTGGAACATGGCCTTTTTAATTTCATCTATGGAAACTGGGCGAATCATACTATTACTTCTAGCGTCTGAAATTGGGTTAACAAACAAGCCCTTCAAGATTCATGGTCAGAGATGAAGTACCTAAAAGACACTCATAAAAGGAAATGAAAGCTCCAACAAGATTATTTCCATCCACAATTTCCCCTAATTCATCCATAATACGGTCAATATGCCGAGAATTTTGACACGCCCTCAAAGATTTATGGAAGAAAGATGAGTTCCTATATCCCATGCTCAACCAATGTATTTTGGCCTTCTGCTTCAGAAATCTTTCTTCATCAAGGAGCGCAACTCTAAAAGCATTGGAAAAGGCAGCCTCACACTCCCTTAAATTCTTATTAAGCGGCACCATGTCCAATGCAAATTGAATTTGTTCCACTTCTTTGCGAAGGGCTTCAACTTCTTGGAAAAGTTTACCTTGCTTTCTATTGAGATCATGGAGGAAAGGCTTCAGAGCTTTGAGTTTCCTTACAACTTGAAACATTGGAACCCCAGATATGCTCCTGGCCCAGACTTCCTAAACAATCGGTTTAAACTCTGCCTTATACATTAGATAATTAAAAAACTTGAATGGCTTACACTTGGTCATCAAAGTGCTCGGAAAGGATGTCACCAAAAGGCTATGGTCACTAACCCCTTGCCGGTAAAAGAAAATACTCACCCTCGGAAACTTGGTAGAGAAGAGGGAATTTCCCATAACACGATCTAACTTCTTGAAGATACCATTCTCGCCATGAGGTTTGCCGTTCCAAGTGAACATAATTCCCGCTTGAGAGATATCCTCCACTTCCAAAGTATTCACACAGTCCCGAAAATCCCTTATACCCGTGGTTATATTGGAGTTTCCCCCTAAGTTCTCCCAATAATTCAAGGTAATGTTAAAATCTCCCATGATAATCAATGGGGAGAGTCTCTCACCAGCAATTTGTGACTGATCAGATTTTTCCACAAATCATGGCGACTCGTATAGTCACTGGCTTCTTACACAATAGAATAGAGGAAAATCCCATTATCAATAAGATTACGAACCAGGCAAAGGATTACCTGGTTTGTTCTTTCAAGCAACTCCACATAAAGCTCTCCGGGTCCCAACCCATTACAATTCTACATCCAGCCTGACTCTGATCCCCATTGGAAATCCACTTCCACTTGTTCAAAATATAGTAAAAAATGTGCTTAGAATTTTCTTGCGCTACTTTAGTCTCCAAGAGAGCACATAAAGCTAGACATTTTTCCTTCATAAACACTCTTCTTTTTGTTTAAAGGGCTGGTTGAGGCCCTTGATATTCCAACAAGCAATATTAATCATTAATGGGAATGATAGATGGAGGATTTCAAAAACCTCCCCCAGGTTCAGATTCTTCCACAGGTGCCACACATGTTGCTCCATGCTTAATAAATTCCATAATAGATGCAGTGTCCGAATCAACTTCCGTATCTCCCAAATCACCATCAACATCTGCATCCATACCTTGATCAATCTCAAAATTAGGACAAAAAGAATCTTTGGTGTTGATAATGCACTCTACAATTGGTTCTGATGGCTCCATGGCAAGACATTGAAAAGTGTTGGCGGTTGGAATGGGAGTATTTCCTCATCATGGCGGCTTGGAGGAATACGTTTGGATTTAGAAGTAGGTAAGTGGGCATTTGTAGGTGGGGCTTTCTTTGGGGGAGGGGGGGTGGGGGAGACCCTTTTGGGAGCTACCATGCACTTTTTCTTTACCGTTTTTGGTCACCAATGTAAATCCCTTCTTTTCAATCTGATTTCCTTCAACTACTTTATCATTAGAATTAATCACTACTCTAGGTTTTCGAGGACATAGGACATCCCTATGCCTAAATACAACATCGCGGGCACTGAGTAGGCCGCCACTGATAATCTAGTCTAACAGCCATAGTTTTGAGCTCTGTGCTCTCATCACAAGGCACAAAAATACGCACGATATTAGGAAGCTTTCTGGCTGCATCCGCCTCAACCAATGTACGAGCAAAACCAACATGTCCTAGGCCATGCCGGCACGTCTCCTCCGTGACTCGATCCATATGAAGGGGTTTACCAACTCCACTTGCTATGTAGCTCTCCCATCGGGTTCCACATCTCTAAAGGGAGGTCATAAAACTTAACCCACACAGGAATAAATCGGGGTGTCTCCTTGTTTAATTCCATACCTGGCTTCCATTTCTGTATCATAATTGGGTGGTTTAGAAACAAACAGGGTCCATCTTCAAGACAGTTTTCCATTAGACTCTCATCTTCAAACTTAAAGAAGAAAAAACCCCTATCATTCATCATAACATCCCGGAGCTCATACTTCTTCCACATTTTTAAAGCTATAGATTGCACAGCATGAAGGGGTGGTTTTTTCCTCAATAAAAGAACCACCAAACATTTATCCTAAACTTTTCTTCCTTCTAGAGCAACTTCAACTAGGGGGAAATGTTAGCAACACCGTCACTGTCAAACTTAGGTTCAAAGTACTGCATTTTGATTTTTTCCTTACGTTGTCCATGGGACGCCACCGCCGCCCAATTCTGACTTTTATTCTCTCCATTAACCATCAATTGATCTCCCGTCAAGGGCTGTTAATGACCAGGGATCTGCTTAGTCGATACAAGTCGCCTTTTGAGTCTTTCTCTTCTTTCATCCACATAATGAACAGAAAGGTTGAGAGGGGTTGTTCTAGTGGTTCTCCCAGTAGTTTCAGACTTGCCTATAGCTTCTCCAGTAGGACTAAGGCTTCCTTTCTCTTGCCGAACTGTACTTGAAGATTTGACTAGTTCAATAGGCCTAAAGTAAGCCAAATTAATGGAACCAGTGTTGTTAAAGTTGCCGAGTCCTGTAGGTTGCTTTCCTGCATCAACTTCCATTCCTAAAGCTTCTATGGATGGCCCAACATTCTCATTGTTTTTTTTCCCAGAATAGGCGTCTCCAGTGCAATTACACAACCTAGCCCTAAAGCATCCAGCTATCATGGATGGTCCAACTCGCCCACCTTCCCAAGATTAGCCTTAGTCAGCCCACTCAAATTGTTGACATTCACCTTAAGAAGCCCTTTTCCTAATGCATTACTGGAGCAACTCATCCCATTAATCTCTTCCGCTCTAGATTTGACAAGCCCACTTACATCTTTCCCTTGCAATGAGTCCAACTGTAAAGAGCCCAATTGGGTTGGAGCAAGACCTGACCCGCCTTCACCCTGGCCTTCGACCCACTTCATTGAATCCCTAGATTCCCCTTTCTCTTTAGTTATAGTCATGTGACAAGGCTTACCCTTCAACTTAGAAGCTCCACTAAAGTGAGAATCCATATCTTCCAACTTAGAGCCACACTTAACCAAACTGTTTCCCCCTTCATATTGACGTTGAACAACTAGGTTCTTCGACCCAATACGTCCACTTTCATCCTTGGATGGTTTTATAGGGACACAAACCAGTGTAGAGAAAAAATAAAGACCTAGAGCCCAAAAGATACAAGAGAACCCCCGGCTTTAGTTGGTGGTAACACTTGTCCGAAAATCTCCTTAGACAACGAGCTTCAAAGACGCCAAGAAAACTTCTTAAAAAAAAAACCCCACCGACCACCAATGACCAAGATGATTGAAACTATCCAGTGCAGAGAAGATTTTCTCTCTCTTCTTACATAACTAGCATGGACTTTCTTATACATTCAATAAAAAATTGAGAGAATTTTTGAGAGAGAAAAACCCTAGCCGCTGCCTACTTCCTGTCTAGCAATTGGGATTTCCTTCGATTAATCTGCAAGGCTCTATGTGTCGATACTAAAATGTGATTCTACCCTTGAATCGAGTTGAAAAGAATCAAAGAGAAGGAGCCTCCAAATGAAAGTAAGTAATTCACTACTTTGTATGTGAATTAGCATGTAAAATAATTAAAGCAATACCTGGATCATGGGATTAAGGTTTAATAATATTTTTAAAAGGCTATTCTGCTATGTATTTTGATCAAATTAAACCATACAACACATATGTTCCAATGAAGCAAAAGTGAGATGGATTTTGATGAGGTCGGCTCTTTCCTAAGTCTAGTTGACTGCCGAGGTCTCGTTGTGACTAGTTCCTCACTCGTGCTCTATGAGACCTCGACTCCACTATCCCAACCACTCTTCGATACCTTGGCAGTGAGTTCTTCCTAAACCCTCTCCTCAGACTCAACTAAAAATGCCGAGGAGCCTTCTTCAAAGAGTCTATCAACACTTTGGTCACTGGATGCCATCTTGGGTAGCTCGCCTCTAGATACCTAAAATACGAAAAAAAAACAAGTGTTTCTACCTATCTCGACATTGAGTGACCTATCCACACTTGCATTCAATTAGGCACCCAAGAAGCTCGCAAGTGAACACCCTACGACGACTCCCAACAACCAACCCAGAATCCCAGTGGAGGATTCCCGCGACCACTCATCTAAATGCTCCTAAAGCCCAACTTAGTGGGTTTAAGCCCTAGAACTAACTAGGCCATGATAATGGCCATCCAACTAGAAAAGAAAGTTTGGAACACTTACTTATAAACAGAAGTTGAAGAATGTCATTGGAAAGTTGCCGTGAAAGGAAGGAATAAGTGCTTGCAAAGTTGGCCAGAGCAATTAGAAAAATAACAAAATGAGTTGAAGGTGAATTTTCTTGCAAATAAGGGCAAGAAAGCCCATTTTATAATGTTGGAAATTGATGCGTGTTTACTATAACATGCAAAAATAGCAAGTGCACTAGTCGCACAAAATAATAAAGTGATGAGTGAGTATCGTTCCCACGAGGATAATGTTACTAAGTACCGATTTCTCTAGTTTAAGTCCTAATTGAAGCAACAATAAATTGGATTGATGGAAAATTAACAAACTAAATACAAATTAACAAAATATAAATGAATGATAATAAAATTAAAGCAAAACACAACAACTTAACTAATTAAACAATGCTAAAAAAATGCTAGGGTGTTGATTTCACCTAGATACGCTAACCCAAATTATAGAATCTATTACCCAAGTTCTAATTCCTTGATTGAAAATCGAATTCCCTAAGTTGTAAAACATACCTTCTCAGGCTACATTTCCATACTTATCCCTATCAAGCTTCCACACCTAACAAAATGAAGATTAATAGTTCAAAGTCTTTTAAGCTTTATGGAATTCTATCTAGATTTCATAGATCGCTAAACCTATCTCTAGCATTTGCTAATCTACGGTATTTATCCCAAGAGGCACAATCACAAATCACTTCTCAGTCTCATTATGAACAACACACATTTGAATGGTGATCAAGCATCCAAAAGTCATTAAGCAAAGAGATAAACACTCAATCATGAAATTAAAACTCAAAGTAAATCAATTCATATAAATTTGAATCATTGTATCAAGGTTACATCAAACTCTAGCTAAACAACTCAGTTCATACTAAAAAACGAATTAAAATAACAAAAACAAACTGAATCAAGATTCATCATTGAAAAACAAGCAAAAGATGGGGAAATCTTCTCTAATTTGAAGCCCAAGTCTTCATTAATCTTCTTCTTTCAAGAGCTGCCTTCCAAATGACGAACCAAGCCCCTTTTTCTTTCCTTTTCGCTCTAATTTATACCTCTTTCACTTAAGGACCAAGCCCTAGCAAGCCAAAACGCGTCGTTTTATTTTTACAGCTGATGCAGGTTTCGCCGCGGTGAAGCTTTTTCTTCGCCACAGTGAGGACTTTCAGGCCAAATATGAGCATGATCGATTCTGAATCTGGAAAAGTGTTAAACATATGAATTGTATCCCTTTCAATTATATTTCTGGTCGTTCAATAATCACCACAATCCGAGGTCTACAGCTCAAGTTATAGCAGAAATACTAAAGCACATCCAAAGACATTTTTCTTCTGTTCCCAGCGCACTTTTCATGACTTCATGCCAAGTTTTTACCCTTGTCCAGTCAGAATTAGGAAAAACCCAAAACATAAAAGTTGTAGCTCTTCTTCTTAACTTTCCAAAGCTTCTAAATTTAGATCATTCCAAGTTTCCAAGCTCAAGTTACACAATTTACTCTCAAAACTGTCATTTATGCTAAAAATCATCATTTAGGCCTACAAAGACAAATTAATAGAATTAGGTAGCAATTATGACCCAAATTGTATGAAAAGTTCCTATCAAAATTCAATGCAAAATCATAGTGTAAAATATGATTATCAAATACCCCCAAACTTAAGATTTGCTCGTCCTTGAGCAAAAAGGAATAAAAACTCAAAGACAGAAAAGCAACAAACAACCCAAAAACACAAAACAACAAAACTAAAAATGAACAAACAAAAATTAGACTCAAACTCAACACAAGAATTGCCTAGAATTTATACAAGTCTCTAAGATTGTTAAAAAATTGTTACTAGAAAATGTTCAACAGTCCAAAAAGTTATAAGTTACACCGACTGTCTTTCTCTATTAGTCCCCCGAGTAGGTGATCCCCACTTCAGTCCACATTCCGACTTCTCGGATTATTTTATTCAGAAATGTAAAGTTTATCAAATGGTGACAGATTCCATAAGCCTAAGTATAGAACTACTCTCCACTAATGTAGACTAGACATTGCTAAGGATCAAAAGGTCTTTGCAAGCTTATAATGTTAGGCTCGGGAAATGGGTTCCAAGAAAAAGGATAGGAAATACAAAGTGAGAGAACTAGGTTTTCCTGATGCAAACATTCAAATCAAATCGAACTCCATTTCATCTCAACCACCAATCAACGTGTCCACTAATTTATAACCCTCAAACTTGTATCTTTTTTTTTTTTTTTTTGATACCAAAAATGCGTGGCCGGAAATGCGTCTAAGGTGTACGTGGCGTTGTTAAACCAGAGGTCGCCAAGTACTGCTAGGCAGTTTTTAAGGTGGTTACTAATTTCCAGCCGAGATACCCTTAAAATTGGCAAAAGAATTGTTTTTTTTTTTTTTTTTTTTTTTTTTGCAAAGCAAAATAAATCAATTGAATGAGGTGAACTACCTTTTTTATTTTTATTGCCCTTTCACAACCCCCAAACTATTCTTTTAGTTGATTCGTATAACTCTTCCCTTTCTTTGTGTTTGCATTAGCATCGAATTCTCCTAAGGGTACGAAGAGTGTTTAGGGTATAAGGATTGAACAATTTTGGTTAGCCAAGAAAAATAAAGTAATAATGATCAAAATGGCTCAAATGGGTGACTAGGGCAATTTCATTCATAGGTTGGCTAGAAAGGCTCAACATCAAAAGAATGCCTAAATCATCTCCTCAACCATGTCTAATCCTAGAATTTCGCCTCAAGCACTTCAACTAGGTTCTAGAGTCACCCACATTATCAAACTTTTCCTAACCACATAAAATGAATCTAAGCATGCTGAAATAAATGAAAATGGTGGTTGAACCACTCAACAAACTTCAATCAAAATTCAGTCAATAAACATAAACTTGAAGCAATGCTTAACATTTTCCAAAATAATATCCCAACAATTCTAGTTTATCATAGACTTATGCAATTCATCTAGGCCATAACAACACAACACACACAAAACATACTAAACATTTAACAATCAAAGAACTTAAAACAAAAAGAAACACAAAACAAACTAAACACACAAATTCTCAAAATTTCCCTACTCCAAAACTTAAAATGACATTGTCCCAATGTCACATCAGCACATCCAAGGAATAAAAAAAAAAACAAAAGTAAAGGTTACGAGATACTCCCTGATTAATTTGTAAAGGCGATTCTTGTGCTAAATCTTGGCATCCATCTGGCTTCCTCATCATCCATCTGTCAAACAATTGAAAGTCTATGGTGCCAAATGTGTTAGATATCCTCACTGATTAATATGAAAGAATTACATCCTAATCTTAACCTATTGAACTAACCTAAAATCTAACAAAAAACAAAAACAAAAAAAAAGCTAAAAACCAGGAAATCAACATCAATTCCTAATTACAAAACATAAAGAAATAAAAGCAAAAACTAAAAAGAAAAGTGTTCCGGCTTCAATCTTCTTCTACTTCTTCCTCTTCACACAACTCCCAAATTTTCTAAAAGCACTTCAACACAACAAACCACACTTCCTCAACACCAAATTAACTCAAAATCAACCATTTCTACACCACAATCAACTCAATCCTCAAATTCTCAACCAACATCCACAATCAACAAATTCAAGTAATTTTCAACAAAAACAAATCCACAATTGAAAGTGAACAAATAAATTGCATAAAAACTCAACCTTATCAAGCCCAAGTTTTCAACCTTCAATTGCTCCAATTTCATTAAAAATCACAAAGAAGCTCCAAATTTCAAAACCTAAGGGTTGCTAAAAATTTCTTCAAAATGGTTTAAACCGGGGCAATTGAAAGGTGCATGATGTTTAAAGAGGTAAGGGAGTGGAATGGTGCAAGAATTTTGAGGGAAAAAGGTGAGAAATTGAAGAAGAGACCAAGAAATTCTTTGGAGGCTAGGGTTTGAAATCGTAAAAATGGAGAGAATGAAGGTGGGTTAAAAAAATTCTCAGGTTTCGCCGCGGCGAAGTTCTCGTTCAACATAAATTAAAACCTAGGTTTCGCCGTGGTGAAGACAAATTCTTCGCGAGGCAAAAAAATCAAGAGCGTATCAATTTTCAGGTTACTTGGCCCCGGTGAAGAACAATCTTTGCCCGGCAAAGTCTGGGAGTTTTCAACTTCATTTTCATGCGACGTACGACGTGCTTCGCCACGGCGAAGAATACTCTTCGCCCCGGTGAAGTCTGGAGCATTTTCTTTCCTTTTCTTTAGCTTCAAACTTCACCTGAAACACCCAAAAACACATAATTAAAACTAATTCAAAATCATAAGAAAACTAAACAAATTCAAACAGTAATGAAATGAAAAACAATTGAAAAGACTTGGGTTGCCTCCCAAGAAGTGCTTGTTTATAGTCCGAAGCTCGACTTTCCCAGGGCCTCATCAATCCGGTCCGTTGGGGGTGTTCACTTCCCATTGCCACCTCTTGGTCTTTCTTTGGAATTTCGGACATTCTCATAAGCATCTTTTCGGAAAATCAAATTCGTATATGCGTACTTGAGATGAGATGGTGATGGTTGAGTCCAATGTTTGGAGTCTCTTCCAACACCAATTTTGACTTGTGTGCATTTACACCAAATCTCAAATTGTCTTGTGAGGTGAGTTGCTTGGTTGAAATTCCCTAAGTATTTGACACCTTTCACTTTGAGATTTTCCTCTTCATTAGTGTGTCTTCATGTTCTTCCAACTTTTCTCATTGTTGGTTGCTTCAACACTATACCTCTCCTCAATGTTATGACATTTAATTGTTCCTTAGGAATTGTGACCGTTGTGCTCCGACAAAGAACCTTGAGATCTCTTTATCAATTGTTCAACCAATTTCCCCACTTGAACCTCCAAATTTCGAATGGACACTCCTTGATTCTGAAGTTGAGCGTGTCTCATTCATAAAACTTGTGGTTTCTTGCATGAACTCTTCAAATATATCTTCCAATTTTGATCTTTTGCTCATATGGTTGATGATTCACCACTGGTTGATGGTTTGGCACTGTCCTTTGATTTGATGACTGCTTTGATTGCTCCAGGAACAATTTGGGTGATTCCCCAACCAAGATGTGAAGCATTGGAGAAAGAGTCACTTTGCAGCCTTTGTGAACTAACCATGCAATTCACTTGCTCGGTTGTTGAGAAGACTAACTGGTTTCCATCTTGGCATTCCACACTCCCATGGTTTCCTGCACAAAATTCACAAGTATAAAAGGTGAGTGAATATATTTACATTCATACCTCCTAATTGTCTTTCAAGTGATGCAATTTGTGCAGATAAGGTGTGGAACACTCGACTTCATTGTAGACCCATTGTTCTCTTCGGCATTGCTCTCTATTAAGTCTTTGGTAGTTGTTGTTGGCCATCAGCTCAAGCAATTCATAAGCATCTTCTAGGGTTGTTATTTAAGGCTCCGCCTACTGCCCATCTACCAGTGTTGAATATTTGGTAGCAACCCATTGTAAAATGTTCGGAATTGTCTCCAAAACGGTAGACCCTATGTGGACAATTCCTTAACAACTCCGTGTACCTCTCCCAATCTTCATATAGTGATTCATCGATGCCTTGCATGAAAGGGTAATGTCATTTTCAACTTAAGACTATACAATATTTACGATTAACACAAAAATGAAATAAAAGCTTCAATTTATCACTACACTAGATACTATCAATATAATAATCAACTATCCCGGCAACGGCGTCAAAAAATTGTGCAGTTTACTAAAACATGCAAAAATAGCAAGTGCACTAGTCACACAAAGTAAAAAGTGATGAGTGATTTCATTCCTACAAGGATAAGTTATAAGACCGATTTCTCTAGTTTAAGTCCTTATTGAAGCAACAATAAATTGGATGATGGAAAATTAACAAACTAAATACAAATTAACAAATATAAATGAATGATAATGAAATTAAAGCAAAACCCAACAACTTAACTAATTAAACAATGCTAAAAAAATGCTAGGGTGTTGATTTTACCTAGATACGCTAACCCAAATCATAGAATCTATTATCCAAGTTCAATTCCTTGATTGAAAATCAAATTCCCTAAGTTGTAAAACAACATTCTCGGCTATATTTCCTACTTATCCCTATCAAGCTTCCACACCCAACAAAATGAGATTAATAGTTCAAGTCTTTTAAGCTTTATGGAATTCTATCTAGATTTCATAGATCGCTAAACCTATCTCTAGCGTTTGCTTAATCTACGGTATTTATCCCAAGAGGCACAATCACAAATCACTTCTCAGTCTCATTGTGAACAACACACATTTGAATGGTGATCAAGCATCCAAAAGTCATTAAGCAAAGAGATAAACACTCAATCATGAAATTAAAACTCAAAGTAAATCAATTCATATAAATTTGAATCATTGTATCAAGGTTACATCAAACCCTAGCTAAACAACTCAGTTAATACTAAAAAACGAATTAAAATAACAAAAAAAAACTGAATCAAGATTCATCATTGAAAAACAAGCAAAAGATGGAGAAATCTTTTCTAATTTGAAGCCCAAATCTTCATTAATCTTCTTCTTTCAAGAGCTGCCTTCCACATGACGAACCAAGCCCCTTTTTCTTTCCTTTTCGCTCTAATTTATACCTCTTTCACTTAAGGACCAAGCCCTAACAAGCCAAAACGCATCGTTTTATTTTTACAGTTGATGCAGGTTTTGCCGAGGTGAAGGTTTTTCTTCGCTGCGGTAAGGAATTTCAGGAACAATTTGAGCATGATAGATTCTGAATCTGGAAAAGGGTTAAACATATAAATTGTATCCCTTTCAATTATTTTTCTGGTAGTTCAAGAATCACCACAATCCAAGGTCAACAGCTCAAGTTATGGCAGCAATACTGAAGCACGTTCAAAGACGTTTTTCTTCTGTTCCCAGCGCACTTTTCATGACTTCAAGCCAAGTTTGCACCCTTGTCCAGTCAGAATTAGGAAACTCCCAAAACATGAAAGTTTTAGCTCTTCTTCTTAGCTTTAAAAAGCTTCTAAAGTCAGGTCATTTTGAGTTTCCAAGTTCAAGTTACACAATTTACGCTCAAAACTGTCATTTATGCTAAAAATCATCGTTTGGGCCTCCAAAGACAAATTAATAGAATTAGGTAGCAATTATGGCCCAAATTGTATGAAAAGTATCCTAAATCCTATCAAAATTCAATGCAAAATCGTAGTGTAAAATATGATTATCAGAAATCAGGCAGGAAACCATCTGGTCTATCTATTTTGCAACGAATCTCAACCCTCCATTCAGCGAGCTATCTGGACCATTCAATAGTGACACGTGGTGATGATTTATGATGGATGATCAATCATCGAATCGAGTAATCATAATCGCCAACGCACGTCACCTCAGCTCCGTGCATGGCTAGTTGTCACAATGCACGCAAGGTAAAAGTAACTGCAAAAGCCTGCCACATTTGATGTGTGACATGCCAACTTAGAAATTACCCTTATGTCCTCCATTTCAAAATTTGAATTTGACATCGTTGCATGAGAAGCTAAGCCTCGGTCATGTCGGGTGAAATTAAGGTCACATGATAAAGCTCGACAAAAACTCAACAACTTATGTGCGAGTTAAGTCGATGAAGGAATTCAGTATAAGCGGCACATCTAACAACTCCATTTCTTGAAGCTCGACACGACTTCTAAACATTTGAGGCTAGACATTGTGTGTGATTTTGTTGGAAGCTTAGAGATCTCGAAAGCTTGCAGAATTGTAGTTCAACCCATTATCAACGTGACCCAAAATAAGCCCGACCTAGCAGAAGCTCGTCGCAGTGACCAATCTTAATAGTTGTTCAACGAATCAGAGGATAAGCATCAATTTCTGATATTTCGGAGAAGATAAGACCAACATTTATTGCAGTGCGATCTCAATGCACAATCGTAGAAATCACAGGATGCATACCAAGTCTAATTGCAATCTCGGATTTATCTCTTTTTCCTTTGTAAAAATCATGTATAAATACCCCCAAAAATAATGCGAAAAGGGTTAGACTTTCATTATAGGCAAAAGGCATATTGTTGTACCTTTCTAGGCAATAAAAATAATAGTGGATGTAGGCTGCAGTTATGGCTCCCCGAACCACTTTAAATCCTGTTGTGTTCATTTCATTTTTTACATTCATAGCTGATTTCATTAATCATGCACACATCTGTTCCAATTCCGTTAGAGTCAATTGGATCTCTCTAGTTGTTGCGGATTTCCACAGCAACAAGAGGGTTAAATTGAACTTTAAATTATTAAATGTAATTGAGGGTTGAATTGAAATGAAGTGTGAAGTAGATCAAACCATATTAAAATAACAAATGACACTAAAATATGAAAACCAAATTCATCGTGCTTATTTCCCTGTTATGAAGTAAACCAAATAAGGGGAATGCATATTGGCTAGGTAGTAGTTTGACGGTGAAGAAATAGTAAATCAATTGGGTGAGAGTTAACAAATGTAAGAGTTGTCAATCCACTCGCTAAATTTTGCAATGTTGGAAAGAGTGGGATCTATAAAAATTGTATCGGAGAAATTTTAATTATGTCATTTAGATTCATCAAATTATTATGAGATTCATAGATGTGATTTGTTTTGATGAATACAATATTTTGAACAAGGTTTTGTGAGTGATGTCCACCAAAGTCTCTGGCAATGGCGGTGGTCACTAGTGTGTGAAACTAATGGTAGTTTTACAATCCTAATTATATGATTTTTGAAAAAATAGAAACAATTATTTGTTTAGACAAACATCAAGTTTTGAGTGATTGGTAGTGCCAACTGTTGATATAAGAAGTGAGCAAAGGAGTTGCTTGCCTTTTCATTCAACATCATAGGTATTTATGTAAGTGTAATAGATGTGAGATTAGAAATTCAAAAAGCAAATACAAATTCAAAACAAAGATCAAACACAAATTCAAATCAAATACAAATTCAAATAAAGATTCTCTTGACTGCTTCTTTTCTTCACTAGTTCTTCTCTAATATGCCCCTGCAAGATGGAGCTTGATTGAAGAGGCCAATCTTGGTTTAGAGAGAAAGAAACTGAGACCTAGGAAGTGGTGTAGTAATAGTATTTGCAAGCTAGTCTTCACTAGAAACATGAGCAACACGTAGAGAGCCGTTTTGAACTTGATCACAAATAAAGTGGAAATCAATAGCAACATGTTTCATGCCCCCAACATTATCACAATAAATCATAGGACAGTGAGGAATAACAACAACAAGTTCTGTCAAATGAGAACAGACCCAGTTGAGCTTAGCAGCTGTACAAGCAACGGGTCTGTATTCAGCCTCAATAAAGGATCTGGCGACCATGCTTTCCTTCTTTGAACTCTAAGATATCAGATTGGGACCATGATAAACAACATAAGTGCTGGTAGATGAAAAATCATCCTTGTTTCCAACCTAATCAACATCGGAAAATACATGTACAAAAAGTGGAGAATCACGGTAAAACTGAATGCCATCATTAGAGGAACTGCAAAGATAACACAAGAGGCATTTGACGAGAACCCAATGTTCAGTAGTTGGCTGATGAATGAATTGAGAAAGCTTCTTAACTACAAAAGCTATATCTGGGTGTGTGATTGGTAGATACTGTAAACTCCCAACAATGGTTCTATATTCTGTAGGATCCGAGAGAGTGGTACTTGACTATAGTGTAATAGGAGGACTAGTAGGGAGGGGAGTGAGTACCGGTTTAGCATGCGTCATGTTTGTTCAAGTGAGAAAATCCATAATATAACATCTTTGAGATAGTAGGATACCATGGGAATTTTGAATAACTTCTACACCAAGAAAATAAGATAGCTGTCCAAGATCCTTAAGAGAAAATTGGTGAGAAAGTAAATGCACAAACCAACGAACCAAATCATCATTATCGTCGATAACAATAATGTCGTTAACATAAACCAAAAGATACATAATATGACCTCCATTTTCTTGAACAAACAGAGAGGTGTCAACATGAGAGTTTTGAAATCCCAAAGTAATAAGAAATACGCGAAGCTTATAGTACCATGTTCATGGGCTTGCTTAAGTCTATAAATTGCTTTTTGAAGCTTACAAACATAAGTGGGATAGTTAGAATGAACAAAACTTGGAGGTCGGGACATGTATACATCCTTAGAGAGATGGCCTTGCTAGAATGCATTGTTAACATCAAGTTTTCAAAGTGACCACCTGCGACTAATAACAAGGCTAAGAACAATACAAACTGTAGTAGGCTTGACCACAAGACTAAATGTGCCATGATAGTTAACTCTTGGACTTTGATGAAAGCCTTTTGCAACTAAACGTGCTTTGTGCTTGTCAATAAAACCATCAGAATTGAGTTTAATGTGAAAAATCCACTTGCAACCAACTATATTAGGACTAGAAATAGAAGGTACAAGTTCCCATGTTCCATTTTGAATAAAAGCATCATATTCTTTAGACATGGTTGACGCCATTTTGGATCTTTGAGTACTTAAGTCGCGGTGGTTGTTTTAACATCACAAGCTTGGTTGAGTTGAGTGGAAAGGTTAAGTTTTTGCATTGGTTTGCAGATATTGTTTTTGCCTCTAGTAATCATATTGTGTATGGGTGGTGGTTGTGGTGGTGGTAGTTGGGGTTCATTAGAAGGTTTAGAGGTGGTTTGGGTTCGGGTAAAGAATTAGAGGTGGTTGGTGGAGTGAGATTCTTGTACCAATGGTGGTGATGTGGGTAGGGGCAATGTGGTGGTGGTAGAGGTCAATTGATCATCACACAAAGACTACCTTTGAGGTGGAACTGCAGATGAGGTGGAGAATGACATTAAAGAAGCAAAACCTATCGGAATTGTCATTACAAGAGGGATCCAACTGGAGATAGTGTTAGATTGTGGACGAGGAGATTGAGTGGAAATAGTTTGGAAAGGAAAGACTGACACAACAAACTTGACATGACGAGAGACAAACATTCTTGATGTAGAAGGATGATAACATAAATAGGCATTTTGAGTGAGAGAGTATCCAAGAAAGATACAAGGTTTGGGCCAAGAGTCAGTTTTGTGAGTGGAGTTGGGACGAAGCCAAGGGTAGCACAAACAACCAAAAATGCAAAGCTTCGAGTAGTTTGGGGTAGAACCAAAAATTGTTTCATAGGGTGATAAAAAGTTTAACATGGGAGTGGGCATACGATTAATTAACTAAACGATAGTGGCAAATGCATGAGACCAAAAGTTTAAAGGAAGTGAGGCATGGGAGAGTAGAGTGAGACCTGTTTCAACAATGTGACAATTTCGTCTTTTAGAATAGCTATTGTGTTCAGGTGGGTGGGGCGGAGTAGCAAGATGAGAAATGACATGAGTTGCAAAGAATGGAGCATGAGCCATGTATTCACCACCATTATCTAAATAAACTGTTCGAATTTCATTGTGAAAGTATTTTTCCACAATGGCTTTAAAATGTACAAAGACATCTTTGACTTTAGATTTTTGCTTAAGGGGACAAAACAGACAGACATACAAAGTTTAATCCTTCACAAGTGCATAAGTCACAATCATAGCATAGTGCATGAGTAAGGGTCAATCCCACAGAGATTAGAGATGCTCTCGCGATCCTAGTAACTATGCCTTGATGAATCAAAACAACAAGAATTGAAATAAAGAAAACATAAAAATGACATTAAAGTAAATCTAAATCTAACTATCTACAAAGAATCCTAGGGCTCTAACTCCATCATAATTATTAGGCTATGTGTTCATCATCAAACTATCGTTCTCCCCACTCCATTCTAGGGTTCGTACATCATCAAGTTCAATCTAGTACTTTCATCATTAAAACTAGCTAGTGGCATGTAGCCTAGTCTAAACTACGAAGGAACCAATTCGCATAGACACAAATCATCCATTCACAGAGCTAATCAAGATAGGCATGACGTCTCTCGTTTCTAAGGTATTACCACGACCATTCGGAATAACCTAGTGTTTCCATCAACTGAACTAGCCAGTGGCGTGTAGCCTAGTCTAGTAACGAAAACCCATTAAGCACAAGACGATCTTAGAGACAATAACGAATTTATACCTGAGCAGGGCTACAAATCAATCATTCCACACCCAATCTTGTCCCACACAATCAATTAACTAACGTCAAGGTTGATTAGGCCCTAATATCAACTAAAGATTGAATTAAACGCAATAAATGAATCTCGAACATAATAGAATGGATCAAACAAATAGATTAACAATAAAACACAAGCCTTCAATTAGATTACATCAAATCCCTAGACAACAAAATACAACATAAAGGAAAAGAAGCAACACCACCTGGAACCATAATCATGAAGAACAAAGGCGGAGGAGAGGAAGAGAACCTCCTCTCCTCTCCAAGCTCCACCTTTCCAAGAAGTCCCAAATGTATTCTCTCCCTAAAATGTATATATAAAACCTAAAACTCCCTAAAAATGGATTAAAGTTGCCTTTATATAGTTTTTAGACAAAATGGCAAACTTATAAATATTGGTCGCCCAAATTAGGGTTGTAAATGTGACATTTTTACATTCAACGTGATTTGCGCCGTGGCTCAAAGTTTTGCACTGCGGCTCATTTGAATTGCGCTACGGCGCAATTTGGATTTCGTCGATTTTATGCTGTGGTGCATAAAAGTGTATTGCGGCTCAATTTCTGTTTCGTCGTTTTCACGTCGCGGCTTAGAAAAGTGCGATGCGACTTAAATTTAGAATTTCACTCTTTTTCTGCTCGCCTTGATTTTTCCACACTCGATGGGTCCAAGATGTTTGAACACCAACACAAGCACTAATAATCCATCTTTTCGCACCTAAATACCTAAAAACACAACAAAAACTTGTGATTTTGGGAGATAACAAAACAAGTATGGAAACTCATCCTAAATAATGAGTTAAAGCTTGAATTTCTTACAATTTCACCCTTAAATCACAAAATAAACCTGCATTTTCAACACCCAACGAAAACCAGATATATTTACTAAAGTGATCAACAAATATGGCATAATATTTAAAACCATCATGTGAAATAATAGGTGAGTCCATACATCGGAGAAAATAATTTCAAGGGGTTGAGAAGAAATAAGAGATGAGGTGGAAAATGGTAATTTGTGACTTTTATTGTAGTGACAAGCATTGCAAACAAAATTAGATGACATAAAGGAGGACAAATCTAACTGATAATGAGAAATGATATGTTTTAAAATGGGAAATGCAGGGTGACCTTATATATGATACCAATCAGATGAAGTTGTTTTATTACTTGAAAAAGCGAATAATGGAGAGGAGAGTGGAGAGGAAGCTGGCCATTCATACACCCCATCCTTCGTTTGCCCCTTCAAAAGGATTGCTACTATGCCAAGATCTAGTGTGGGTTATAGGAAGACTTGAACCATCGCCAATCATTATGTCATCGGAGCCGTTCTATGGTGCATGAAGAGATAAATTGTTCAGAGCGATATTGACATGATAAGAACTCCATTATCAAGTAGCCACCATGGAGTGTAAGACCTGATGTTCGCAACGAAGTGAGCTTGGGGTTGCCAGGGTGCTAGAGAGTTTTTTGGTGTACTTGGATTGGTGGAGGATTGGGTTGGTATAAGGCGAAAAGAGGGACATTTCTTAGAAATGTGACCTTTTATTCCACAAATTTGGAAATAGCCAAGATAAGGGCGTGAAAGAGGTCGATCGCTTCATGAAGGGTTTGTCCCAACATAGGGAGATGTGGGGGGAGCAATCGTTGTTTGAAGGCAATGAGTGCCAACTCATACTATTGTTTCCTAGATTCTGTGGTGGATGCTAATTGAAGTTTTTGTTGCCTAAGTTGGTTGGAGGGTGCCTACCCATGTTATTGTGACTTGTAGGATTTGCTGAGGCTGGAAAGTACAATGGTTCTGACTTTGTTTCTTAGAGAGACACTTCAATATTTAAGAGTTTTTCATGTAGTTTATCAAAAGTGATTGAGGTGTCTCGAGCTTGAACAACACACACAAGTTCTTTGTAATCATCACCAAGGCCATCAAGGATCTTCTCTATGAGATCATCCTCATTAATTGGTGCTCCAAGAATGGCAAGCTCATCAGCCCATGATTTCACAATTTGGAGAAAGTTAGTGATACTTTGTGAACCTTTAAAGAGTTTCTTGAGATGGCTCTTTACCTGCTTGATGCGTCCTCATGATGGCTTTGCATATGTGTGTTTGTGAGGAGTGTCCAAGCTTTTTTTGGAGGTTTTGGCACAAGCAATAAATGAGATAATAGTAGGAGAAATAGACCTAACAAAGCATTTGAGAATTAATTGATCTTGTCGAATCCATATTGTATGAGTTGGTTTGGTACAAGGATGCCATTTGTGGTGATAGTAGGGGTTGGACATGGTTTCGATCCATTGATATAACCAAGGAGGTCATATCCAATAAAAAGGGTGTGAAACTGGAGTTCCCATGGAACATAGTACTTGGTGTTGTTGAGTTTGAGTCGCGCTTGAGCAGAGATATTGATGGTGATTAACATGTTGTTTGGGTCATTGGTGTTTGTGGCCATTTTGGTAGTGGCTAAAGGTTACGGAAAACGAGCTATTGCGAAGGAACTTCAATAAAACTTGCTGTTTTGGCTTTGGTATGGGAACCTTAATGATTCAGGAACTGACTCGTTTCTATAGGAATTGTAGGAAGTAGACATAAGGAGCCGTTGCCAAAACTTAGAGCAAATGGTTGAAAACTGAAAAAAAAAAGATGCACGAACTAGACTAGATTGCTTTGATACCATATAAGAAGTGAGCAAAGAAGAAAGATTGTTGCTGCTTGTCTTTTTATTCAACGTCATAGGTATTTATACATGTGTAATGGATATGAGATTAGGAATTCAAAAAGCAAATACAAATTCAAATAAAGATTCTCTTGACTGCTTCTTCTCTTGACTATTTGTTCTCTAATAAGTTGGTAACCCGATTGTATTGTAGATTTTCTCTAATAGAATATCATCTGATAAAGGAAGATTGATGAAACAAATATTAGGTTTAGAAGTTTTGAATAAGACAGAGGTCATGGGTATCGAAGTCAATGTATTGTAATTTACATACTAGGCAGGGTTTACCCAATATGGCATAACAAAGAAGATTTTTGTTTAGAGTAAGAGAATTTATTTACTTACCCAAAAAAAATTAAAAACTTCCCCACCCTTCCCCCCACCCAAAAAAATAAAAAGGAAAAAAAAAAGAATTTATGCCAAAATAACTTAGGCACTTTTGATGCTATAATTCATTCAGTTTATTTGTTAATTATTTAACTATAAAAATTCCAATAAAATATTAACTTGATCAACACGATTAAAGTGAATTTTTTTTTTTTAAATTTGCTTTCACAAATTTCAACTTAAAAGATTATCCTCTTCTCCCAAGAACGCCGAATTAGAAGAAAGTAAGAAATAAAGAAAGTTTTTACATCATAAAAAAATTATAAATGTGTCCCTTAAAATGGGGAGATTATCAATTAAATAACCACCCCATAGTTTCATTAATCAATAATATGCTAGCTTTAGCAAATTTAATCAAACAATTCCCTTAGATTTTAAAAAGGGTGATGCTATTTATCCTCTATATCTTAGCTTTTTGACCCCACATCTAAAAATAAAAAAAAAATAAAAAAATAAAAAAAAAAAACCATTAAAACTTTTAAAATTATTAAAATATGTAAATAAACCCCATGTATTTCCAAAACTATCAAATTTTTAATTACTTATCTCATACTTCATTAGTCTTTATTTTTTGAGCATTTAAAAAATAATCACATACATATATACATATATATAAAATCTTGTTTTGAGATCAAATCAAATACAACTATCAAATTTTTGAAGACAATTGTAATTAGTTTGATTACAAAATGAAATATTGTTGAATTTATTTATTTATTTATTTTTTTTTTTTAGGGTTTAGGGTTTAGGGTTTACTAATCAAATATTTTTTTCATTCAACACTATAAGTAATTTTGAATACACTAAGATGCACAAAATGATTTAAATTATTCATCGACAAATACCTTTTGTTGATAAATATCATGTTTATTTATCAATAAAAGACATTTACTTCTATATCATGTAAATCATAATTGTATGTCATAATATATGTCCTTAGGATAGTAGAATCATGACGACGATATCGAGTGTTTCAAATCTCGATAGTGAGGACCCTACGAGCACATATGTTGGCATTCTAGAACCATCTATAACCTTAGTATTATCTGACCAAGGACACAGGTAATACGGTAAGACTATCATCATGTTTAATGACCTTGTTGAGAGATGGTGACAGATCTCACTTGTCAAGGTTGTTTGGTGATGATCTGTTGCAACACATGGGTGCTTGCTATGTAAGCAAGTTCGTTGAACAGACCCACCAAAAGATTCCACATAGATGGTAATTCCAATGTCTGTGGAACAAATCCTCTAATGGATGGTGGCGCATGTGATTCTTAGACTTGAGGTCACCAGAGCACCTTGCACACTAATCGGTGTAGTTTGCTACTAGCCCAATGTAGTCCTCTTTAAAGATATCAGGATGATAGTGATTAGCTACATCGAGAAGTGTATTGAGGTCATGGTGGATCGATAGAGGATTCATCACCCCCGGGTGCTAGAGAAGTTATCTCACCATATAGTTTGGTTATATTGGCAATGACAACATAATTTGTGGCAATAGTGGGATTGATTTATTTCTCAATCCAATTTCTATTTCTGTCATTGGTCTAGTAACCGAATATCAAGTTGTCAAGGGTATCTGAGGTTGACACTATTTATGTACTCAACCTTAAAGAGATAACAATTGATGAAATGACTCGATTGCAAAGTAACCATATCATTGATAGGTATCGGTTCTTCACTGATCCCTATGTGTTGGTGACCATGATGCCTAGCTATATGCCAGTCTTGGTCTATGTGTCGTGAGATGATTAATTGGTGGTTACTCGAGATACTACTCACTGCCAGCATATTAGGGAGCCTATGAGTCACGCACATAGGACTTAGTTTGAGGATTTTGGTTTAAAGGGCATTTTCATCTTTCTAGATGCAAGAAGATTTTGGTAATTTTGCAGTGCAATTAAATTTGTTAAGGTTGTTGCTTGTGTCCAATTTTATATTGGAATTTAATTAGCAAAATTATGCATTTTAATTTGGGGGTATTTTGGTAATTTGCTATGCAATTAAATGCGTTGAGGTTGCTGCTTATACCCAATTTTATATTGGAATTAAATTTAGCAAATTACATATTTATAATTATGTTTATATCAATATTAATATTAATAGTTTTAATTAAATTAAAATACCTTTAATGCTACTCCACTTAGGAATAGGTTAACCCTATTCTAATGTGGAATAGGGTTAGGGTTTTGCTATAAAAGCAAAACTTTAGCAAAAATTAAGTAAAAGAAAAAAAATCAAAAAGAAAGTTGCTGCTCCTTTTAGCCCTAGCTGCCCTTCCCCTTTTGTGAGAGATTTGTTCTTTCAATTCTTTAGCAAAATCCAAGAGCAATTGAATTAATCTTGTCAATTATTTCAATTGTGAGTGATCCTACATTTGTGTGGATATCATATGTGCAGTCCTCTTCTTGGATTGACTGGCAAAGAGATCAGAGACATTGAAGGAGCTTCCATCGCTGGTATGATATATAATCCTTGTATGCATTATTTATTTTGTATATAAAATATATATGTGTGTGTGTGTGTATGTATTTGACCCTAATCATGGGATTTGAGCAATCAATGAACCAAAATTTTTGTTTTATTTCATTGCCAAGGTTCATCGGTTACTTATAGAAATGAAATATGAAATCGATCAAACCATATTAAAATAACAAATAACACTAAAATATAAAAACCAAATGCACTGTGCTTATTTCCCCATAATGAAGTAAACCAAATAAGGGGAATGCATATTGGTTGGGTAGTAGTTTGATGGTGAAGAAAAAGTAAATTCATTGCGTGAGAGTTAAAAAATGTAAGAGTTGTCAATCCACTCGCCGAATTTCGAGGTGGTAGAAAGAGTGGGATCTATGAAAATTGTAATGGAGATGTTTTAATCATGTCATTTAGATTCATTGGATTATTATGAGATTCATAGATGTGATTTGTTTTTATGAACACAATATTTTGAACATGGTTTTGTGAGTGATGTCCATCAAAGTCTTTGACAATGCTGGTGGTATGCGAAACCAATGACAGTTTTACAGTCCTAATTATGTAATTTTTGAAAAAATGGAAACAATTATTTGTTTAGACAAATCTCAAGTTATGAGTGATTGATAGTACCAACTGTTGAGTTGGTGCCCTCGTTGTATTGTAGATTTTCTTTGATAGAATATCATCAAATAAAGGATGATTGATGAAACATATATTAGGTTTAGAAGTTTTGAATAACATCGAGGTTATGGGTATAGAAGTCAATGTATTGTAATTTATATAATAAGCAGGGTTTACCCAATATGGCAAAACAAAGGAGATTTTTGTTCAGAGTAAGAGAATTTATTTATTACCGAAAAAAAAAAAAAAAAAGAAGAGAATTTATGCCAAAATAACTCAAGCACTTTTGATGCTATAATTCATTCAGTTTATTTGCCAATTATTTAACTATAAAAAATTCTAATAAAATTTTAACTCGATCAACAAGATCAAAGTGAAAGTTTTTTTTTTTTTTCGTTTAAATTTGCTTTCACAAATTCAACTTAAAAGATTATCCACTTGTAAGAAAGAAGGGAGTCTCTGGTAGGATTGACTCCAGAATTTAGGCCTGTGAGCTTTTATTGGCAGAGAAGAACAAGTTCCAATTCACATTTTCTAGTTATAGGAAGAACTGTTAGAGATTATTAGTATTACTAAACATGGACTTGAGTCACCTGACCTTAAGATTACTATTCTATGGCTTTCTAAACCATTCACTATGACTAAATTGAAGTGGTGACTGAAAAAATTCATGCTTATTAGGGGTAAAGTTGGTGAAACATGGTGAAAAATATGGTGACATGAATTATGGTTCAACTAGGCATGTTATTCAAACTAGTTGGGTGGAAATTGTACATTTTTCAGCTTTTCAACTTTTGTATCTTCAATTGGAGATGAAAGATCTAGAAAATTATGGAAAATCCTCAAAGTTAGTCCACCACCAACACAAGATGAGAGAGCCGGCCACTTAAGGTTTTTGGGTGAGATTTTCAATTACAAAATTAGGTTAAAATGGGATAAACATCACATATTTATACTTGAACCATTTTGACAATTTTGAAATTGTTATTAACTCCTTAATACAAGTTCAATTTAATAATGAGTCCATAAATTATATTCCATAAATTATATTAAATTATAGTCAAAATATATAATTTAGTTTAATCCCATTATGTATATATAATAAGTGCTATTCTAGGTTAGTACATGTATGTGAAAAAAAAATTACATTATGATGCAAATTTTGATGATTCAAGAATGGATGAATGTTGGCCATGACCTGTTTGATGCATTATTGTATTTTGAATACACGTTCCATGGTTTAATATGTCTTATTATGGAACAATAATGCATGTAAATGAATTGTATTATGAATACAACTTTGATGGTGGTTTTATGAATTTTGGCCACGGTTTTTCATGTCGAGTAAGGCATGTTTTAATGGTGATTAGTGCATGTCTTAGTGGTGATCCATGCATAAATGGTTTTATGTGTAGAAAGCATGTTTATTGATGATTAATATATATGTTTTTTTATTTTTATGGATTTTGATTGAAAATCATGTGACAATTGAATGCATGGATGATGCATATGCAATTGCCAAATTCGGCCATGACATAAGTGAGATGGTGTTTGAATTATTTGATATTTGATGATGATCAAATGGTGCATGATTGATGATTAGGTCATTGGCATATTAATTGATGAGTTTATATTATTTGCATGTGTAATTAGAGATATGAATAAGGATAAGTATGCTTACTTAACCAAACCATGGTTGATGGGTGGTTAATACTTTTTAATCATTTCATTTGACTTGGTTAACAAATGAGATTAGAGATCATTAAATGTTAGGGTGGTGAAATATCACATATACACTTTGGTTAATTATGACATATTTACACGAGTCCTTAAATCTATTGCAACATGCATAAAATATTTATTCATATGCCCTTGAATAGATATTTGATAAATATATGTGATATATTTATTTTTATTAGCACCCCCTTTATTGTTTGTGAATATGTTCATTTTATAATAGGTATGTTTGATTGCATTAATATTTGTTTATGTGATAGATAAATATTAATTAGGATTGTTTGAATCCCACCATGTTTTATATTTGTATGGATGCAATTTGATTGTAGTATATGTGATAAATGTAAAACATTTTTTAATCAAAGATTAAACCTAATAAATCTCCCCAAGGAATAATATTAAATTCAAGTCTTCCATTATGAGCTAATTAATTCTTTGGCATAATATTAGATATCCCAAGATTTCTATTATGTGAGGAATGCTAATTTTCTGACATGGAATTGATTGTCTTAGTTCTTGGATAGAAATTTCCATTGTACCTAAGAATTCTATTATGTGAGGGTATAACGAAAATTCTATTTTAAGAAAGCATAATAAGTTGGATTGAACTAATCTAGGATACCAAGATTTCTATTCTGTGAGGTATCCAAAACTAGAGGTAAGGAAATGAATCATACCTTATATAGTGATATAAAAGGAAATAGTTTCCTACTTATTAAATTTAATTGACCAAGATTTCTATTATGTAAGGTTTAATTAAATTTAATAAAAATTTGATTCCTCATTAGAAATTTATTCCAACGAAGTTTCCGAATCGCCATTTAGGGGAGTGTGAGATTTGAATAAAATAGTGCAAGCTAATAAGATTAGCATTAAAGGTTTAAATTTTCAAGACACTAATAATACTTTTATTTTCTTGCAGCATTTCTTAGTAGTTGTGTAATATTTTCTAAAAATGAGTGGCAACCTTCTTTTGAGAACACTAGATGACAATAAACTTATCGGACCCAATCTTAATGATTGGTTAAGGAATTTTAGAATTGTTCTCTAGCTCCGGATGCCACACTAGAGGAGAGAGAAACTTTTGAAAAGTGTTGGGATTGGTTAAGTTTTAGTTTGTTCTTTTAATCTCTCTTGAAAAAGTTTGGTGGAAATTTTACTATCCATTTTGAATTTAAGTATTACTTATACTACATTCCATGGAACTAATAGATTATATGATCAATGCAAGGGTAAGTTAAAATGAATAATCTTGCGACTAAGGTTTAGAAATTATTTATCCTAGTACAGGGAAGGAATTTAGATCACTTTTGGTGTGCTATATGGTATTGTATACAATAACGGACCTAGGATTTTTGCCCGAGGGGCCTTCACGGCTCCACCATTATTTGCCAAACAACTAGTAAAAACTTTCAAAAATCACCCAACTTTAAGCAAAGAAAATACTACAATATCAAGAACTTGAAAGAGAAGAATGCAATAACACAATACTTTCCTACTTGAATAAATCTATGAGAAGTAAAATTTTTAGTAAATGTGTTGAGTAAACCTTGAGCAAAACCTTCTTTTAATTTTTTTTTTTAATTTTTGGCTTCCAGAAATTATAATATAAATTTTTATGACTTTGACCAGACCTAGCCTAAGTTAAAGTCAACTAAAACTTAATTAAATCAAGTCAACGTTGCATTGACTTTGAATATGAATTAATAAAAGAAAGAGGAATTTCTTGAAACACCAACCAAACACACGCAATAAAATAAACTGAAAAGTAAATAAAGGACACTTGATTTACCCTGGTTTGCTCCGATTAAGGAACTGCGTCTAACATTTGAATAGAGATTTTATTGAGTTTCATAACTATGCAGCAATTACAAATCAATAATTGACGGCAACTCACTCTCTCTATTTTCTTGTAACCTTAGGTTTCTCACTATTACATTATATAAGAGGAAAAAAAACCCTACCCCATTTGGGCCTACCCGAATCTAACCTGAGCCAGACCCAAATATTAGTAAAACAATAACAAGTCCAATTACTAATGCTTCTGCGTAGGGGTCAAGACCATGCAAAGTATGAACCATATCCAACAATCTCCCACTTGTTGAATACTTTGCAATCAATGCATGAGTCTTGCCAACTTCATTCTTCATCAAACCCATCTCGAAAGTACACCACTCAAACTTCGCTGTACTTACCACTTTAGTTAAGAAATCTGCACTATTGGTTGCTGTATCAACTTTTTCCAAGTAAACAACCTTTTCATCAATCTTCTCTCTGATGAAGTGAAATTGGATGTCAATGTGCTTGGTACGCGAATGAAATGCCAGATTTTTAGTCAAAATTATGGCACTTTGACTATTACATCCTAACCTCACTACTCCTTGCACAAAACCAAGCCCTATACACAATCTCTGAAGCCAAATTGCCTCCTTTGTAGCATGAGTGAGGGCCATATACTCTGCTTCTATGGATGATAAAGCAACTATACTTTGACATTTACTCATCCAGCTCACAGTACCACCAAATAATGAATAAAAAAAAGCACTTGTGGACCTCCTATTTTCAATGTCTCCAGCCCAATCGGCATCAACCATTCCTTTAAGATTAAGAACTTTATTATTTTTAAAGTTTTCTCTTACACCATAGCACAATTGAAAATCTGAAGTACCACGCAAGTAATGTAGTACTCTTTTGGCTACTGTCCAGTGCTCTTTCCCAGGATTAGACATATACCTACTTATAACTCCCACTGCTTGGGCAATATCAGGTTTGGTGCATACCATTGCATACATCAAACTCCCCACTACACTTGCATATGACACACGCTTCATTTCTTCAGCTTCCTCTTCTCCTTTGGGACACTTATCTGCAGACAACTTAGACCCTAAAGCTAAAGGAACTTTCACAGGCTTGCAGTCAGACATGTTGAATTTTCTCAATATTTTTTCAATGTACTCTCTCTGACTCAACCACAACTTTTGTTCTCCCGATCCCTCTTTATTTGTATCCCCAAAATAAAGTTTGTTGGCCTCAGATCTTTCATGTCAAATTGTTTAGCCAACAATTGCTTCACAACACCAAGCATCTTCCTACTATTACCAATTAACAACATATCATCAACATATAAGGTCAAAATAATAAATTCAGAGCCTAACCTTTTTATGTATACGCAGTGATCAACATTGCAGCGTGAGAAACCACTATTAAGAGCATATGTGTCAAGAACATGCAAAGTATGAACCATATCCAACAGAATTTTCTTGGTATAAACATAAATAGTAACTCAAATTTCTTTAATAATTTTGAGCAATTGAACGGTAACGTTTGAAATGTAGGAAAGTGGTGGATGAAGGGTGAAGAATAACACCCTTTAAAATATAGTCAAGGTTTTAATTTGGGAAACCAGGAACATTCTTAGACATAAAACACAAAATAAACTCACAAGATCTATGTCTTTTCCCCCCAAATTAGAATAAAAAACCTCCAAAAAAAGCATGATTCAACCTTAAAATAAACTAAATTGAAATGAGCAATACACATACCTAAAACCAATAAAACAGAAAACGGATCTAATTGTGCACCTTGAGTAGTGAAAGCTTCAACAATTTTAGTTTTCAAAAGTTTTATGAGCGAATAGCATGAAAAAGAGAATGAGAGAATGGGAGAGTAAAGAATTTTAGAGATAAAATCATAAAAAGCAGGTGAAGCCATAGAGAAGAAGAGTGGAGAGAGTTTTAAATTTTTTATATGATGTAGTCTTGAAATATATATTAATAATAAGTTTTTTTGAGCCTGGATATATGTATAATAATTGTCATTTTTTAAAAATTTGAGGGTAAACCTAGGTGTATATATTAATAATATTTTTTTGTGGGCCTATATATTGGTGATTCTTTTAAAAAAAAAAAAAAAAATCTAAGGGTAGGCCCTCTGCCCCTGACCGTATAGTATTGTAATGCATAGATTTGCATGGTGTTGGATAGTACTATATAGTACCATACAAAATATAATATGATGTTTGGTACAAAATTGTTTGGTATTGATGTATATTTTTTTTTTCAATTAAATTTTTAAATAAGCATTTACTTAAATTTACTAATTTATATAAAAACTTAATCTTTTAATGTTCAACGTAAATATAAATCAATTATTCAAAAAATGTGGGAAAGAAATTGAAAAATTATTAAAACTTATAATATTCAATTAATTTAAAATCTTTTTAATGTTATTTAAAATAATAATATTTTAAATATTTTAAAAATAAAATTTTAAAGTAATTTGTTAAAATGATTAAGTTAAAGAAATAATACAATACATCTCTTGAACTACCTTTTTAGAGCATCTCCAATAGTACTCTTTATTTTAAAGAGCATATTTCACATAAATAAAGAGCATCTTCATTCATTTCTAAATACAAAGAATAAAATTTGTATTCAAATCTAATGGACTCTTTAAATTAGACTTAATAAATAAGTGAGACTTAATAGAAGAGAGAATTAATAATAAAATGTATAGAAACTTGTAATTTATTAAATAAAATTGGGATAGAGAGTGAAATTTGACTCTCTAGATGTAGAGAGCCAAACTCACTCTTTAGAGCATCTTCAATAGTGCTTTTTATTCTAAAGAGCATTTTTCATATAAATAAAGAGCATCTTCATCAATTTCTAAATATAAAGAGCAAAATTTTTATTCAAATCTAATGGGTTCTTTAAATTTAATGAAGATGCTCTTTATTTTCAAGAAAAAGACTTAATAGGAGAGAGAATTAACAAATAAAATGCATAGATATTGTAGTTTATTAATTAAAATTAGGATATAGAGTGAAATTCGACTCTCTAGATGTGGAGAGTCAAACTCACTCTTTAATTTATATTTAAAGAATAAAGAGTCTGTTGGACTCTTGTTTTTATGGATATATTCTTTATAATAAGGAGTTTAAGTCATATAAAAAGTCATTTGGAGATGCTCTTAATTTATATTTAAAGAATAAAGAATTTATTGAACTTTTGTTTTTAAGGACAAACTCTTTATAATAAAGAGTTTGAGTCATATAAAGAGTCATTTGGAGTATTCTTACTTGGTTTTAACTAGCACAATGGATACTTAGAGCATCTCCAATAATGCTTTTTATTTATTTATTTATTTTAAAGAGCACATTTCATATAAATAAAGAGCATCTTCATTACTTTTTAAATATAAAGAACAAAATTATTCAAATACAATAGACTCTTTAAATTTTAGGAGAGAGAATATGTTTTTTTAAGAAAGAAACTTAATAGGAGAGATAAATAATAAATAAAATGCATAGAAACTTGTAATTTATTATTTAAAATTGAGATAAATAGTGAAATTTGACTATCTAGATGTGGAGAGTCAAACTCACTCTTTAATTTATATTTAAAGAATAAAAAGTATGTTGAACTCTTGTTTTTATAGATAAACTCTTTATAATAAAGATTTTGAGTCATATAAAGAGTCATTTAGAGATTGCTTTTACTAAACATTTTTACATTGTATTAACTAGTACTATGCAAAGTTTCTGCAAAGCATGTATTATATTATTTAGTACTATGTGAGGCTCTAACGTTACATAATACGACGAACAAAACTTGCCTCAAGTGTTTATCCCTGTACAGGGAAGGAATTAAGTCTTTTCAGAGCTTGAATGTGTATTCGTTCTCCTTCATCTACGATCTAATAACTGATTATTGATTCTGCAAACGACAGAGAAGAAAAATGAACTAAAAATAAAACTACCGACCTGCAATTGCCAAGCGGAACATGATATTTTTTTGGACCTGCACTGATGTTAGATATTTTGATTCTTGAGTGAGATGTCGCAGCTCTTTTGTGGATTTCTGTTTCTTTAATTTGGAGATGTAAATAGTTTGGTCATAAAACATGGTGCGATGCTGCTATTAATTGAGAAAGAATCTAGAAGGTAGGTTCACCATTTTGTGGGCTCTACTGAAATTCTGAAGGCAACTAGCAGACAAGAAAGTATAACCAACAATGATTAAAGATAACTAGAGCGATCCGATTGACCCTGATGGAATCAGAACAGATGTGTGCGTGATTAAAGATAACTAGTCATGTAATGAATTTAAATACGGAAAAGTAAAGACCATGAACAATTTTTAAAGTGGTTCAGCAAGTTTGAATCTTGAGCCTACGTCCACTTTTTTTTCTTATTGCTTATAATGCTTACAAGAAATATTGCAATATGCCTAGAAAGATTTTCTAACCCCTCTCCCTTCATTGGAGGGGGTTTATATACAAGTTTCTTACAAAGGAAAGAGAAAAATCAATGGAATTACAATCAAAATAAAAGCGCGACTCCGATATTCTCGTGATTGAGTACTAGGATCGCGCCATTATTGTTGTTGATATGATCTCTTCCGAAATATTCGGGATCTGAGTTTATTTGTGATCTGTAGAACATTTGGCAGGGTTGGTCACGACTAACTTGCACTAGGACGAGCTATATTTCAACGAGTTTATGTTGGGTCGGACAAGTATTGAGCTGAACTGATTTTGGGTCAAACTATAACCTCGGGGACTTCTATCCATTCCGAGCTTAATGAAAAAATCATACAGAACAATAATTATTTAAATATTTTAAAAATCAAATTTTAAAGAAATTTGTTAAAATGATTAAGTAAAAGAAATAATACAACACATCTCTTGAACTCCCTTTTTACTTGGTTTTAACTAGCACAATAGATGCTTATTAAGCATTTTTACATTGTATTAACTAATACGATGTAAAGTTTCTACAAAGCATGTATTTGTATTATTTAGTACTATGCGAGGCTCTTTTGTTACATAATGTGGCGAACAAAACTTGCCTCAAGTGTTTATCCTTCTACAGGGAAGGAATTAAGTCTTTGCAGAGCTTGTATGTATATTCGTTCTTTCGTCTATGATCTAATAACTGACTATTGATTCCGCAAACAACAGAGAAGAAAAATGAACTAAGAATAAAACTACCTTCTGGTAACTACCGACCTGTAGTTCCTAAACGGAACAGGATATTTTTGTGGACCTTCACTAATGTGAGATATTTTATTCCTGAGTGAGATGCCGTGGCGAACATAATGGTTTGAGAATGAAGTGTTTTTATTTTAGTGTAACTTCACATTGCATATTTCCATTGATATGGGAGCATGTACTCAAATGAATATTAAGTAATTGCAGTGCATTCAGATGCAAGCACAATACTATTGAAGGCATTATAGCTTTTATTCACAGTATGTATTCAAGTTTCTGACAGAATTTGCAGTCTATGTGGACTTATCTCAACCGCCTTCTATGATGGATCTTTTGAGCTTGATGAACGAAATAGAGGCAACAATAGGAACAAAATATAACAGTAAAACAAATCAAATAGTAAACAAAGAAAATAATATGCGCGATTTACCCTGGTTCACCCAATGTGGGCTACGTCCAACTGAGTCAATATTATTACAATATGCCTCACCTTTCTCGTTTACAATGAATGAATTGTCCTATGATTTGCTATCACACCCATAACAAGAGAAAAGTATGTTTATATACTAGGTTTAAGAGACTAAACCTAGTTTTACAAGTATTCCTATTCCTAAGCCCAACCCAATAAGGAATTAGTAACCGATGAACAATCCAGAGGACTGGTATACCATAGGAAGGGCAAGAGGGTAAAACAGTAGAGGAATAAGTAAAAAGGTTGGAGTTTGTTAGAAAGGACAGATGGCTTGACAGAAGCAAAAATAGGAATTCGGTTAGAAGTACAAAAGGTGCCAGGAATGAATAAAAAGGGGAGGAGAGAAAAAGAGGAATCAAGAAGAAAATTGTTAATTTGGCAGGGAGGCAGCTGACCCTCGAAGTCAGTATTCTGGGAGGTGACTGACCCTCGAAGTCAGCCTTAGTACCATTTCTTTTATTGCACTTTCTGTGTTTATTTAGTACATTTGCTTAGTGAGTACTGATAGAGCAAGGCTACTGGAAGTATTGTTCTAGTTGTAGTGTTCTGTGCAGATATTAATAGAACTGGGCATTTTATTGTTGATTGTGAGTGACTGGTTGTGTGTTGTGGTATATTATGTGGTATTGCTGGTGTTTTTGCAGGACAGGTTCTATCAATAACTTAAAAGAAATCCTACAGCAGGACCCCCGAATGCTTCTCTATTATCCATTAATGCTGAAGTAGTCGACAACTCCAACACTTGACACTAATGAACCTTGCCCAGTTTCTAAATTCTAAATTGGTTAGGTTAATCGTACAGTTCTTTTATAGATTTCTGTTTATTTAATTTGGAGATGTAAATAGTTTGGTCATAAAACATGGTGCGATGCTGCTATTAATTGAGAAAGAATCTAGAAGGCATTCGCCATTTTGTGGGCTCTACTGAAATTCTGAAGGAAACTGGCAGACAAGAAAGTACAAAGATTTTGAACTTATAATTTTTGGGTGACTAATGATTTTATTTGGCAGACTGCAGAGATAGCGATAGAAACTTATGTGGGACTTCATAGCCCCAAAGACTGAAAGAGATGAAAAATACGGAAACGAAAATAGAAAGGAATGGAAAGGATTGTAAAATGAAAACACAACTTCATAACCATAGTTGGTGGTCTATTTCTTCATTTTGCTGAAGTTGATAATATCCAAATTTAATGATCAAATAGCTCTTGAGTCTTGAGCATTGCTAAGAAAGCCAGGAAGATTCTGGCATGATATTATTTCATTTTTCTTTAACTCCTTTTGTAAGTGGTTGTTGAGATTTCAACAATATTTCCTAAATATTTTGAGGATCTTCTTATTTTGTCAATTTTAGGATAATTATAATGTCTTTGATATCTTGTAATCTCTTAATTATGTCTGTATATTGTAATTGACATAATTAGGAGATTTCGTAGATTGTATTCTCCCTATACAAAGTTTGTAACTCTTACTGAATTAATCAATGAATTGAAAACCCAATTCTTCAAACAAACATGTGTCAGAGTCAAGTTCTCTGATCTAAATAATTGCTTATCACAGAGCAACCGACGGAAAATTTACCGGCAAGTTATCTTCCCTCCAGAAAAAAAAAAAAAATTCCAATTAGAAACTAATCCAACCTTCAACTCCAGCCATCTCCAACCAAACAATCAATCTACCATCAAACCCAAACACCGACCAAGCAACCAGTTAAACCAAAACCACCACTGCCTTTTCCTTCTCCATATCACGCAACTATCCAAATCGAAAACCAATCAACCCAAATTCCAGCCATCAAATTCAGCCGCAAGAGGGAAACAAACTTGCCGGCAACCAAAGCAACTCTCATCACCAAACACACACAACCAATTCTTCTCTGTCACTGCAAAACCACCATCACATTTCAACCACATACCCAGAAGAAAACAACCACTGCAAAACAACAAAAAATACCCAGAAAAAAAACTCCAATCATTCTCAATAGCTGTCGACTCCAGCCCCACAAGAACATCCACCCTGACAACCAATCAAATCGCCGGATTCACAAAGCATAACCACACTGCTAAAATCACCTCACCACAGCCGTTGCTGCCACCAATCGTCAACGCCTGGAAACCAGAAGCTGAATTAATCGATTTGTTGTTACCATCTGATGCCTTCTGTTGCTTCCATCGCTGGAGAAGAAGCCCAGTGTGACACACACAAAAAAAAAAAAAAAAGAACGAGCCAATCTGTTGCTGCTGCCATTGGAGAAGAAGCCCATCTTGCTGATCTGTTGCTGCCATTGTCGCCAAGAAACCCATTAACTGATCTACTGGAGTGAACGATGCCGGCCAGCCACTACCAAGAGGAGGCACCGAGGAACTTTTTTTTTTTTTTTTTTTCAAGAGTTTGAGTGTTTGAGACTCACTCAAGTTTTTATTTAAAGGGAAAAAAAAAAAAAAGAGTACAAACCAAAAAAAAAAAAAAAAGGTAAAAAACATCAAAGTAAAAAAAAAAGTCAATATATATATATATATATATATATGTGTGTGTGTGTGTGTGTGTGTGTGTGTGTGTGGAGAAATTCTACCAAAAAATTTGGTTCCACATTTGGAAGTGATAAGTTGCATAAATTTAGTGTTTTTAGGTTTGTTTTTATAGCCTTCCAGTTAATTTCTCATTTGTTTTATGTGTTTTGATGTTAGTTTTTGTTAAGTTTGAAATATGAATGGTTAGCTATTGATTTGGAGAATTTTTGTAATTTTCAGGCGTTAATTGAGTAGATTGGAGCATTGGAATGAAATTGGAATTCAAAGCTTGAAGAAATTGAGATTAGCTAACAAGTTTGAAGGCCATGGCCTTGCCTTGGTGGTTTACCACGGCCGTGGTGGTGGAATGAAGATAAAATAACGAGGACAGGAAACACCATGGCTAAGGCTGTGGTGACGTACACTTAGACATGACCAGAGCCATGTCAGACACTTTTAGGGTTTTTATTAGTTTTTCTTTCCTTTTTCACTTAGGACTCTTTTGGGTATTTAAAGGTGATTAAGATTACTCCTTAGGGAGGCTGAATTTTACCCATTCTTGAGAGAGAGAGATGACTGGGTAACAAAAGAGAAAGGAGAATCAAGAACAAAATTCATCACAGAGTTTGTTTTTACTTTTTCAATATGATTTATTTCTTGGATTCTACTCTTGTTTCTTTTATTATGAACTAATTTTCTTAGACTAAGACTAGGGTTAGTCTATTTATGGATCTGTGATCAATCTTTTACTCTTTGATCAGTGAATTATTTTTCTAATGATGAGTCTATATTATGTGCTTAATGCTATTAGAACTTGATCAATTTCTGATAGAATTGTTTTGTGTGATTGAGACCGAGAGGAGATATCACATGAGTGCTCTAGTGATATAGGCCACGGATTAATTGGATATAGAGATATATGAATTGATACATCTAATAGTCATAGGCAGGATTAACTTGTGCTAAAAGCTAGAGGATTTCATAAAGCTTAATGCTCGTCTATTTCATTAAATCTATATAGAGATATCTAGGTTATGAAATAGAAGTAGAATTAATATTGCTTGAGAAAGAAAATGGTTAACCTAAGAAATCCCATTGTCACATTAATTAAATAAATTCATTGACCATAGTAAATTGAGGGGTGTAGAGAAGTTATAGATGAGCCTGAAGTCTTAGCCGTTTTCTCTCATTGAATTCTTAATTTTAGTTTTATTGCAATTCATTTCTAATATTCCAGATTTTAATATTTTTAGTTTTAAAGATCACCATTCTAAGTTTTGATTATCTAGATAAAGTTAAGACTAATTAATATTTCAGTACTTGTTTACACAATCCCTTGGGTACGATAACCTGTATTTTGTTATACTATATTACTTGAGACTAGTACACTTGCTAGTAGTTGTTGCAAATGACACAACAGGAAGCAAGTTTCTCGGAGGCTAGACGAATGGCGACTAAACCCGACATGCTCACTGACAACACAAAGAAAAGTTCTACTGATGCTATTGTGGAAAAGAAAGCAGATGTCAAACAGTCTTCATCATTTGTAGCCACAGTTGGAAATGATGGTAAGTCTTTACATATATGTACATCTGTTTCTAATAGTGCATGGATAATTGATTCTGGTGCTACCAATCATATGACATTTGATTCTAGGCATGTTTTTAAACTTATGTCATCCTCACAAAATTTTGTTTCTACTGCTAATGGTGAATCTAACCGGGTCATTGGGGAAGGATCATTAACCCTTAAAAACTATTTACACTTAGATTTTGTCTTAGTTGTCTCATCTCTGAATTATAACTTATTGTCAGTCTCCAAAATAACCAAAACCTTATCTTGCGTGGTGATTTTTTGGCCTGAATTTTGTGAGTTTAAAAACATTCAGATGTTAGAGTCATGAAAGTGACTCTATTTTGGTGATAAAAATACCCCATCTGTGATTAAATTGAAGTATATTGAGACAATTAAAGAATTTATGAATTTATTCACGAAAATAGCTTCCTAATATTTTTCTTATGAATTTAACGTGTTTGGAATGATTTTGGAAAGTATATGAGTATATTAGGTTGTGGTTTATGGATTAAGGGTGATTTTGTCTCATTTATGCTGTTTAGGGGGTAAAATGTCATGTTTCAAGGGGCTGATTCTGTCATGTTTCAATCATATAGGGACCAAATGGAAATTTGCCAAATTTTGTATAAAACTCCGGTGCGAGTTCGCAGAAAAGTGGCTGCCGCCTACCAAACTTTTCACCTTCTCCGATCAAGCTCCGACGAGCTTCTCCAGCGACATTTCGTCTCCCTTGTGCACAGCTCATCATCTCGTCAACACCACCGTGAGAACCATCACCACCACCGTGACGTTTCGCCTTCCACACCACGACTTTTCATCTTCCAAGCGAGATTTCATCATTTTTTGACGATGTTTCGGCTCCCCAGGACTCGATCTCCCTTCCCCATGGCCGGATCTACACTTCCCTAGCTTCAGCCGCTGCGAAAACCGCCAGAATCCGCGATTTTGCCGCCGCGCCTCTTCATCTTCCAGGCCAGATCTTGCTCATTTCCGGTGACTTCTCACCTTCCCAGGACCTGATCTGATCTCCCCATCACCAGAGCTTTCCATCGGTACCTTCGGATCCCATTTCCGCCACCGTTTTCCGAAAGACCTGCCGGAAAATTAACGTTTTCCAGCGAAGTACGGCTGTTCGTATTCCGGGCTGTCCATGGGTTGTTTTCGCCCCTTCTTCACATCATATCGCTGTCTCCACGATGATCAGCTCCTTTTCCACTGTCTCAGCCTCTGTCATTACCACCATGAGCGGCTAAGTTCTCGGTTGTCTGTTACGGTGTAGGCGAGATCGAGATTGACTCCATTGATCTCCTCATCAGCTCTCGACTAGTTGGATGAGCCCGGAATGTTGGACATTTAGTTAAGTTTCTTGTATTCAGATTATGTTTGTTTTCGTTTCAGTTTGTTTGCGATGCTTTAATATTATTTTGATGCTCGACGTGTTGAATTGATAATGTCCATTGAGAACGTTTATTGATATATAACTTTTTGCATAATTGAATGTCGGTTTGAGATTATTGAATGTTGATTATGACTTTAAATTGCTTCGGTACTGATTGCAATCAAGTTGTAGTAGCGTTTAATATCATTTCTATTAGGAATGCATTTGTTGTGTAATTAGTTGATTGGATGATACAAGTTGATAGGTTGTACTTGTTAACGTTGTACCAACTAGTGGTGTTTAAGGGTTTAGCGTTTTTTGGTTAGTCGATGATAGTCTTTAACCAATCGATCCATAACTAAGACGACAAGGAGACAGGATAGATTATACCTAGATTGCCGGAAGCCATTTCATTGATTTGCCTAGCCTTGTAGGTTTAGGAAATTGAAGAGTGAGAAGAGGAATTGTGAGAGTTGATCTTGAGTCAAACCGAACCCGTAGTGACAACGCTTTTAATATTGTGTTTTAGTTAGCAATTTATTTGATGTTTTTAATTTCCTGCAAGTAATTAGTTTCCTTAATTTTAATCTATCATTCTGCCAATTTCTCTTTCGCTAACTCAAATATACATTAGGTCATTAGTCTTGCTCTCTGTGGATTCGACCCTGCTTACCGCTAACTATGGTATTTAGATTTAATTTTGTGACCATGACGACTGGTCTAACATCAGACAAAACAGACTATTTGTCGTGGTATTAGATGGGGACAATTGTATTACTTGGATTTAGAGTAAAAAAGCCCTTCCATGTTACAATAGGCTTTGATAGGAGATTACTCTAAAATGGATAAACAAAAATCCGACATTTGGTTATGGCATCAGTGTCTTAGACATGCTTCATTCGGTTATCTGAAGAAACTTTTTCCAAGCTTGGTTGAAAAAAAAAAATTATATCAGTAACTTCCGCTGTGATGTTTGTGAGCTATCAAAAAGTCATCGAGTCTCAACCCAATAACATTAAACAAAAGTCCAAGTCCTTTTATCCTTATACATTCAGATGTTTGGGGGCCATCACAGGTTACTTCTTTAGGTGGATCTCGTTGGTTTGTTACTTTTATTGATGATTGTACAAGGATGATTGGGTATGTCTAATGAAATCCAAGGGCAAGGTTAATTTACTCTTTCAGAGATTTCACAAAATGGTTCATACGCAGTATAATACACAGGTTCAAGTCCTCTGGAGTGACAATAGAGGAGACTATCAAAGTTCGGATCTTCAACAGTACTTGGCAACACATGGTTTCATCAAACTACTTGTCCCAACACACCCCAACAAAATGGTGTTGCTGAGCCAAAAAATCAACACTTATTGGAGGTCGTTCGTGCCTTATTAATAGAAGCTCACACGCCGTTATCTTTTTGGGGAGAAGCACTTACTTCTACAACCTACCTAATCAATCGGGTACCTTCTAGTTCTATTGGGTTCCAGACACCTTTTCAGGCTCTTGGTAAAGTAGTGAATGTTCGAACGGTCCTGAACTTACTGCCTCATATTTTTGGATGTATTGCCTTTATTCACCTCTATAAACATCAATGCAACAAGTTGTCCCTCGTGCATTGAAATGTGTTTTCGTTGGGTATGTGATGCGTTGAAACTACAACATGCAAAAATAGCAAGTATACTAGTCGCTCAAGTAATAGAGTGATGAGTGAGTATCGTTCCCACGAGGATAGTGTTACTAATTACTGATTTTTCTAGTTTAAGTCCTAATTGAAGCAACAATATATTGGATTGATGGACGATTAACAAACTAAAAACAAATGCAAAACCCAACAACTTAATTAATTAAACAATGCAAAAAAATGCTAGGGTGTTGATTTCACCTAGATACGCTAACTCAAATCATAGAATCTATTACCCAAGTTCTAATTCCTTGATTAAGTTGTAAAACATACATTCTCATGCTACATTTCCCTACTTATCCCTATTAAGCTTCCGCACCCAACAAAATGAAGATTAATAGTTCAAAGGATTTTAAGCTTTGTGAAATTCTATCTAGATTTCATAGATCGCTAAACCTATCTCTAGCGTTTGCTAATCTATGGTATTTATCCCAAGAGGCACAATCACAAATCACTTCTCAGTCTCATTGTGAACAACACACATTTGAATGGTGATCAAGCATCCAAAAGTCATTAAGCAAAGAGATAAACACTCAATCATGAAATTAAAACTCAAAGTAATTCAATCCATATAAATTTGAATCATTGTATCAAGATTACATCAAACCCTAGCTAAACAACTCAGTTCATACTCAAAAACGAAATAAAACAACAAAAACAAACTGAATCAAGATTCATCATTGAAAAGCAAGCAAAAGATGGAGAAATCTTCTCTAATTTGAAGCCCAAATCTTCAATAATCTTCTCCTTCCATGAGCTGCCTCCCAAATCACGAACCAAGCCCCCTTTTTCTTTCCTTTTTGCTCTAATTTATACCTCTCTCACTTAAGGACGAAGCCCTAGCAAGCCAAAACGCGTCGTTTTATTTTTGCATCTGATGCAGGTTTCGCCGTGGCGAAGCTTTTTCCTCGCCATGGCGAAGAATTACAGGCCCAATATGAGCATGATAGAGTTCGAATCTGGAAAAGTGTTAAACATATGAATTGTATCCCTCTCAATTATCTTTCTGTTCGTTTAAGAATAAACACAATCCGAGGTCTACAGCTCAAGTTATGGTAGAAATACTGAAGCACGTCCAAAGACGTTTTTCTTCAGTTCCCAGCGTCCTTTTCACGACTTCAAGCCAAGTTTTCACCTTTGTCCAGTCAGAATTAGGAAAAACCCAAAACATGAACGTTGTAGCTCTTCTTCTTAGCTTTCCAAAGCTTCTAAATTCAGGTCATTCCGAGTTTTCAACCTCAAGTTACACAATTTACGCTCAAAACTGTCATTTATGCTAAAAATCATCGTTTAGGCCTACAAAAACAAATTAATAGAATTAGGTAGCAATTATGGCCCAAATTGTATGAAAAGTATCCTAAATCCTATCAAAATTCAATGCAAAATCATAGTGTAAAATATGCTTATCAGTATGGTGTTCATCAAAAGGGGTATTGATGTTTTCATCCTCCAACTTAACAAACGTTTGTGACGATGGATGTTGTTTTTGTTAGTATATGCCCTAGGAACCTATCGTGTTATTGGTTTAAGGACACTATATCTTATAAATGCATTATGAATAAAAGAGAGTGTTCTTATTTCACATGTTGATTTACTACTTCATTTATATTATAATTAATATTGCATGTGAAATGTCCGGATGACACGGATCTTCAGAAGATCAGATCATTGAAGAATTCCCTACGCAAGTAATGCTAATTGGGCAATAACATTGCATAGTAGGCATGCTGAATGTCTCCATTGAATATCATGTAATGGTATCAGTCCGGGTGATTATAAGAGGTATGTCACTAAGACATTAGCATGGATAAACGGTTAGTGAACTATTAATTGAAAACGACTGATTACGATGAATCACATGGACATGGTCAATGATGCATTGTAGGATCGTGCTAGTGTACCACTGATCCTTAGACCTCAGACATCATAGTTGAATTCAACATATGATGCATATGGTTCATATGGTGTATAAGCATGAGACTAGTTATGTCTTGTGTAATAAGCCAGTTTGGTTATATGTTATTCATGTGCGAGGACAAGTGATGGTCAAGATGGGATTCGTTAACTCAAAATAGTCCAATCTTGAGTTCCCAGATGAATGTCAATAAACATTGGAAAAATGAAATCTTTGGCCAGAGTATAATGAATGTTAGATGAAAAGTAGTTTCTTGTTGACGCGTTCCATTGTATCGATCGACAATTCGATTAAAGATTAAGTTAAGGGTTTTGACATACCATGAACCATTCTTAATCGAGATTAGATAATGAAGGGATTTTACTACATGGTACGTACGATCAGAATAGTTTCATTGGAGTTTACACTTCATTGTGGTTTAGGGGTTATGGAACATTGCTAGATGTCTACCATAATCAGTGGGAGTTTCGATTATAAAGAGTTATAATAAAACATATCAGAATCTGATATTGGGCCAACGGCCAGATCACAGTGAACCAAAATGGTCACACATAAAACCAAGCTCAAGAAGAGAGAGTAATACATATCATTGATTAGATTAATGATGTTCGGATGTAAACAGTTGCATTCGAAATAGTGTATTGGTGAGAAATGATTATCCATGGATAGCTGGCACTAACCAAGGGTAATAAGGATTTATTAAATATTATTATTGAATTGGATTCAATGATGGGGACAAAAGTGCATTGGTTTTATTCTAAAGAATTAGAATAATTAATAGAATTAAAATTGGGCTAATTATGAATTAACCATAAAACCAAGGACTTGACATAAATGCTCTTTCCCAAGATTAATTTTAAATTATTTGAGGACCTCCTAAGACAATTTAAAATTACACTTTGAGCCCATGGTATATAAACCAAGTGTTATACCATTTTCATTCAATTTTGCAACAATTGAAAACAAAAGGCACTCTCTCAGCTCTCTCTCATCTTTGGCTTGGGTGGATTACATTTTGAGTTTCTTCATTCTCTTTTAAAGAATCTAGACTCCAAGTTTCAACATCAAGCATTTAATAGCAAAGGAGTAGGTAATATACTATTCTTTTAAAAAAAAAAAAGAAATTGCCATTTATGTTATGTTCGTTTTCTACCTTGCATCCATCATCTTGTTCATCCATTTTACACCATTTCCATGTCCAAAATGCATGAATCCCAACAGTTTTCCATGAAGAATTGATGTATTTTTCTTCTAAGTCTGATCTTCAGGGGGAGTATTGTCAGGAAGAAATTCAGACTCTCGACTATGTTATTTAAGATTTGGTCAAGATATGGGAGACTATGAGTCACAAACTAGACTTATTGTTCTATAAGAAGATGAAATGGATGATGAAAATGTGGAGGTGGTATCAAACCCATCCGTAGAAACTTCTCAGTTTAAGTCTCTCATTCCTGGTATGTCACAACCTTGAAAATTTCCCTGATTTAGAGTCTGAACCAATTAGGAAACAGTTACCACCATGTAATACTAGAGGGATTCCCAAACCAACATACGAACTTGAGCTATCTAGTAAGGTCAAATACCCTATGAGTCATTATGTGTCTAACCACTGTTTGTCAAAATTGAATCTGTCATTTGTGAATCCATTGTCTACTGTATCTATTCCTAACAGTGTGTAGGAAGCCTTATCTGATCCAAAATGGAAAGCTGCTATGAATGAAGAGATGAAATTTTTACAGAAGGATGAGACTTGGGAACTTGTTAATCGTCCACCAGGAAAGAAGACTATTAGATGTCGATGGGTTTACACTATGAAATATAAAGCTGATGGTACAATTGAAAGATTCAAAGCTAGACTAGTAGCAAAAGGGTACACCCAAATCCATGGGATTGACTATGCAAAGACATTTGCACTCATAGCTAAAATCAACACAGTATGTTTTTTATTATATTTAGCCACAAACCTTGATTGGCCATTACAACAATTCAATGTGAGGAAGAATATTCAGAAGAGATCTATATGGATCCTCTACTAAGGTGTATTTCACTAGAAAAGCATAGCCAAAAGGTATGTAAGTTAAAGAAATCTCTATATGGGTTGAAGCAATCTCTGAGGGCATGGTTTGGGAGGTTTATAAAAACTATGAAGTCTTTTGGCTACCATTAGAGCAATTCAGATCACACATTATTCCTAAAGAAACAACAAGGAAGGATCACTACACTTGTTGTATATATGGATGATATGGTGGTCACTAGAAATGATCTAGAAGAAAGAAAGGCTTTGCCAAAGTACTTGTCCGAAGAATTCGAAATGAAAGACCTAGGTTTTTTAAAATATTTTCTTGGAATCGAAGTGTCTCGATCTAATAAAGGTATCTTTCTATCACAAAGAAAGTATGCCTTAGATGTTTTGCAGGAAATTGGTATGTCAACATGTCAACCAATAGATACACCAATTGAAGAAGGTTTGAAATTATGTATCAAGACTGATCAAGTACTAGTTGACAAAGGGAGATATTAGAGACTTGTGGGAAGATTGATGTACTTGTCACACACTAGGCCAAATCTTGCCTATGCATTAAGTATAGTTAATCAGTTCATGCATAACCATGGAGAACAACATATGAATGCTGTCACACGCATTTTGAGATACTTAAAGCATGCTCCCAGGAAAGGAATCCTATTTACTAAAGATACGGATTACCAAAATGTGAATGCATATACTGATGCTGATTAGGTAGGGGCAGTGGATGACATGCGATCTACTTTGGGTTATTTCCCTTTTGTAGGAGGTAATCTAGTCACATGGAGAAGGAAAAAAAAGAATGTTGTGGCACGCTCAAGCGTTGAAGCAGAATTTAGGGGAATGGCACTTGAGATTTGTGAAGCTTTGTGGCTATGATTTCTTTTGAAGGATTTGGGCTATCAACCTAATCAACCAATCCAGTTATATTGTGACAATAAAGCAGCATGTGATATTGCTCACAATCCAGTTCAACATGCTCGTATGAAACATATTGAAGTAGATAGATTTTTCATCAAAGAAGAGTTGGATGAAAAGATCATTGAATTGCCCAAGATTCGATTAGAAGATCAATTGGCCGATATTGGTATCAGAGGCTGTCTCCAAACGTATTTTCTCACAAGTTTTAGACAAGTTGGGCATGTGTGACATCTACGCATCAACTTGAGGGGGAGTGTTGAGATTTCAACAATATTTCCTAAATATTTTTAGGATCTTCTTATTTTGTTAATTTTAGGATACTCATAATGTCTTTGACATCCTATAATCTCCTAATTATGTCTGTATATTGTAATTGACATAATTAGGAGATTCCGTAGATTGTATTCTCCCTATATAAAGCTTGTAACTCTTACTGAATTAATCAATGAATTGAAAACCAAATCCTTCAAACAAACAGTGTTTAGAGGAGGTAAGTGTTGTAGTTGAGCGAATATATGAATATATTTGATAATTTTTTGCTACAGTAGTTTCAATTTGTTGCTTTTTGTACATGACAATCCTCTGATATGGCAATTCTATGTTTATGTAAGAGGAATATTTTGTTGTTGAAGTTACCATGTATTTTGTACATGGTCATCATGCTTCTTTGGGAGATTATAATTTGTAACTGCAATTGAAGAATTTGACCAGTAGTTTATTGACTCACTGAATCTTTTTACTATTTGTTTGTATGCAACACTTGTTGTTTATGTATATAGTATTTTATGAATTATGCTATTTAACTCCATGGATGGTGATTTAGTACCTGCACATTGTTTTGACATTCACAACTATTCTCAACTAAATAGGGAGTCTTGGACTCGAAAATTGGAGGGAACCAAATATTGGTCTTGATTTTCTATTTTTGTTTAATTTTCTCTAATCGATGTGTTTTGTATAGGTGTTAGTTATGGGAAGGAATGTAAATACAACTGTTTAGTTTGAGATAACTATATGGAAAATTTCCTCGGTTGGCTCAACAAGTATGGAAAATTTCTTACATTTTGTTTCTCACCTTGTCTCAAAGAATGCAATGCATCCCTAATAGTGATTCCTCCTTAGAAGAAGTTAGACAAACTATTTTTTCAATGGATCCGAGTAGTGTCTCTGACCCAGATGGTTTTCCACTGTCATTTTATCATTCTTGTTGGGACAATGTGGGAACTGATGTGTTTAATTTTGTTCATAACCTGTGGAATATTCATATTTGTCAAACTTATGAGTTATGTGTGCACAACAATTATGTGTGCACAATGGTTTCCAATCTTATGATTTAGCTTGTTTCATCTGTTGTGTGTGTGCACATCAGTTCTGCGTGCACACTAATTGCTAGACTTGTGTCTTGGCTTGTTTCGTTTCAAGTGTGTGTACACAACAGGTTGTACTTACACACTCGCTTCAAACATTTGCAACCCAACACGAGTTGCATGTCTGATAAAATGAAAAAAAATATTGTTTATCTTTGTCTCTTACTTTTTAGGACCTTTTTTACATTTGTCATTGTATCCTTAACTGGTCCTATGGAATAAAACTCTTTTCTCGATTTGTTTTATGGTCCAAACCAAAAGAAGGAATACTTTCCTTATTTGGACAAACATTGGTTAGTCCATTGTTGGCTGACTCGGCATTATATTGTTGAGCAAGAAACCCTTTATTATATAATATTCTTTCTTGCGTGTATGAATCTAACCTTTTGATATTTTGTTTCATTGTACTATGAATTTCTTAGAATATTCTTTCTCTTAAGGTTCAAGGCTCATTTCCATTGTGTGCCAAAACCTCACCATATCAAACATAGACTTGGTGGCTCTTGGAACATGGTTCTGTTGATGATGCTGGTGCGTGGCCTCGGTGCTTGAAGCATGGTGTTTCACAAGTTGTTCTCAGGTGTGTTCCCGACGTGAAGAAGATCCAAGGAGTTGCTATACATTAAGGATTCAAAGTGTGGTGCTAAGTGTAAAGTTGAATACGGAGTTCTTTTTACTGTAACTTAGATCAACTTTGAACATTATCTTGTAATGTATTTTTGACCTAGTGGATTGCTTCGATCTGGACAAGGTCTCATGGATGTAGGCTAAAAGTGGATTTAGCCGAACCATGTATATGGTTGTGTTCTTTATTTTTCCCACTTATGTTTGATGTGTTCAAATTGGATTTGTATAATCTACTTGGTAAATATTCTGTTGCACTTTAAAATGGATCCTTAAACACCAAAGTGAGTTGACCAACTCCGATAGAACTTTTTTTACCCACTCACTCAGCTTCCAAATATTAATGCCAATTTATTATTCTTATCCTAAAAGAATTTGGTGCTAATGAGATAGTTTCGTCTTATTGCTCCAACAAACTTCAATTTCAAGATCATTATGAAGATTTTGGCTAATTGTCTTTCCTCTATTGTTGCTTGGATTCTATCACCTCACCAAGTTTGTTTTGTTAAAGGAACAAATATATTGAATTGTATTGGTACCGTCTCAGAGAGCATTAATCTTCTTGGTAGGAAAAGTTTTGGTGGTAATACTGGTTTGAAACTTAACATTATTAAGGCCTTTGATACCATGAAGTGGAGTTTTTAATTTCAAGTGCTTTTTCCATTTGGATTTTCATCAATTTTTATTCTTTGGATAAAGAAATTTTTAGATGTATTTTGATTCTTGAAAAATAGGTTTAATTAAAATATTTCCAACCAAGAGGTTCTACTTGATAGGATTTTGGGCCTAAACCCTGGGTCAAGGGCCTGAGTAATAGTACACGTACAATATTTTTATACAATATTTCTCATGCAACCTGATGTGGCAAAAGATGATTGGGTGAAAGTTTATTTTTAATTTAAAATTAGCCAATCATATTTTGCCACATCAAGTTGTATGAGAAATGTTGTATAAAAATATTGTATATGTAGTATTATGCTAAGGGCTTAGGTGATTGGGTAGAACTCACCTTGGAAAATTGGTTTGCCAAGGGAGGGTGCCCAACTCCTTATAAACCACTTAACCCAGACCCAACGTCCACATTGGTCCACTCTAGATGGCTTACTCTAGATAGCTTCACTTACTGCCTTTTAGTAGTAGTCCTCTCCTAGGTCACCTTTCCTAAGTCGCCCCTTTCGGAATGTGGGCTCGAGTAGGTTTTGACTCTGATGCCAATTGATAGGAACTTGGGCCTAAACCTTGGGTCAAGGGCCTAGGTGGTTCGGTAGAGCTTACCTTGGAAAACTGGCTAATTGATTGGAACTCACTCCCAAATTGATAGGAATTGGGTTGGGTAGTGGGCCTTTGATAAGAATTAGGCTTGGCAATAGGCCTTTTATGGGCTTGGGTAAAACTCTCATTGGAAAACCGGCTTGCCAAGGGATGTGGGATATTCCTAACATTCCACCACACTTCACAACCGACATCCATGTCTGCCTCTTCACCCCTTGGGTGGCTTCATGGATCCCCTTAATCCGCCCTTCTTTGAGGTAGCAGCCCGGGCCCAAAGTCAACTTGCCATGGGTCAGCTTGCCACGTAGGTGCAAAATCATGCTCTGATACCAATTGATAGGAACTCACTCCTAAATTAATAGGAATTGGGCTAGGTAGTGGGCCTTTAATAGGAATTGGGTTGGGCAATATGTCTTTTGTGGGTTTGGGTATAACTCTCCTTAGAAAACCGATTTGCTAAGGGAGGATATCCAAGCCATTTATAACCCACATGCCCACCCCTTTCTCTTCTAATGTGAGATCCTAACACTACTCCTTCTCATGCCTTATAGTTACATGATGTCTTCATTTTCTCAAAATGAGATTCTAGATCTCTTAAGAACTTGATGGCTTTTAGGATGATTATGGTAAGGCTTCAGGTCAACATATCAGCAAAGAATTTATCTTCAAAAGCTTATGGATAGAATTAAATGTAAAGTAGGAATGCTGGATGGGGAGACTTTTATCTATGGCTGGTAGAGTTCAACTTGTTCAATCGATAATTCACTCTATGCTTCTTCATTCCTTCATAATCAACAAATGGCCTCAAAGTCTTATAAAAATAACTTAATTGTTGGATTTGTAATTTCATTTGGAGTGGTGATTGTTACAAATGAAAATTGGTGACTGTTCCATGGTCACCTCACTTTTAAAGATTGTTACGTGGCTACAAGTGGTGATACTTCTTCGATTATTAACTGGGCCACTTGTCTCTTGTGTAATTCTTTTAATTATGAGGAAACTGTAAATCATTTGTTCCTTGAATGTGACTTTGCCCAAAGTCTTTGGAGGTGGATTATTGGTCTATTTCATACTTCTTTACCAAGTACAAGAACATTGGAAGATTTGTGGCTTTTTTTTAGTAACAGGTTTAACTCCCATGTTTTTAATCTATGGTTAGTGCCTGAGCTTATCATTATTTATCATATTTAAAGGACTTAAAATAAGCATTTATAGACTGAGATAGGGATGTAGTCAGGATTTTTAGTTAATGAGGTCAAAACATTAATTATTAACTGAAGCCAAAAACTTATAACTTAGGCTTTTCAAACAATTTCTACTAACACAATGCAATTCATCTCATAAACCCATAAAAACTCATCAAATCCAGCTTTAAATATCAAGTAATTAAACAATATATCAAAATTAAACAAAATCCTCAAATCTCTATAACTTAGGGTTTCATTAATTCTTTAAACCCATTCAAAATTAAGTCAATAACTAACAAAAATTTATCAAACTCAACTTAAAATAACAACTAATTAATCCATACCTCAACATAAATAAGACTAAATCAAACCCCACATCAAAATCTAGAAAAATCATCTTCCAATTTCAAACTCATTTATTAAACTAAAAAAAAAATCCATAGCTCATGATCTTTCACCAATAAAAAAAAAAAAAAGATAAATGAAGAGATTTTTAAGCAAAATAACAAAAAATGAGCATTATCTTATCTTGTGATCTCCAAAGGAGTAGTTTTTATTTTTATGAATGCAACCAAAGAAAGAAGAAAGTATAAAAGAAGAGGAGAGGAATGGAGAAGAGAGAAAAGGTGAAAAATAATTAATTAATATAAACTTTTGTAGAGCCAATATAAATTTAAGTAAGGTCAAAATTGTTAAAAACTATAAAATATAAACCTCTTTTAATTTATTTTAAATTTTCAATGGGTTCAAGTTAACCTATTTTCAGTAAAGTAGCCTTTAAATTTTCAATGGGTTCAAGTGAACTTATTTTCAGTGAAGTGGCTACGTCCTTGGACTCAAAGCGTTATGCACCAGCCACATATCATTCCTTACCACTTTATGCCGAGGTTATGTCCAAGGTCAACCGTCATTTGGATGGCTCCTCCGCATAGTTGGATCAAAATTAATACTAATGGTTTAGCCACAGTTAATCTTGACCCATCTCTTTGTGGTGCTATTTTTTGAGGGTTTAATGCAGCTTTTTTTGGGTTTTTATGCTATTACCCTTGGTCATCATACAAATGTTTTCGCTGAATCACAAGAAATTACGTACTTTGACAATTGAAGATGTAGCTTCAAAAGGTTGGTCTGTTATTTGGATTGAAAGTGATTTTTCTCAGTTATCTAATGCTTTCACAATCCCAATTTTTCTCCTCCGTGGTTGTTGCGTACTCGATGGTTGAATTTTTTATTATCTCTCTACTTTGTGGTCTTTCGTTGTAAACTGTTAGTCACTGTTAACTTTAATGGAAAAAAAATTAAAAGATAGAAGTGCCTCTTAACTAATACATAAAGAAAATATTAAAAAAAAAACTGAAATTACTATAAAAAGTTAAAAATTAAAAAAACCAACAATAATAAAATCAAATTATTATAAAAATTTGGAAAACTACTAAGAAAAAAAAAATTAAGACACCAAAAAAATCAAACATCAAAAACCCCCAAAAAAAAAAAAAAAAAAAAAAAACCTAAATCTGCGTCCATGGCTTAGCCGATGGCCAACAAAGCTAGCCAACGCAATATTAAGGTATTGTTTGTTGTTGTATTCATAGCAAATGATTGCTTCACCAGTTCTCAAATTTTCATTGCCAAGAAAAATTATTTTGAATGCCTTATCAAATATCAGAATTTGGATCTCATTTTCTCTCATACTAAAGGCCCAAAAAAAAAAAAAATCACAGTTCGTGGTGCCCGATTGGCTTCTTGTGGTGAATCATCAAACCATTGGATACTGGGAAAAGCTTCATTACCCTTTTGCTTCCTCTTTTTTAAAATGTACCCATTTCCTTATGCACGAAACATATACAAGAATGTTTATTTGTATTGATGAGAAAATTCGTAACAACCAAACGTACGTGATTAACAGTGTTAGAACCACGTGGGATGTGCACGTGATCTTAATGAATCAGAGATAGAAGTAGTGTGATAGTGAATATGTGTTAATAATCATAGGATAACAAAGCAGCAAGAAATGATTTTTAAAGTGGTTCAGTTGCTTATAATACAAAACCTACGTCCATTGTTATATTATTGAGTATATTGACGAGCTGAGTTACAAAGAATCATTCTGAGTTACAAAGAGCTATCTCAATGAGTTAAGCTTCTTGAGTTTTCTCTTTTTTGAGTCTCCGTCTTAGATTCTCTCTCCGGAGGAATCCCCCAAAATAGATTACAATGTAAATCATAGTTGTATGTATTGATATATGTCCTAAAGATGGTAGAACCGTGACAAGGGTATCAAATGAGAACCATATGAGCACATATAGTGGCCATTCTAGAAATGTCCATAGCCTCAGTATTATTCTGACCAAGGACACAAATAATATGGTAAGACTATCATAGCGTTGAATGACCTTATCGAAAGGTAATGACTGATCTCACTTGTCAACGTTTTTGCTGACAATCTGGTGCAACGTATGGGTGCTTGCTGTAAGCAAGTTCACTGGACTGACCCACCGGAGGATTCCATATAGATGGTAACCCTAGTGTCAATGGAACAAATCCTCTAAGGAATGGTGGTGCATGTGATCCTTAGACTTGAGATCACCAGAGCGCCTTGTGCACCGATTGGTGTAGTTTGATGCTAGCCTAACGTGGTTTTATTTAGAGCTATCAATACGGTAGTGATTGGCTGCATCAAAGAGTGTATCAAGACTATGGTGGATCTACAGAGGATTCATCACTCCCGGGTATGGGAAAAGTTATCTAATGGTGCAATTCAGTTAATGATGATCAAAGTAAATCTGTGATCACAATGGGATTGAGTTGTTGCTCAATCTAATTTATTATTCCGGTCATTGGTCTAGTAACTGAATACAAATATATCGAGGATAACTGAGGTTGACACTATTTTTATACCTCAGTCTTGATGAGATAACAGATGATGAAAGGATATGATTGCACGGTAACCATATCATTGATAGGTAGCTATTTTGCTGAATGTGAATGTGAATGTGAATCTATCGGGTGGCGATGCTGCCTTGCTAGGGGCCAATCTTGGTCTGTGTATAGTAAGACGATTAATTGGTGTTAATCACGATACTACTCACAGTCAGTATGATGAGGAGCCTACGAGTCACACACATAGAAGATAATTTAAGAATCAGTTTGAGCAAGGAGCATTTTCGTCTTTTAAGACGAAAGGGTAATTTGGTAATCTCACAGTGTAATTAAATTTGTTGAGATTGTTGCCTATATTTAATTTAATATTAAAATTAAATTAGTGAGATTATATTTAAATATATGTACGCATATATTTAAATGAATTATTATAGTTAATTAGATGTTAATATATTTTATAAATATATAAAGTGACTTTAATTATAATAATAATCAATTTAAAATAAAAATACCACAAGAGGAGTGTTTGGATACAAGGGTTGGAGCCCATGCCTATTCCTCATTGGAATAGGGTTTTGACACATGCACTATAAAAGTGCATGTGTGTATTAAAGAAATGATATATCTCCTTTTCATTCATTGAAAGGAAAAAGGGGCAGCCCCTTTTTTCTCTACTCCTCTCACGTTTTGCCTTCTCTTTGAATCAAAGATTTTTCTTTGATTTTTGAGTTGATTCTTGAAGCCAAAGAGAATCTAGCAAATCCTTCTTTTGTTCTTCGGATTGTCTTCATGTGGATCACCGTTCGTTTGATCCTATTCTTGGATCGATAGCGAAGTAGATTCAGAGACACTTGAAGGAGCCTTCAAACGTGTGTAAAATCTCTGATCCTTGTTTGGATTAATGTTATATTTGTTCTTTTCAATTTAAGCACGTAAAATATATACATATCAGACCCTGATCTTGGGTTATTTAGAGCAATCGATGAGAAATATTTTTGTTTTCTGCTACATTTACCCATCGATTTACTTATAGAGATATTACAGACGAGGTTGGAGAAGAATTAGAGAAACATAAAAGAGATAAAATGAAGAGTGGTAGAGAATAATGAAGAAAGACCATAAAGCTTTTTGTGTGTTTTGCAGACTCTTTATCTTGCACGCTAAGTTGCTATTTACCAATGCTTGTTTATGTATTTTTTGTTGGTTGTGGCAGCCAAGTAAATAGGACTGTAGGACTATTGAATTGACTTGAAACTCAGTTTGAGAAACGTATACCGTTCAAGTGGTTCTATATTATGGGCCTTCAAAGTTAGTTGACTTGAAGTTGAAGCTTAGTTTGAGAAACGTATACCGTACACGTGGTTCTGAATTATAGGCCTTCAGAGCGATATTTGGACTGTTAATTGTTACCTGCTGGTTGTACTACGCTTCTAATGAAATTAAATTTATGGCCCATAACAATTATGAAACTTACTTGAATTTTGATTGACTGCAGGAAATTGATTTGTTAACCTCCAACAAACTATAACTGTGTGTGTATTATTATTCAAGCCATAAATGCTTGCTTGACATGTGTTTTATTGTTTCAAAATAATGCTTATAGCCTTGAAATATCATATTATTGGGTTGATTGTATTAATAAAAAAAAAAAATAGAGAAAATCTATGATACGAATCATCCATAGCTTGACATCTATTTATTTAACTTTAAATTAATAAATGCAATACATTATTGTGTGTGATTTTGTCAGAAGCTCAAAGATCAAGCTTATCGCAGCGACCAATCTTAATAGCCATTTTACGGTATAGAGGATAAGCATCAATCTCTGATATTTCAGAGAAGATAAGACCAGTATTGATTGTAGTGCAATCTCAGCGCACAATCGTAGAAATCGCAGGATGCATACCAAGTCTGATCACAATCCTGAATTTATCCCTATTTCCTTTGTAAAAATCATGTATAAATACCCCAAAAAACAATGCAAAAGAGGTTAGACTTTATTATAGGCAAAAAGGCATGTTGTTGTACCTCTCTAAGTAATAATAATAACAATGGACATAGGCTGTAGTTATAGCTCGCTGAAACAATTTAAAAATCCTCTTGTCTTCATTTCATTTTTTACATCCATAGCTGATTTCATTAATCATGCACACATCTATTCCGATTTTGTCAAGGTTAATCAGATCTCTTTGGTTGTTGCGGATTTCTGTAGCAATATTTTGGCACTAGAAGGAGGGCCATCGATAAGCTCTCCTATTCCCAACAGGAAAAGAAAATTGTAGTGACAACTGTTCACTTGAGATTCCCTAAGGCTCGTAAAAGATCTAAGGCAATCATTGGAAACTACGACAACGTGGACATATCCCACTAAGAAGTGAATCAGGCCGTCGCTCATGGCCGTTTGCCACTAGTGCCACGACCACAGCAGGTCACTAATCAGTTGGGGGCAGGGACCTCCAACCCAAAAAATGTTCAGCCAATGGATATGATATGGTCGTTAGTTGTATAAGTAGTGCAACAAAATATGGCAGAATTGAGAAAAGAGCAGCATACCAACCTGAATCTCAACCAACCACATTTCACTGAGCCTACCCCTAACAAGTAGAATATGCCACTTGGCGACCAATCTGGTTCGTCAGCGGCCAGGAGCGACCATCTTCCCTAGTGAGAAAGGGCATATTCCACTCATAAGCGCGAAGCCCAAGAAAGGGTTAATCCCAGAAGGCGACCAGGCAAGGAGCCCATGGGGGAGAACGAGAATAATGGTTGTTGGGGAGATTCTCATCCAAAAAGATGAATGCCCAATGCCTGCATGCCGGTTTTAACCCACACTAAAGGCAAGCTCATACCTCGCAAGCATGTGAGATCAGCCATGCACGCCAATCTGGTAATAATTGTGATTCTGATTTTAATCGATGTCGTAGGCAGAAAGCCGAGGAGCATGACAACACATACTATCCCAACTATCATGATTTCACCTCACGCACAAGCATACAAGACAAGATAGGCTCACAAGCTACTGATCTTAGAACTCATCTACTTGAGGAGAGAATGAATAGAGCTTACGTACAAAACCCTCTGGATAATGAAGAGTTAGATCAAGTGCAAAGAATACTCGATGATCTGAGAGCCCACCAGAATAACTCGGCGGAAGGGATAGTAAGTTCTCCATTCTCGGAGGAGGTTCATTAGGCATCACTTCCCTAGAAATCTAGGGTGCCAAAGAATAATTTTGATGGGAAAGAAGATCCAGAGACCAGCTAGACACTTTCAACGATCTAACGAAATTGCATCAGGTCTCTAACTTGGCAAAGTGTCGTTGTTTCAAGGTAACTTTAGTAGGAGACGCCAAGAGGTGGTACAAAAGACTCAAGGTGAACTCGATCCAATCATGACAACAATCCTTCTTGTTGTATCTCTAGCAATTCCAAGCGAGGAGACAGCTCGCCATGCCTCTCAGCTACCTGAGCAATATTCATCAAGAAAGAGACGAATCTTTGACTTCATATTTAACGAGGTTCTAGAATGAGCAACCCAAAGTTGAGGATTATTGATCATTAGAATAAGGTCACAAACAGAACTATGGAAAGAGCTCCAAAGTGAAGATCATGTGAGTTTGACTAAATTCTATTAAATGGCAGCCAAGCATCAACGAGTTGAGAGTTCACTGGTAGCCTTAGCTGGTAGCTCCTCTAGAAAAGCCTCTAACTAGTGGCAAGATCACTCAACAAACTAAAGAAGAGGCCAAGATCAAGGTGACAAGGACCAGAATAGGTTCCATAAAAAGTAGCCAATAGATTTTCACTAGGAAAAAGAGTTTTTTCCTCGATTTGCTGAGTATAATCTTTTGGTGGAGGATGTAGCTCGAATTTATGAGGTCTCTCGTGAGGCTAGAAAATTGCCTCCCCTAGAGAAAATGAGGGGGACAACAAACAAAAGGGATCAACAAAAATATTGCAGATTCCATAAAGATATTGGGCATAACACAAATGATTACTGAGCCTTGAAGGATGCAATCATAGACCTGATAAGGAGAGGTCATCTAAAAGAGTTTGTGAAGGTAAACCAAGCTCATGATAAGCAAAATGACCAAAATGATCAATACCAGCACTCCCAGTCGCCTGACGATGTCATGGTGAGAATGATTTATGGTGGACCTAACATTGTAGGAAACTCTAGACATGCTTGCGAGCAATATGTATGAGAAGCCAGAATAGATTCGGTTCCCTGAGTTATGAGTTTCGAAGTAAGGTTGCCAAAGCGGCTTAGAGTAGAAAGTGAAGTGATAGGCTTCACAAAAGAAGAGGGCGGCTTCGTACCTTACCCTAACCGTGATGCGATAGTAACCGCAATGAGGATTGGCAATAGGCAGGTGTTTTAGATAATGAATGGTTGACAATGGTAGTGTAGTCAATATTATCTACTTAAGGGCCTTCTGAGAAATGAAGTTTACCGAGCAGGATCTAAAGCCATGCTCAACACCATTGTACGGATTTACTGGGGATAGTATGTTCCCAAAAGCATAATAATTATACCAGTGGCTCTCGAGGAAAGGCCCCAGATAACGACAGTAGAAGCAACAACTTTGTATTTAGCCTTGGTAGAGGATCAAGAAACTGTGCTTTGCTTCTTTGAACCCTAAGATATGGGATTGTGACCAAGATAAACAACATAAACACGACGAAAAGCCTTGTGGACATTGATGAAAGCCTTTTGCAACTAAGCGTGCTTTGTGCTTGTTAATAAAACCATAAGAATTGCGTTTAATGCGAAAAATCTACTTGCAACCAACTATATTAGGACTAGAAATAGAAGGTACAAGTTCCCATGGCCCATTTTGAACAAGAGAATCATATTCTTCAAACATGGCTTGACGCCATTTTAGATCTTTGAGTGCTTGAGTTGTGGTGGTTGGTTTTACATCACAAGCTTGGTTGAGTTGAATGGAAAGGTTAAGTTTCTGGATTGGTTTTTGGACATTGTTTTTGGCTCTAGTAATCATCGTGTGTATGGGTGGTGGTTGTGGTGGTGGTGGTAGGGATTCAGATGAAGGCTTAGAGGTGGTTGGTGGAGTTTGAGATTCTTGCTGCAATGGTGGTGATGTGGGTAGGGGTAGTGTGGTGGTGGTAGAGGTCAACTGATCATCATACAAAGGCTTCCCTTGAGGTGGATCTGTAGATGAGGTAGAGAATGGCATTGAAGATGCAAGACTTGTTAGGATTGTTATTATAGGAGGGATCCAACTGGAGATAGTGTTAGGTTGTGGACAAGGAGATTGAGTGAAAGAGTTTGAAAAGGAAAGACCATCTCAACAAACTTGACATGACGAGAGACAAACATTCTTGATGTAGAAAGATGATAGCATAAATAGACACTTTGAGTGAGAAAGTACCCAAGACAAATATAGGGTTTGGATCGAGAGTAAGTTTTGTGAGTGGAGTAGGGATAAAGCCAAGGGTAGCACAAACAACCAAAAATGTGAAGCTTCGAGTAGTTTGGGGTAGAACCAATTTTTTTTTTTTTTTTCATAAAGTGATGAAAAATTTAACGTGGGAGTGGGCATATGATTAATTAAGTAAACTGCAATGGCAAAAGCATGAGGCCAAAAGTTTAAAGGAAGTGAGACATGGGAGAGTAGAGTGAGACCTATTTCAATAATGTGATGATGTCATCTTTCAGAATAGCCATTGTGTTCAGGTGTGTGGGGCAGAGTAGTAAGATGAGAAATGCCATGAATTTCAAAGAACGGAGCAAGAGCCACGTATTCATCGCCATTATCTGAATAAACTAAATTTGCTGTACAATTAAATTTGCTGAGGTCGTTGCCTATATTTAATTTCATATTGAAAATAAAATTAGTGAGATTATGTATTTAAATATATTCATATATTTAAATATTATATATATATATTTATTATTTAATATTAATATTTGATGATATTAATAAAGATAATATATGAATATGAAAAACATATTTGAATTTGAATAAGATGCCATGTGGATTATTACCTTGTTTGGTAATGAGAATTTACTATTCTAGTCATTGAATAAATTTATTCCTAACTAGATTAGGGATTTAATTTTTGTTGCATATAAAATGAAACTTCAAATTAAAAATAAAAGTGGAGAACACATTAATTAAATCCAAGCCACTCACCTCACTCTCTCTCACGTTTTTCACTTGGTGGGGAAGAGAATTTTTCTTGAAGAAAAATTCTGCATCCTTCTTGCTTGTGTGTCTTGCTAGCACTTGAGATCACAAGTCGATCGCCATCCTATCTTCGTGTGGATACCAAGAGTTCACTCTTATCTTAGAGTGGGAGTGATTCGTATCGATTGAAGAAGCCCCTAAACGGTAGTATGAAATCTAGAAATTTTATATTCAATATCATTTCATATGTAAATAACGTAAATTGGGTATAAGGTTCTTGGGTTCAATGTTGTTGTTGGGGATTTTATTTATGTTTTTCACTGCATAAACCCCATCAGTGACTAACAATGGTATCAGAGCCTTCCTTATACCTTTTACATAGTTATTCGACGTTTGGTTGAATTGATTTCGATTATGTTATTGCATGATGTGCAAAAACTGAATTTTTTTTTTTTTTTTTGGTGGGGGATCGAATCAAATAAAACTTGATTTCGATCAAAGGAGGATGCTGCCTTGGCAGCGAGCAAACATATACTGCTGCTTCATAGATTGCGTGCGGCTATTGTACGCTGCTGCATGGGGAGGAGTGCTGGCCACATGCTCCAGCATATGGCCTTGGGCTCTGCCACCACAAACGGCACAGTAGCAGCCTTATGTGACTACACCAAGGCTGCTACCCCACGCAACAGTAGTGCATGCGAATGCGCCGCTACTGTCCTCTTGATTGGCTGCTATTTTGGGGCTACCCCCAAGTGCTTCCAGCTTGGTTGGCACTTGGTTTTTCAGCCAAGGGCTTGATTTAACATGCACCAAATATGGATTTTTTTGGGCAACCCATGTAAAGATGCAATGGGCTGAATTTTGGGTCGTGATTGCATTGTAGTGCGATATTTTTAATCCATAATTTTCTAAAAAAAATGTTGTTGCATGTTAGAAACATTCTGGAGGCCCAATTGAGTGAGGCCCGATAATAAGGGACTAAAATAAAATTTTTAAAACTTGTTGGACTTGAATATAACACTGCCAAAATTCAAGGGGTAGCTTGTAATTTACCACCTAATCAAAATTAAATTTTGATTGTTTATGCATAGATCTTGTTTGTGAATATGCATGGTGCTTGGTGCATAAGCCTACAAACCTAGTCTAATTGTTTTGGGTTATGTAATTTAAAATAGGGCCTACGTGCTCTGACTTTCTCTAAACCTCCAATGTAACTTCTTTCTCTTATCTCACTCCCCTCAAATGTAACTTGAGGTTTCTTTTCAATAATGTAAAATGAAATTTTATTTTTGAAAGTTGTGTAATGTTCGAGAAGAAGAAGCGATGGAAGGGAAGGAGGCGAAATTACCTGAAGAATCCATTTCCTTTTAAACCTAGGTTGAGCTACCGATTCCTCTTGACTTGAGGAAATCAGTTTTAGTTAAGGCTATGCACCAACATGTTTATTTTACAGTTAGTATGCACGCTAAGGGTGTATGTTATGACTATAACATGCTAAGAAAGATAAAATTGGTGAGACATAAAATAAAAAAACCCTTCAACTAAAGTATATTAAGTCAAATTTGAAATGCCTTCCATCACCATGTCTTTAATCAAACCACTGTTCATTGGAACCTTGTTCGCCAAAGCGAAGGGTACACTTTTACTAGTGGGTGGTTAAAGTTCATTGGAGTATTCCTTAATGGTGATGGGTCGACTTAAAATGACGTGTTTTGCTTGTTCGCCAAAGCGAAGGTTGATAAACATGTCATAGGCGTAGTAGAGAAGTACACTTGTTATGTGTACATGATGGCATGTAGTGTCCACTCTACTGATACTGAGAATCACACTTGAGGACAATGGCTTCGGTCATCGTATTGTGTGATTGGCTTGTTGGCTTATTTCAAATTTGAGGTTGGTAGTGGGAGCTATCAACTGATGTGGATTAAGTTTGTTGACCTACCTAATCAACCCATTTTGGCTTGTTTGCCAAAGCAAAGGTTTGAAATGGGCTAGATGGGATCTTAGTCTACTAGGAAAGCCAACGGGCTTTCCCAAGTTAATAGTGAGGGCTATTGGCTTGAGGAAAATAGCGGGAGCATTTTTAATAAAAGACCATATCAAAATAATAATGAACATTATATTGACTTTACTTTTCTATATTGTAGATTCATTTAAAAATGAGCAATATCAACCTACGATTGATAATCGAGAAAGAAAATAGGCTGGATGGATCAAATTTCTCGGACTGTTATCGAAATCTTTGGATTATACTGAAGTTTGAAAAAAAATTATATATCCTTGACAAGCCTTATTTGGCTGAGCTTAATCCTGATGCCACTCAGGAAGTAAAGGAATCTTACCAAAGGTTCCTTGATGATGCTAATACTATTCAATGCCTTATGTTAGCATCGATGACACCGGAGCTACAAAAGCAGCATGAGAATATGGACACTGTTGCCATAATTCTGCACCTCAAGGAGCTTTTCGAAGGAAACGCTTGACATGAGAGGTACAAGGTGTCAAGTGCATTGTTTAGAAGTCGTATGACTGAGGGAGCCCAAGTTGGTCCTCATGTGCTCAAGATGATTGGGTACATAGAGAGGCTTGAGACTTTAGGATTTGGGTTAGATGTAGAATTACAAATGAATTTAATTCTGTAATCTTTACTTGATTCTTTTGCACCATTCATTATGAATTTCAACATGAACACGATGGTGAAATCCCTGTCAGAGCTTCTGAACATACTGAGGACTGCGGAGCATGACATGAAAAAGTCCAAGCCTATTTTACTGGTTGTTGCCAATAAAGGAAAGGGTAAGGGTAAGAGAAAGGCTAAGGCCAATCCCAAGGGTAGGGCCAAGCCCAAAGGACAGGATGCTCTCAAGCCTGAGGGTGGCATTGGGAAGGTAGTCTGCTTCTATTGTGGCAAGCTTGGCCATTGAAGGAAACACTGCAAGGCTTTCCTTGTGAACAAGAAGAAGCCAGACGCTTCAACTTCAGGTATGTAAATGATTGAGATTAACTTATCTCCTTCAACATCTTGGGTCATTGACATAGGGTGTGCTACTCACACTTATACTAATGTGCAAGGACTAAGGTAGAGTAGATTGCTCGCCAAGGGAGAAGTGGACCTACGAGTTGGAAATGGAGCACGTGTGGCTGCATTAGCTGTAGGGACTTATTGTTTATCTTTGCCTATGGGCTTATTATTGGAACTCAAAGATTGTTATTTTGTACCTGCAATTTCTAGAAACATTATTTTAGTATTCGCTTTGAATAATATAGGATATCATTTTGAGATTTCTAATGGATTGTTGTCCTTTAGTTTGAATGGTATTCTATTTGGAATTGCAAGGTTATATAACAGATTATATATTCTTGATTTAAACAATAAGGATATTCTCAACGTTGAAACTAAGAAAGCTATACATAGCGATCAAAACCATACATACATCTGGCATTGTGGATTGGGTCATGTTAATCAGACCCGTATTGCAAAAGTTCAAAGGGATGGAGTTTTGGACCCTTTTGACTTCTAGTTATTCAAGGTATGCGAGTCATGCCTTTTAGGCAAGATGACCAAGTCACCTTTCACAGGACAAAGTGAAAGGGCTATTGAACTATTAGGCATCATCCATAGTGATGTATGTGGTCCACTAACAGTTGAAGCCAGAGGTGGATATTCCTATTTCATCACATTTACTGATGATTTTAGTAGATGTGGTTATGTCTACCTTATGAGACATAAATCTAAAGCCTTTGATAAGTTTAAAGAATTCAGGAATGAAGTACAAAATATGTTGGGCAAAAGTGTTAAGGCTTTTTGGTCGGATTGAGGAGGTGAATGCTTGAGCTCAGGGTTTTCTGAATACCTAACGGAGTGTGGGATAGTATCACACTCACCCCTCAGTATACACCCCAGTACATGTTAGTAAACAGTCCCATATACGCAGCGGAAACAAAAAATATATAATACAAGGATCGTTTACATGAGCCTAGATCAAGGGTATAATTTCACAATTTATATTAAAGTAAAATCTGCACAAAAGGTTATTCATGAATTTAGAACCATACACACGTTTGAAGGCTCCACCATGTTTGTCTTTGAACGTTTTGCTACCGACCCAAGCGTAGGATCAAACCCATGTAGTCCACATGAAGACAGTCACAAAAGAACCAAAGAGGGATTTGCTAGATCCTCTTTGGCTTTTAGATTAAGAGGAAAGGAAATCAAATTGATTTGATTTTAGGCAAAAAGTGTTTCTGCCATGGGAGAGAATGAGTTTATTTTAAAGAGAAATCTAATCATATTCAATTAACACACACTTTTCTTTTTTATAGTAAATCAAGTTGCCCTATTCCTATATGGAATAGGCTTGGGCTCCAACCCAAACACCCCATGTTACCAAACACTCCCAATTTGATATTTTATTTTCCATCATTATCTCATTTAAAATCAATTAATATATATTTAATATATATTAACATTTAACAATAATGATAATATATTTAAATATGTGCGAACACATATTTAAACGTAATTTCACTTATTTAATTTTTTCTAACAAATTAAATAAAGGCTACGACCTCAGCAAATTTAATTGCATTGTGAAATTACCAAAATACCCTTTCACCTAAAAAGACGGAAATGCCCTTCTTTCTTATTGGCTCTTAAATTATCTTCTATGTGTGTGACCCATAGGCTCCTTATGATACCGGCAGTATATAGTATTTCGATTAACACCAATTAATCGTCTCACTAATACACATACCAAGATTGGCCCCTAGCAAGGCATCATGGCCACCTGATAGATTTGGATTCAGCAAAATAGCTAACTGTCAATGATATGGTTACCGTACAATTCGATCCTTTCATCATACGTTATCTAGACGAGACGAAGGCATAGAAATAGTGCCAACCTTCGGTTACTCTCGATATTATGTATTCAGTTTCTGGACCAATGATATGTATTATAAACTGGATAGAGCAACAACTCAATCCCACTGTGGCCACATTTTTAGTGTCATTGCCATATACTGAATTGTGTCGTGAGATAACTTCTCCCGTACCCGGGAGTGATGAATCCTTTGTCTATCCACCATAGTCTTGATACACTCCTCGATGCAGCCAATCACCACCGTATTGACAGCTCTGAATAGAACTACGCTAGGCTAGTGTCAAACTGCACCAATCGGTGCACAAGGCTCTCCGGTGATCTCAAGTCTAAGGATCACATGTACCCCCATTCGTTAGAGGATTTATTCCGTAGACACTGGGGTTACCATCCATATGGAATCCTCTGATAGGTCAGTCCAGTGAACTTACTGTGATGTATCTGCCTACAGCAAGCACCCATGTGTTGCACCAGGTTGTCACCAAACAACCTTAACAAGTGAGATCAGTCACTACCTTTCGACAAGGTCGTTCAACGCCATGATAGCCTTACCATATTATCTATGCCTTTACTTTAGAATAATACTGGGGCTACGAACATTTCTAGAATGGCCACTTTATGTGCTCATAGGGTTCTCACTATCAAGATTTGAAACACTTGATACCCTCGTCGCGGTTCTACCATTCTAAGGGCATATATCAATACATATTGCAATAATAATGATTTACACGATATAGAATAAAATGCCTTTTATTGATTAATGAACCTTATTACAAAGAGTCGATTCTACAATAATTGATTGGCTCTAGGACATCTACTCTAACAGTACAAAAGGAGTGTCTAAAAGGAGGAATAAGACCTTGCTTGGTATGGTTAAGTCCATGATGAGTTTTAGTGATCTACCCACATCATTCTGGGGTTATGCCCTAGAGACTACAACTCACATATTGAACCGTGTGCCATCAAAGTCTGCCGATGAGACTCCATTTGAACTATGGAGTGGGCGAAAACCTAACATATCCTAGAAAAGGAATTTTTCCTACGAAGTACTAGTGGGAGAAAAGTAGAACTCAATGAATTTCCAGAACCACAAGATACATTAGACCAAGGATGGGAAAATGTTCCACAAGAGGTGGTTGAACATCATAAGGAGGTTACTCCACAATCTGTGGATCAAAGTGAACCACCTAAATTAGCACAGAAGCTGCATAGGTTTGGGAGAGTACGTCATGAGCCCAAGAGATATGGTTTTCTCGTGACTGAACATGGTGACGTACTGGTCTACCAAGACAATGAGCCCAGAACCTATGAAGACACCATATCGGATCTAGGTTTCGTTAAATGGCTTGAAGCCATGAAATCTGAGATGGACTCCATGTGCCAGAACCAAGTATGGTCTATGGTTGATCCACTTGAAGGGGTAAAACCCATAGGGCATAAATGGGTCTTCAAGAAGAAGACTGACATGGATGGCAAGCTACATACTTATAAGGCACTACTGGTTGCCAAAGGTTTCAAACAAATTTATGGTATTGACTATGAAGAAACCCTCTCACCAGTTGCCATGAATAAGTCCATCCAAATTATGCTTACAATTGCTGCATATCATGACTATGAAATTTGGCAAATGGATGTCAAAGCAGCTTTCCTGAATGGAAACCTTGAAGAGGATGTGTATATTGTTAATAACAGGCTAGATTCATGCAGCGGAAAAACTTAATATTTAAAACGAATTGATCAATTACACAAACCAAGATCTAAGTACAGATTATAGCATTTTCATGCATAAACCAAAACGTAAAATAAAACTGTATAAAAAAAAAATCCATACAAGGATTTAGTTCATACCAACGTTTGGAAGCTCCTCCAAAAATCTCTGACTTTGGACATGAACACTGTCATGGTTATTGTTCACTGGCTACTGTCCATGGGTTACTGTTCACTGGCTACTATTCACGTGATTCTTCGCTAATCAATCCAATGTAGGATCGCACTCACGGAAGTCCACATGAAGATAATCCACTGAACACTTGATTATTTTGCTAGAACAATCAAGGGCTTCAAGAATCAAAAAAGAAGAACAAGAAAAATTTTGTTCTTCATACAAGAGTGTAACGTGAGAGAGAGAGAGAGAGTGTGTGTGTGTGTGTGTGTGGCTAGGGTTTTTGATTGAATGAATACATCACTTTGTTTTAATTTTAAGTTGCACTTATATAGTATTACAATTAAAACCCTATTCCACTTAGGAATAGCCATGGGCTCCAACCCTAGTTCACCCTTGCAACCAAACACACCTTTTATGGTATTTTAATTAATTAATTATTATTATAATTAAAATCAATTAATATATAATAACATATTTAACATTTAATTAATAATAATAATTCATTTAAATATATACATAGATAGATTTAAATATAATCTCACTAATTTAATTTTAATATTAAAATTAAATACAGGCAACAACCTCAGCAAATTTATTTGCTCCGTGAGATTACCAAAAATACCCTTCTCACAAATTGATTATTAAATTATCTTCTAACTGTGTGACCCATAGACTCCTTATCATATCGACAGTGTGTAGTATCGCGATTAACACCTATTAATCGTCTCACTACACACAGACCAAGATTGGCCCATAGCAAGGCATCATTGCCACCCGATAGATTCGGATTCAGGAAAACTGTAGCCTATCAACGGTATGGTTACCGTGCAATCCAATCCTTTCATCATCTGTTATCTTATCAAGACTGAGGTATATAAATAGTGTCAACCTCAGATATCCTCGACATGTATGTATTCAGTTAATGGACCAATGACCGGAATAATAAATTAGATTGAGCATCAACTCAATTCCACCGTGGCCACAGATTTAGTGTCATTGCCATTTATTAAATTACCCAGTGAGATAACTTCTTCTGTACCCAGGAGTGATGAATCCTTTGTTGATCCACCATAGTCTCAATACACTTCTCAATGTAGCCAATCACTACCGTATTGATAGCTCTGAATAGAACTACGTTGGGCTAGTGTTAGACTACACCAATTGGTGCACAAGTCTTTCTGGTGATCTCAAGTCTAAGAATCACATGCACCACCATCTGTTAGAGGATTTATTCCATAAACACTAGGGTTACCATCTATATGGAATCCTCTGGTGGGTCTGTCCAATGAACTTGCCTCTAGCAAGCGCCCATGCGTTGCACTAGGTTGTCAGCAAACAACTTTGACAAGTGAGATCAGTCACTGCCTTTCGACAAGGTCGTTCAACACTATGATAGCCTTACCGTATTATCTATGTCCTTGGTTAGAATAATACTGGGGCTACAGACGTTTCTAGAATGACCACCATATGTGATTATAGGGTTCTCACTATCAAGATTTGAAACAATTGATACCCTCGTCACGGTTCTACCATCCTAAGGACATATATCATTACATATAACTATGATTTACATGATATAGAAAAATATGCCTTTTATTGATAAATAAACATTTATTACAGAGTCAATTTTACAATAACAGACTAACTTTAGGGCACCTACTCCAATAATCGCCCACTTGCACTATAGCCAATCATTCATGTATTTAACATCGAATAACCCAAGTGCTCATCATGCTTCTACTCCAACAGAAACTTCAACAGTGGCTTAGTAGGTATTCTGCAAATCTACACATTCTCTTTCTGATTAACTTCTCAGATCAGATTGAATCGACTAAGTCTTTAGATTACTGGTGAGACTATGATTCCTTAGCCACAACAATGGCTCCATTGTTATCGTAGTAGAACTTTACTGGATCAACAATGCTTGGAATCACATCAAGTTCAGTAATGAACTTCTTGATCCAAACCGCCTATATGGCTGCATTGAACAATGTGTTATACTTAGCATCAATCGTAGAATATGTTGCAGTACCTAACTTCGAGCTCTTATTGTTCACTGCAGCTCTATTGAGACAAAATATGAACCCGGATTGTAAGCGAAAATCATCTTTATCTATTTGGAGATTAGCATCACTGTATCTTCTTATAGTTAGCTCATCTTCCCCTCCATAATCCAAGATCATATCCTTAGCCCCTTTTTAGGTATTTAAGGATGTCCATTAACACTTATCTAGTGTCACTCACTTGGATCTGATTAATGTCTTCTACAATTGCTGAATGCACATAAGATATCAATCTGAGTACATAACACATTGCTCACTAAGATCCTATTGATATCTTTGGCAAGTGCTTAATGCACATAAGATATCAGTCCGAGCATGCAATCACAGCATCACTCTCTTGGATCTGATTGATATCCCTTACAAGTGCTTGATGCACATGAGACATCAATCTGAGCTTACAAGATGGATCCACTTACTGAAGCATGTGAGATCCTCTTCATTCTATCTCTTTCAATGTGTTGTTTAAGACACATATCCTCAGAGAGATAGACACTATATGCCATTGGAAGAGATCCCTTCTTGGATTCTTCTACACTAAATCTTTTCAGTAACTTGTCTATGTACTCCGACTTGGGCTAAGCAAACTTCCTGATCTATTACGATAGATCTTCATTCCGAGAATGTAAGCTGCTTCTCCTAAGTCTTTTATGGAGAATCACTTGGATAACCAAGTGTTTACCGACTGTAAGTTTGGTATATCATTCCCGATCATAAGTATGTCATCGACATACAACACTAGGAATGCCACTACGCTCCCACTCACCCTTTTGTAAACACAGGTCTCATTTTCGTTCTTGATGAAACCAAAGTATTTTATGGTTTCATCGAAATGAATGTTCCAGCTCCTTGAAGCTTCCTTGAGTCCATAAATGCACCTCTGCAACTTGCATATCTTTTAGCTTGTCCATCAAGAACGAAACTATCAGGATGTGCCATACACACATCCTCTTCAAGGTTTCCATTCAGGAAAGCATCATTGACATCCATTTTCCAAGTCTCATAATCATGATATGTAGCAATCGCAAGCATAATCTAGATGGATTTAATCATGGAAACTGGCAAAAGGTTTCTACATAGTCAATACCATGAATTTATTTGAAACCTTTGGCAACCAGTCATGCCTTATAAGTATGCACATTGCCATCCATGTCAATCTTCCTCTTGAAGACTCATTTACACCCTATGGGTTTTACCCCTTCAGGTGAATTCACCAGAAACCATGACTGGTTCTGGTACATGGAGTCCATCTCCGATTTTATGGCTTTAAGCCATTTAACAGAATTTGGATTCGATACAAATTCATCATAGGTTTTGAGTTCATGGTCTTGGTAGACCAGTACGTCACGATGTTAAGTCACGAGAAAACCATATCTCTCGGGCTCACGACGTACTCTCCCAAATCTACGTAGCTCCTGTGCTACCTAAGGTGGTTGACTTTAATCCACAAGTTATGGAGTAACCTTCTCCTGATGTTCAACCACTTCCTGTGGCACATCATCATGTCCTTCGTCTAATGTATCTTGTGGTACTAGAACTTCATCGGGTTCTACTTTTCTCCCACTAGTACTCCTTAGAAAAAAAAATCCTCTTCTAGGAAGACACTAGTATGAGCAACAAAAGGTTTTGTGCTCTACTAGATGGTAGAAATAGTATCCTTTGGTCTCCTCAGGATACCCCACAAATACACTTTCACAGGATTTCGAGCTCAGCTTGTTCGAAGTCAATTTCTTGACATAAGCTTCACAACCCTAAATCCTTAGATAAGACAAGTTGGGTTTTTGCCCACTCCATAGTTCATATGGAGTCTTATCTATAGACTTTGATGGCACACGGTTCAATACGTGAGTCACAGTCTCCAGGGCATAACCCCATAATGATGCAGGTAGATCACTAAAACTCATCATGGACCTAACTCCCACATTCCTTCAGGTATATTTAACTCAACTTGCCACATTCGGTGTAGATGTGACTTTGAGAATATTCTTATTGTCCATTTTTGAAAACATATTATTATGAAATAGTTCCATATAATATTATTTATACTAAAAGACAACACTCCATTAGTAAAGCAATATTCTATATTATTTATACTAAAAGACAACACTCCATTAGTAAAGCAATATTCTTACTTGTCCAAAGTGGACATAGAAAAATTATTTCTAGAAACTAATTGAATATCATAACAATCCACAAGTTCCAAGTAACAAGCCCATAGGCAAAATCAGACAATAAGATCCTATAGCTAATGAAGCATCATGTGCTCCATCTCCAACTAGTAGGTCTACCTCTCCCTCGGTGAGCAATCTACTTTGCCGTAGTCCCTATACATTAGAACAAATGTGAGTACCACATCCTGTGTCAATGACCCAAGATGTTGATGGGAGAAGTTAATCTCAATCAAGAACATACCTGACGAAGAAGTAACATTCTTCTTCCTTTTTGCTAGAAATACCTTGCAATGTTTCCTGTGGCTGGGATTCCCACAGTTAAGACAAACGCTCTTTCTATCTATAACAGTTCCTTCCAATGACTTCTGAGCCTTTACCTTCTCACTTGAGTTGGCTTCAACCAACGTCAATGTTTCTGACATTCTCATGCCTAACTTAGTAGCATTCAACATATCTAGAAGCTCGGAAAGGGTATTCTTCTTATCATCCTCAATGAAGTCATAGACAAATTGAGAGTAAGAATCTGGCAAAGACTGTAATATTAGGTCTATTGCTAAACCTTCATTAAGTCTGTATCCCAAAATCTCAAGCCTGTTCATATACTCGATCAACTTGAGTATATGATGGCCAATTTTGGTACCCTCTTCCATCCTACATCTGAATAATGACTGAGCTACCATATGCTTCTCATTTCTTTGAAGAAAATGAAGAATAGAAGCCAAGTCTATTCTCTGGCACTACTATTACAGTAATGGTGTCATTGATGCAAGCACAATGTATCTAGTCATTTATGCTTTCGCATCATGTGTATGCTTCACATATACATACCTAGTCTCATAGATAAAACTATTAGCAGGCTCTAGTGACAAAGCCTGCTCAATGGTGTATAATCTATCGCTTGACTGAAGTACATCGATTATACTTCTATACCAGTCAACGAAATTCTCACCATTCAATTTCTCTCCCAGTTTGATGATTTGTCGCACTGATGTTGGGATCATTTTGCTCTATTAAGTGAAACTACAAGTGTAGCATAAAGCAAAATTATTATCATGTTTATTTTTATTTAATAAGGCCTTTTATTAAATAATCGCTCTCACTATTTTCCTCCAGCCAATAGCCCTCACTATTAACTCGGGAAAGCCCGTTGGCTATCCTAGTGGACTGAGATCCCATCTAGCCCATTTCACACCTTCGCTTTGGCGAACAAGGCAAAATGGGTTGATTAGGTAGGCCAACAAACTTAATCCACACCAGTTGATAGCTCCCACTACCAACCTCAAATGTGAAGCAAGCCAACAAGCCAATCACATAATCCACCGGCCTAGCCATCTTCCTCAAGTGTGATTCCCAGTATCAGTAGAGTGGACACTGCATGTCGCCACGTACACATAATGAGTGTACTTCTCTACTATGCCTATGACGTGTTTATCAACCTTCACTTTAGCGAACAAGCAAAACTTTCATTGTAAGTCGACTCATCACCATTAAGGAAAACTCCAATGAATTTTAACCTTCCACTGGTAGAAGTGTACCATTTGCTTTGGTGAACAAGGTTCCGACGAACAATGGTTTGATTAAAACCATGGTGATGGAAGGCATATGTGACTTAAAATACTTAAGTTGTGGGTTTTATTTAATGTCTCACCAGATTATTATCTTTGTTAGAATGTCATTGTTTAGCATGTTATTGAACATTCAACCTTAGCATGCATTCTAAACAAAATAAAACGTGCCAGTACATGGCCCACTAAAACTGATTTCCTCGAGCCTAGAGGAATTGATGGGTCAACCTAAGGGTTTAAAAATAAATCTTGGATCTTCAAGTTATTCCTCTTCATAGCTCCATTTCTTCTTCATGATCATTACAAAGTATTTTATAATAAAAAAAAAAAAACTATTCTAATTTACATCGATAAAATAGAAACCTCGCGTTACATACGAGGGGAGTAAGATGAGAAGAAGAAATACATGGAGATATAAGAGAGAGAGGCAAGACACGCAGGTCCTACTTCTTTGTAAAATTACAAGCAAACCCAAAATTACAAAAACATACCAAAGGTCTAAGGCTCATGTACCGGGCACCATGCAATTTCAAGCAAGAACATTGTATACATCCAAAATTAAAATTTTCAATCTAGGTGGGTGGAATTATTAAATTACCCTTCTTATATGTGCAGAATTATTATTGGCTTTATAGGTTCAAAAACTGAAAGTTGGCCCCTTGTTTGAAAAACAAAAAAGCAAAATGGAACAGTAGGTTTCTTTGCAGCAATAAATTTTTCGCCTCGGTGAAGTTCATACACATGGTCATTGCGGCAAAGTTTTATTTCGCCACAGCAAACGCCATGAACTTCCAGAAAACACAAAACATTCCAGAGAGTTTCATGCCGCAGTGAAGTTTTATTTCGCCGCAGCTAGATCTACTTTTCCAGCAAGTCGTCGCGGTGAAGGTTTATTTCGTGCGGCTAGATTCACCTTTTGCATCTCGCCGTGACGAAGTTTTATTTCGCCGTGGCGTACAATGAATCGCATAGTAACCCTTTTTGCAGTTTTTTTCATGTAATGATGTGGACCAAATCAAATGCACAATCATTCGACCAAGACATCAACCAACCAATAACTCACTAATCAACACATCATTAGTCAATTGATCAATTAAACAAAATTTTACAGATTTAAAAACAATCAATTTATGCATCAACATGTTATCAATCAATGATTAAACATTATAATCTGGTACCCAAGGCTCTAATACCATTGTTAGTAATTGATCGGATTCGCGTAGTGGAAAAATGTAATATTTAAATGAATCGATCAATTACATGAACCAAGATCTGAGTACATATTATAATGTTTTCATGCATAAACTGAAACGCAAAATAAAACTATATAGAAACAAATCCATACAAGGATTTAGTTCATACCGACGTTTGGAGGATCCTCTGAATATCTCTGACTTCGGACACGAATACTGTTCACCAACTACTGTTCATTGGTTCCTAGTCACAGTTACTGTTCACTAGCTACTGTCCACTGGTTATTGTTCACAATTATTGTTCATCGGCTATTGTTTACGTGATTCTTTGCTAATCAATCCAATGTAGGATCGCACTCACGGAAATCCACACGAAGATAATCCGCTAAATACTTGATTATTTTGCTAGAGCAATCAAGGGCTTCAAGAATCAAAAAAGAAGAACAAGAAAAATTTTCTTCTTCACACAAGAGTGTAACGTGAGAGAGAGAGAGAGAGTGGCTAGGGTTTTTGATTGAAGAATATATCACTTTGTTTTAATTTTAAGTTGCACTTATCTAGTGTTACAATTAAAACCCTATTCCACTTAGGAATAGCCATGGGCTCCAACCCTAGTTCACCCTTGGAACCAAACACACCCTTTATGGTATTTTAATTAATTAATTATTATTATAATTAAAATCAATTAATATATAATAACATATTAACATTTAACTAATAATAGTAATTCATTTAAATATATATATAGATATATTTAAATATAATCTCACTAATTTAATTTTAATATTAAAATTAAATACAGGCAACAACCTCAACAAATTTAATTGTATTGTGAGATTACCAAAGTACGTTTTCATCCTAAAAGATGAAAATACCCTTTTCACAAATTGATTCTTAAATTATCTTCTAAGTGTGTGACCCATAGGCTCCTCACCATATCGACAGTCTGTAGTATCACGATTAACACTAATTAATCATCTCACTATACACAGACCAAGATTGCCCTCTAGCAAGGCATCATGGCCACCCGATAGATTCAGATTCAGCAAAACCACAGCCTATCAATAGTATGGTTACTGTGCAATCTAATCATTTTATCATCTGTTATCTCATCGAGACTGAGGTGCAAAAATAGTGTCAACACCAGATATCCTCGACATGTTTGTATTCAGTTAATGGAGCAATAATCGGAATAATAAATTGGATTGAGCATCAACTCAATCCCATCGTGGCCACAGATTTTATGTCATTGCCATTTACTGAATTACCCAGTGAGATAACTTCTCTCGTAATGATGAATCCTGGGTCGATCCACCATAGTCTCGATACACTTCTCAATGTAGCCAATCGCTACCGTATTGATAGCTTTGAATAGAATTACATTGGGCTAGGGTCAAACTACACTAATTGGTGCACAAGGCTCTCTGGTAGTCTCAAGTCTAATGATCACATGCACCACCATCCGTTAAAGGACTTATTCCATAGACGCTGGGGTTACCATCTATATGGAATCCTCTGGTGGGTCTGTCTAGTGAACTTGCATCTAGCAAGCACCCATGCTTCGCACTAGGTTGTTAGCAAACAACCTTGACAAGTGAGATCAGTCACTGCCTTTCGGCAAGGTCGTTTAACACTATGATAGCCTTACCGTATTATCTGTGTCCTTGGTTAGAATAATATTGGGGCTATGGACGTTTCTAGAATGACCACCATATGTGATCATAGGGTTCTCACTAGTTTATTTGCCAATTATTTAACTTAAAAATTCCAATAAAATATTAACTCAATCAACAAGATCAAAGTAATTTTTTTTTTCATTTAAATTTGCTATCACAAATTTCAACGTAAAAGATTATCCATTTCTACCTAGAATGCTAATTGGAAGAAAGAAAAAATAAAGAAAGTTTTTACATCATAAAATAATGAGTAATGCTATCTTTATACCACCATTTTCAGTACATCATGACCATTTTACAAATAATAATTCTATTATAATATTAAAAATTCAAAATAATTAAAAATTTATGTGGTCACGATATAATGAAAATGGTGTAAAGGGTGGTGTAAAGGTAGCATTGCTCTAAAATAATTGTAATGTGTCCCTTAAAATGGGGAGACTGTCAATAACCACCCCATAGTTTCATTAATTAATAATATGCTAGCTTTAGCAAATTTAATCAAACAATACTGCTAGATTTTAAAAAGATTGATGCTATTTATCCTCCATAGCTTAGCTTTTTGACCCCACTTCTAAAAGAAACCCATTAAAACTTTTAAAATTATTAAAATATCTAAATAAATCCTGTGTATTTCCAAAACTATCAAAATTTTAATTACTTATCTCATACTTCATTAATCTTTATTTTTTGTGCATTTATATATATAGAATAAAATCTTGTTTTGAGATCAAATCAAATACAACTATCAAATTTTGAAGACAATTGTAACTAGTTTGATTACGAAATGAAATATTGTTGAATTTTTTTTTTTTAATTTACTAATCAAATATTTTTTTCATTCAAAACTATAAGTAATTTTGAATACACTGAGATGCATAAAATGATTTAAATTATTCATCGACAAATACCTTTTATTGATAAATATCATGTTTATTCATCAATAAAAGGCATTTACTCATATATCATGTAAATCATAATTGTATATCTTGATATATGTCCTTAGGATGGTAGAACCATGACGAGGGTATTGAGTGTTTCAAATTTCAATAGTGAGGACCGTAGAGAACATGTGGTAGCCATTTTAAAACCATCCATAGCCTTAATATTTTCTAACCGAGGACACAGATAATATAGTAAGACTATCATCGTGTTGAATAACTCTGTCGAGAAGCAGTGATAGATCTCAGTTGTCAAGGTTATTTGGTGACAACCTGGTGCAACACATGGGTGCTTGCTATGTGAGCAAGTTCACTAGACAGACCCACCAAAGGATACTACATGGATGGTAACCCCAGTGTCTGTGGAACAAATCCTCTAATGGATGGTGGTGCATGTAATCCTTAGAGTTGAGGTCACTAGAGCGCCTTGTACACCAATTGGTGAGTTTGCCTTTAGCCTAACACAGTACTCTTTAGAGATATTAGAATGGTAGTGATTGGCTGCATCGAGAAGTGTATTGAAGCTATGTTCGATCGATAGAGGATTCATCACTCCTAGGTATGGGAGAAGTTATCTCACTGTGCAGTTTGGTTATATTGGCAATGACAATATAAATTTGTGACCATAGTGGGATTGAGTTGTCGCTCTGTCCAATTTCTATTTCAATCATTAGTCTAATAACTGTATACCAAGTTATCAAGGGTATCTAAGGTTGACACAATTTCTGTACCTCAACCTTGAAGAGATAAGAGTTGATGAAAGGACTCAATGTGCAACAAAAAAAAAAAAAAAAAAAAAACCTGAAAACCGAATCGAACCAGGTAACCAGACTAAAACTAGACCAAAAAACCGATTCTCCAAATTAACCGGTTTGGTTTCAATTTTCAAAAATGACTAAACTAATTTTTTGATTTGGTTAACTGTTTAAGGACAATGTCAAACCGATTAACTGAAACTGGTTTTACAAAAAATAAATAAATAAATAAATATAAAAACTAAAAATCCCTACTTTTCGTCCACTTTTTCTTGGGTATTGGGTCTGCTTCTCCTCCACTTTTTATTTTTATTTTTCTTCTTCTTCCCTTTTGACTACTTTTCTCTTTCTTTTTTGTTTTTCTTCTTCTCTTCCTCTCCTTCTCCACTTTTCTTTTCCTTTTTCGTCTTCTCCTCCTTACACTTTTCTCTTTCTTTTTGTTTTTTGTGTTCTCCATTTCTTCTCCTTCACTATTTTTCTCTTTCTTTTTTTCTTCTCTTCGGTTTGGAGAGGAGATTTTGGGTTGGTGGAGGTTTTCCGGTGACCAAAAAATACACAACAAACAACACCCATAACAAACACCAAGGTGAAAGATAAAGGCACAGAAAGGGGGGGAAAAGGGCGATTTGCAGTGGAAAGGGGTCGCAAAGGGAAACTGTTGCACGATTGTACCACCCACATCAAGGTACGTAATTTTACTTATGCCCTAATACCCGTAGTTGGATTTCTTTGAAGTTACCTTGGACAAATATGAAGAAAATTCCTTAAAACTTCATTAGGGGTAAAATGGTCTTTTCACTCCTAATTAGTTGAAAAAGTGGGAAGTGAAAGGAAGCAAAATAATGTGAAGAAGATAATAAAAATGAGTGTATTTTAGTAATTGACTAAAGGACATAGATGAAATTTCATAGAAAGTGCAAGGGCAAAATGGGAATACATGCTTATATTATTTGATATAAGGTTTCATTTGAAGAAAACCTAACCAAAATGCAGCCCTTGTTCACGCCATCTTCTCCCCATTTTCTCTCAATTTTCTTCACTAAATTTCAAAGGGAAATCATAGGATTTGGCTTGGGTTTTCATAGATTTTAAATCCTAAAGCATCCTAAGGTAAGATTCTAGCAAAAGGAAGGTGATTAAACTTTAAAGTTTTAAATTTTTATAGTTTTTATATGATCTAGGTCGAAGAGGAAGAGATTTTGAGCAAAAGGGAAGTGATCTCACATATTCAAGGTAAGTAAACCTAGTTTGAACCTGAATTTGAGCAAGACTTGTGTTGAATGAATTATTGCATGTTTTTATGTGATGATATGAGAGAATTATTGGCTGTTTTTTATGTATAAATTCTAGCCATGAGAAGTAGTGTATGGTTATGTGATGATTTGGTGAAGTTGTGGAAGATGTTGTGTTGAAATTTTCGGAGTGTAGAGAAGTGAGAAATTCGGCCAGGTTTGATACTAAATTTAATGAGTTTTTGGCTCACAATTTGGTTTAATTAGAGAGTTGTGGAAGTGTAGCCAACATGGTAGTTGCATGTGCATATGAAGTGTTTGATGAAAATCTAAAGAGAACTTGCATGCATGAGTTGGGTAAACCCTAATGGAGAAAGGGTTAGAGAAAGGCAAGAATTGAAGTTTGATTGTCTATTATTGGTCTTTTAACATTTTGTCACAGGGAAGAATGGTTATGAAAAGTTAGGGAGTAAGTGGAGGTAAATCGGTATGGAAAAACCTTAAAGTAGGCATGTTACCAAGGTTGCCTTGCCAAATCCATGGCTTTCTGAGTGCTTTTTGGGCATCTTACCTATTGAACTGGTTTGAGACCTAAACATAAAAGTTGTAGCCTTTTCTCTAAGCTTTGAAATGATACCAAAACCATAGCAATCTGATGTGTATAACTCGAGATATGCATTCTTGAATATGACCTATGCAGAATGACTACCTCAAAAGTGCTTCCAAATTATTAGTTTATTTTTAATCTAATAATCTATGATTGATTCCAAGTATGAAAGTGATGATTAAAGGGTTGTGAAGCATGTTTGAATGAGTGGTCTTTGTGATTATTTAATGATTGTATGAACATATATATTTGATGTAATGAATGACCATGGAGGCTATGTGTAATATGTTATATATTACCTAAGTATGAGCTTGTGTATGTATAAACAAGCCTAAGGATGATATGTTTCTATGAATTTGTTATGCATCCACGAAATGGTCGTGATGAAATGTTTTGTTCATATATGGGAAGTGTATGTTTTTTAAAGAATGCAAGTGTAGAATTTGCTTGGAAATTCATGTTGAAATGTGTATAGTATCTCTTTCTATAGCATGCTATGATATAAGGTTTTTGTGATGGGGAATCCGTGAGTGATAGAGAGACCCACATACACGCCGCCACGAGCGAGCGTCATCAGTAGAGAGATATAATAGTTGTACAGTCCGTGAGTATTGTATGTGGATAAGGACTATACCCTGCAGAGCATACCTACATGCACGTCGCCATGAGCGAGCGGCCACAGTAGAGAGATATAATACTTCTACATTCTGTGAGTAGGGCATGTAGATGAGGACTGTACCCACTCACATGGCCAGGGTTCCAAATCCATGCATCAACCTAGTCTGATCAGCAAACCAGAAAGAAGAAAGAAAGGAAAGAGAAACAGAGAAGAAAAGAAAGAGATACAGCATAAGAGGAAGAGAAACAAAAAAGAAAAGAAATTTCTTTTCTCAGGAAAGTTTATTATTCAACATATGTATTATGCTACTTATATGATTCAGTATTTTTATGTGCTCGACGATGTACAATTTTATTCATTGTCTTTGCACGTTGGTAAGTAGCAAATCAAAGTATTACAAAAGAATGCAGAATATTAGAAAAGAATGCAGAATACCAGAAAGGAATGAAAATATTAGCAAAGAATAAAGTGAGAAAAGGAAAATCAGAACATGAGTAACGGAGGAAGAACAATCGTGCAATTTGGTTTACTTACTGAGCAATTAGTGCTCACTCCATTATTTTACTGTTTTGCAGGTACTAGATGATTTATGACTGGGTAGGACGTCAAGAAGCGGAGGAGTTTGGTGCCACTGTTCAAGATTACTTTGTGCTTACTCAAGTATATCAATATTTTGTGTTTATATTTATATTTATATGAATTAAAATTAGAATTTTTGGATTTTACATTATGTATATATGTTTATAAAAGTTATTGAGTGGATTTTATCTTATATTTCTCAAAGAATTACTAGCTATACAGTATATTACAACGACTGTGAGAGTTGATCATGGAGGGCAAACGACAAGTGGGGACAGTCGGTGGGGGGTGGGTTTTGTTGAGGAAAGTATAAGGGTTTGATAGAGTCTCTTTCATTATGGGCATCTGGAATGAATTGATTGTGAACTGGTAAATTTCTAGCAAATTGAAGGGCTGGTTTACTTATTCAATTATTGGGAGTGTATATTTTTTAAATAGAATGGAGCGAAATTGTGGTATGTGTATAGGTAAATTGGATTATATCTAGAAATTAGAATTAGGTTTACTGATTTGGTGGTAGTTTTATAAAACCAAATTGATAATTCAGTTCGATTAATAACCAATTCAAGGGATAATTCGGTTCGATTTCAGTTCAAATTATCCTTTGAACCAAAAAACTGATTTAGTTTGAAAAGTGGGCAATCTGGTTTGATTGACCGGATTCCTACACCCCTAACCATACCGTTGATAGGTATCAGTACTTCGCTGCGACTCTAATATTAGTGAAAATTAACTTAGCTAAGTAAATCTTTTTCCTTTGAGCAATTCCATAGAGAAGTTGTGCTCGTTCAGGTCTAACAGTCAAATTGTGCATTGAAGGGGATCAATTTGTCAGTGAGATTTTAAACAGCTATCTGTAAAATGGTGTGAGCACACCAGGTTGAAGAACACTAGTTCTCAGCCAAACAGCAACTGAACCACCAGTGATGACTTTGACATTTTTTTCTAAGTCTAAGCTTTTCAAATCAAAATTCTTTTGCTCTTCTTCAAACCAAGAGCATCCCTTACAACATTTTTCATAAACAGGACCCAATGTTTTCTAACATAAACTCTGTCATCATGTGTGTTCGATTTTGAGTTAGCATTATCAAAGCCAAAATTGGCATAAAACTTTTGGATAAGAGTTTTTACAGGGGCAGTCAACCCAGAGACAATTCCTAACCAGTTTCTTTCTTTCATCAAGGCATGAAATTCATCAAAGTCTTGTAGTCTAACATTTGCTTCGCTCATAATTGTCTTCTTGACAATGTGGCTCCTAAATCTATTCTCAGCAACAAGTAAAACAAAAAGAGAAATTTTACCAGACGAAGGCTCCTCCATGACGACTTTTCCTTTCTTTTATCTATTCTCAGCAGCAAGTAAAACAAAAAGAGAAATTTTACCAGACGAAGGCTTCTCCATGACGACTTTTCCTTTCTTTTTTGCCAACTCAGCTGGAATCAAAGAGTTTGAAGGCATGCCCTTTGATAAACCTTATTTGCCCGATTTCAGACCAGCAATCGGCGTGTTCTTTGAGGCGCTGTCTGACACCGAGGAGGATTTTTCAGGCATCTTCTTCATTGAGATAGGGGTAGACTCACTCTATGAGTGTTCCGAGGTTTGGTGGTCGGGATGAACCAAGGGAGGTTGAGTGATTTGATTCATTCTCTTGACTTCCCTCTTCAGAATCTAAATCGTTTGCTGGAGGAGAAGGGTTTTTCAGCGGCATTTGACTCTGCAATCTAGCTTTCTTCATTGTCAAGGATCCCTTTCCCAAAGATTCATCTTTTCTTATCGGGTCCTCTATTGCTTTCCTCCTTGATTCCATGTGAGAACAAAAAAATGAAAATTTTTTTAGAGAAGAAAATCGTCAAGAACTGAGGAAACAATTGGCACTATTAAGGGTTTTAGAAGATGAAGTCTAGCGCAAAAAATAATAGGGGCAACACATTTAAGGCAGACGGCGATTTTGAGATGTTGAAAAAGAGTTTTACCAAAAATAGAACTTTATCCTAAATGAGTGTACATATGCAATCATGTGAGCTTACAACATCCCAAAAGAACATCAGAAATTTTCAAAAGACTAGACTTTATTGAGCAAAATTTAAGGAGCATAAAATTAAAATTATGAAATGCTTCACATGAATTTTTTGAAGGTTAAGATAGTCAATTTGTGCAAAAAAAAACCTAAGATTCAAATTTGCAATCTTAAAAGGCACAAAAACTCATACAGAAGTTGTCAACATAGTGCACTCAAAACAACACTTCCTTAATCACACATAGGTGAGATAAATTTCCAAGAGCTTGTCTTAGTGTGTTATAGTGTCCTCAAGGAGGTAAAATGCCACATTGATCAATTTTAAAATTTTGCTGGATAACTTCCCTTCCCTCATGCCCAACTATATTTTGCATTTTTCTTTATCAGCATAGTAAATAAAGATTTTTCATTTTTTTTATTTTGATCAAAGGGCAAATAACTCTCATAAACGTAACCAAAATGTAGCTTTCACACTTGCACAAATGTAGTGCTCTTAATGGTAGATTTTCCAAAATATAGGGGTTTCTACAAGTCAGAAAATTACTCAAAACAGCTTTCACATTTCATGCAAGGTAGCTCTTTCATAATGGTGACAAGAATGGACAATCAACACATGATGCAATAAGGTCATGTTATAGAGAGAGTCTCAGTGGACATAGCATACTAGAGTTAGCACACAGATAAGAGAAAATTAATGACAATTAGAGTGCTAGCACAGATCAAGGAGTCTTGACAAACAAAAATAAAAGTAGCATGTTCATGCTTTATTAGTCGACTAAAATGAAAAAAACTACTCAAGTTGAAGTAGTCCAATGGACTTCCTCAAGCAAACAAAAGTACGTAGTCAAGTGCTTTTGTAAATAAATCAGCCAATTGGGATTTTGTGTTCACATGAGCAAGTGCAATGATGTTCTCCTCAACTAACTCTCCAATGAAATGATGTCTTATGTCAATGTGCTTAGTCCTAGAATGCTGGACCAGATTCTTAAAGATGTTAATGGCACTCGTGTTATCACAAAAAATAGTCACACAACCTTGATCAACCCTATAATCATTCAACATTTGCTTTAACAATAAAATTTGAGTGCAACGACTCCCTGCGGCAATGTACTTAGCCTCGGCAGTGGATAGGGAGATTGCATTTTGCTTCTTACTGTACCATGTCACAAGATTGTTTCCAAGATAGAAACATCCACCCAAAGTACTCTTCCTATCGTCCAAACTTCTTGTTCAACTACATCACTATATCAACCAAACAACTGTTAGAATCAAATGAGTACCAAAGCCCAAATTCACACGTACCTGAAACATATTTCATGATTTTTTTCATTGCATTCAAGTACAACTCAGATGGGTTACTTTGAAACTTATCACAAACACCAACACTAAAACAGATATCAGGCCGACTTGCAGTTAAGTAAAGAAAACTTCCAATCATGCTTCGGTACATCTTATTGTCTACCTTTTTACCATGTTCGTCTTTGCACAGCTTAAGGGTAGCACTCATAGGGATTCCAGCATGCTTTGCATTCTCAAGACAAAATCTTTTCAACATGTTTTTAGCATACTTTGATTGGGAAACAAACATGCCATTGTTCATTTGTTTAATTTGAAGACCAAGAAACATATTCAATTCCCCTACCATACTCATCTCAAGCTCATTTTTTATTAGACTAATGAATTCAAGAGCATGTGAATGAGATGTAGAACCAAACACAATATCGTCAACGTAAATATGTGCACATATGATTTAATTGTTAGCATGCTTAATGAAAAGGGTTTTGTCAGCATTACCTTGTTCATAGTTATGCTCAAGAAGGAAAGTTGTCAACCTTTCATACCAGGCCCATGGGGCTTGTTTCAAACCATAGAGAGCTTTCTTCAATCTGAATACATGATCAGGTTTGTGGGGATCTTAAAAGCCAATCGATTGTTCAGCATATACTTCTTCAGTGAGCATTCCATTCAAGAAGGCGCTTTTGACATCCTTTTTGAATAATTTGATCTTGAGGTAGTAGGCAACATATAGCAGCAACTGGATTGATTCAAGTCAAGCAACAGGGGAGAAGGTTTCATCAAAGTCGATTCCTTCAACTTGTGTATATCCTTGAGCTACAAGCCTAGCTTTGTTTCTAACAACATTAGCAAACTCATCAGTTTTATTTTTGAAAACCCATTTGGTACCTATTATGTTGATTCCCTCTGGTCTCGGTACAAGCATCCACACATCATTTCTTTCAATTGTTCCAGTTCTTATTGCATCGCCTCAATCCAATTTTCATCTTCCAAAGCTTGTTTGGCATTTTTTGGTTCTACAAGAGACATATAACAAAGATGGTTAATTTCATTTTGTCTTCTCCTTCTTGTAACCATTACCTCATTTGAATCTCCAATCACGGTTGAAGGTGGATGAGCTTTTTGAACCCGTTGGTGGATCTTTTATTCTTTGAAGGTTTTCATCAGAAGATCAACAACTAGCTCTATCCCCTCATTTGCAGTAATGAATCTAGAGACGATTCTTTGCATGGAGCAGATCCCATTGCTGTAGCACCAATAGTAGGTGAAAGTGCATTTGCCGAAGGTTTTGGTTCAGGAGATTCAACAGTGTTCACACCATCTTGTGTGGGCACATGAGGAACAAATATGTCTTGAATTTCACATTCTTAAGAATATTCTGAAAAATCTTCTACATCACTAAACACAACATTAATAGATTCTAAGACTTTTTTCAGAACGCATGTTATAGATCCTAAATGCATGGCTATTGGAAGAATATCCAATAAAAACTCCTTTATCACTCATAGAATCAAACTTACCTAAATTCTTTCCATCATTCAAAATGTAACATTTGTATCCAAACACATGAAAATATGAGAGATCAGGTTTCTTACCTTTCCACAGCTCATAGAGAGTTTGAATAGTCCCTTTTCTAAGGTAAACTCTGTTGGAAATATGACATGCCGTGTTAATGGCTTTTTCCCAAAGTCTTATAGAAAGCTTTTTGGCATTAAACATTACCCTAGCCATCTCTTGAAGCACTTTGTTTTTCCTTTCCACAACATCATTTTGTTTAGGTGTTTTTGGTGCTGAAAATTCATGGAATATGCCCTACAATTCACAAAAATTAGCAAAATCAACATTCTCAAATTCCTTTCCATGGTCACTCCTAATTCTCATAATCTTTGTAGCTTTAGAACTCTTCTCAACAAGCAACCTTTTAGCTAATTTCTGAAAAGCATTGAATGAATAAGATTTCTCACGCAAAAAATCAACCCAAGCATACCTTGAAAAATCATCAACACAAACAAACACATACCTCTTACCTCCCAAATTTTCAACTTGCATAGGACCTATTAGATCCATATGAAGCAATTCCAAAACACATGAGGTATTGAGATTTGACAAAGTTTTATCAGATATCCTGGTTTGCTTACCATGTTAACATGGACTGGACCACACACATTACCTTTTGGAAGTTCAAGTTTTGGTAGTCCTTTAACTACTTCCTTTCTTGAGAGTCTTACCAAGTCCTTAAAGTTCATGTGACCAAGCTTCTCAAGCCACAAGTTAGTGGAATCTGTTTTTGAACTGAAACATGACACACGGTTAGTAAGCAAGTAACAATTGTCATTTGACCTTTTTCCCTTAAGGAGAGAAACACCTTTACCATTCAAGATTTCACACTTGTTCTTTGAGAATTGAACCACAAAATCTTTGTCACAAATTTGACTAATACTAATCAAATTAGCTTTCAAACCATCAACAGGTAAGACATCTTTTAAAACTGGAAAATCAGGAAGCACAGTTGATCCTTTGCCAAGAATTTTACCTTTCTTCCCATCTCCATAAGTGACATGTCCACTATCAACCGATTCAAGTTTAGTCAAGAGAGATTTTTTACCTGTCATATGCCTTGAACAACCACTGTCTAGATACCAAAGATCATTTTGAAATGCAAGCAAAGAAGTATGAGACACAAAACATCTCACATCAGCCTTAGGTTTCCAAACTCTCTTGGAAGAAAAACCATTGTTAGTATTATGATTTACATTAGCAACAAAACTATGATTTTTAAAATCTTTCTTCAGCTAAGCAATGAATCTGAAGCATTTGGGTATGATGTGACCTTTCCTGTTACAAAAATGACAAATAGGAATGAATTTTGATACCTTTGGTAACCTGTTTCATAGCAATTCCTTCAACAGGAGTTCTGGTGGCTTTCACAAATATGTTAGCACTAGCTTTTGATGTGCTAGCACTAGGACTGAAGCCCAAACCACACCGATCTCTGAAGGATTTTCCTTGACCAAGCACTTCATCAAGCTTAAGAGAACCTGCATTCAACTTATCAATGATGGCCTTAGCCTCAGTCAGTTCAGTTGTAAGCACAACAATTTTTTCAGACAAGGCTTTCTTTTGTTTTAACAAGAAAGCATTCTTAATACCAAGAGATTGCAACTTTTTCACAGTCTTTAGCCATTGGTCATACATCTTGTCATATGCTTCTTGTTGCTCAGCATAGATAGCTTCAGTGCCGTCTGAAACTTCAATCTTACCATCTTTTTTATTCATAGTAAAGGCTAAAACATTCTCATCATTACCCGAATCATCATTATCACTCTCATCATGCTCACTCTCACTTAGAGTGGTAGCCATGGCTTTACCTTTCTTCTTTTTCAGCATGTTAGCACACTCAGATTGTATGTGCCCAAAACCCTCACATTCAAAACACTTGATACCTTTATTTTTCTTTTCTTTATCTTTTGAAAATTTCTTTGCAAAGGTACCAAGGTTTTGATGGTTATAAGGCTTTTTCACAAAAGGTTTTTAGCCATAACCACTATTATGAGGCTTTTTCATGTTTTTCTTTAAAAACTTTGAAAAATTCTTTGTAAATAAAGCACAATTTTCATCATCCAAAGAGCTTAAATCATAGTCATCAAAAGGACTAGAATCAACTTCATGTTTGAGAGCCAAACCTTTGCTCAGTTTCTGTTTTTCCTATCGTTGCAGATTTAGCTCATAGGTTTGGAGAGAGCCAATGAGTTCATTAATGTCCATAGCATCCAAATCTCGGCATTCTTCAATGGTGGTGACCTTTGACAATCTCCAAGGCAAAGAGCAAAGCACTTTCCTGACAAGTTCAACATTAGAATATGTTCTTCCCAAAGCAAAACATTCATTAGAAATATCACACTCTACCATAAAAATTAGTTATAGTCTCATCCTCTTACATGTTCAAATTTTCAAAATCAGTGACAAGTCTTCTAAGCCTATTTCGTGTCACGGTACTAGTTTCCTCATTCTTGACTTGGAGTCTATCCCAAGCATCTTTAGCAAGCTCACAATTAGCTATGACTTTCATTTGGTTCACATTAACAACATTAAAAGAGCATGAAGGGCTTTAGAGTTATAATTTGCCAAAGTTATTTCATCAACAGTCCAACTAGCAATAGGTTTTGGTCTAGACACTTCATTTTCAACAATAACAGGGACTGTCCAACCATTCACAACCAAGGACCAGACTCTTTCATCTATAGACTTAAGGAAGGCACGCATCCTAGGTCTCCATTTGTAATAGTTAGGGCATTCTAACAGAGGAAGTCTATAAGCAGATCCACCTTTAGTGAAGAAATTCATGACAAAAAACAATTAGATAGATCCTAACACACAAATGGAAGTATACACACAGAAAAACAGCAGATTTGAAGTAAAACGCAATACAGAACAAATTTTGTCCACCAACCAGATCACTCAGATGCAAACAAAAATAGGTAAAACGGGTAAGGATATACTAAAGTAACTTATCAAAACTCACTCTAATACCACTTGTTGGGGATTGGTTAAAACCATTCTGGTTTTGGATAACCCATTTTTAAAGTGCAGCGGAAAATTACCAAGTTGATTGAGAGATTTCTAGAATTTAACCACAACAAACATAAGTGCAAAAAGTAAATAACACAGCCATATACATGGTTAAGCTAAATCCACATTTAGCCTACATCCATGGGACCTTGTCCAAATTGAATCAATCCACTAAGTTAAAAACACATTACAAGATATAGTTCAAAGTTGATCTAAGTTACAGTTAAAAAACTCCCTGTTCAACTTTACACTTAGCCCCACACTCTAAATCCTTAACATGTAGCAACTCCTTAGAGCCTTTTCTCCCCAGGAACACACCCGAAAACAACTTATAAACCACCAAGCTTCAAGCACCGACGCCAAGCACCAGCATCAACAAAGGAACCATGTTCCAAGAGCCATCAAGTCTATGTTTAATATGGTGAGGTTTTGGCACAAAATGGAAAATGAACCTTGAACCTTAAGAGAAAGTATACTCTTAGAAATTCAGAGTAAGAATGAGATAAAGGATCAAAAGGTTAGATTCATTTATGCAAGAAAGAGTATTATATAATGAAGGATTTTTTGCTCAATAATATAGTGCCATGTCAGCTAACAAGGGGCTGACCCATGTTTGTCCAAATAAGGAAAGTATTCCTTCTTTTGGTTTGGACCACAAAACAAATCGGGAAAGATAACTTTATTCTGTAGGACAACTTATGGATATTATGACACATGTAAAAGGTCTTAAATATCAAGAGACAAAGATAAACAAAATCTTTTCTCTTCATTAGACATGCAAGTCGTGTTGGGTTGCAAAATGTCTGAATCGAGAGTGTAAGCACATATCGTTGTGCACACACACTCGAAACGAAACAAGCCAAGACACATGTCAGGCAAACTGTGTGCACTAAGAACTGATGTATACACACACAATAGATGAAACAAGCCAAATAAAAGGATTGGCAACCAATGTGCACATATAACTGTTGTGCACACACACAATTCATAAGTTTGACAAAAATGAATATTCTACATTCAGGAAAGAGAAAAATCCTTCTATGTAGAAAATCAAACTCTTCATTGTGGATTTATTAAAGGACCGCCTCAATTTCCAAGCATTACATTTGATTTGGACGAAAAGGATAGGACATACATGAATACTTGTGAGTTTATGGTATCTTCTTGCATCTTTGGGAGCTTTGATTTTCTAAGGAGGCCTACCAGTCGGGTGGTAAATTAGGATTCTTTATCTTTTCTTTTTATCATGTCCACAAAAGTGATGGTTAACTGCTTCTAGTTAAATATCTTGTGTTTTTCCGTAATTAAATGTCAAGTTTACTCTCAAATTCTCAATATAGCTATTCAAAGGAGAGGCGTAATTTTTCTTTTCATATAGCATATTCATTCCTCCTGTTTAAAACAGGGAGAGTAAAAGTAGGCCTAGATTTATGAACAATAATTCAGATCCAGATTGTCAATTCTTCAAAGCATTGGTCTCTTTATTGTCACTCTCTACTTAAAGGAGTTATTCTGAAACATGCAAGATGGAAAATTCTAAATAGATAGTCCACTGCTCGGTACCCTTTTTTAATGTATCAAAGTGTGAATGGTGTAGTTTGATTTATATGTATCTTTATGTCTCTGATTCTTATTCGATATTGCAAATTCGTTTGTGTTGATGTAGTGATACCTTGCTGGAAATGCATCATTTTTAGAAGTTCAGTAGGTTTGTATTTGGAAAGCTACTGAAGATGCCCTGTTGCAATGGTTCAACGTGCATGGCAGTTTTTTTTGTAATGAACTGTTGTTGAATGAATTATGGGTATTTAAGTCAGAGTCATTGTGTATAATATGATTGTAATATTAGTGGTTAAGTTTGAATTTAAAAGCTAAAATATCTGTTGTAGTTGGTGTATTAGCAAAGAGTTGTTTAACTGTTATATATTGAATATTGTCAATGAAAAAAAAAAATAACTTTTTGAACTATTTTCATAGCTCTCTTTTCATCTTTCTCTTTGTATTCTCCAGCAAGAACCAACAAATGGTATCAGAGCCTCTTACAAAAACTAGAAACCTAGCATTTTAAACCATCGATTACAACTCCAGAATACCCTCCATTCTTAGTAAAACTTTGACCTGCATCACTTCTTCTTCTTCTTCTCTTGGATAGACACAAAAAACAAAGACATGGCAACTCAATCTGCCTTGATGTCTCCGGCGGTATTCAATAGGGAACACTACCATATTTGGGCTGTCAAAATGAAGGCTTTTCTCCAAGGACAGGGACTGTAGCAGTACATGGAAGAAAACAGGCAGCCACCTCCTTTTGGACAGAATCTCACGTTGAATCAAATGAGGTTGCATGAGGAAGAAATAGCCAAAGCACCAAGAGCTCTCTCTCACATTCATGCAGCTGTGACTGACCTTGTATTTACAAGGATCATGGCATACGAAAACCCTAAAAAAGCATGGGATAAACTGAGAGAGGAATACATGGGCATCATCACAACAAGGAACATGCAGGTGCTTAATCTAAGGAGAGAATTTGAGATGCTAAGGATGCAGGAAGCAGAGAAGGTTAAGGATTATGTTGATAGACTAATGAGTGTTGTCAATAAAATCAAGCTAATGGGAGTGGACTTGACAAGTCGAAAGGTTGCAGAAAAGGTTTTGGTGAGTCTGCCGGAGAGATTTGAGTCTAAAATCTCTTCCCTAGAGGACTCTAAAGACATGACTCATATCACATTGGCTGAGCTTGTTCATGCTTTCCAAGCGCAAGAGCAAAGAAGTATGCTGGAGATAGAAAAGGGAAAGAGAATAGTAGTAACCAGTGGGAAAAGCCTGGTGGAGTGAAGGAATTTCCAGCTTGCACTCACTATAAAAAGAAAGGACATCCAGAGAGGAGATGCTAGTTCAGACCAGGCATTCAATGCAGGAGTTGTAAGCAATTTGGGCATATTGAAAGGGTGTGCAAGAACAAAGGAAGCTAGCCAACACAACAAGGAAAGGTTGGAGAAGATCAGCAGCAATGTCAAGAGGCTGAGCAACTCTTTGTGGCTACTTGTTACACGACACAAACTAGCAATGAAGCTTGGTTAATTGACAGTGGCTGCACCAACCATATGGCTGCAGACCTGCAAAATTTCATTAACCTAGACAACTCATATTGTTCCAGAGTCAAGATAGGAAATGGAAAGTTCATGGAGGTCAAAGGCATGGGAGATGTTGTTGTCCAAACCTGGTTAGGTACAAAGATGATTCCTCATGTGTTATATGTGCCTAGGATTAGTTAAAATTTATTGAGTGTTGGACAAATGTTAGAGAAGGGCTATTCCTTCCATTTTCAAAACCAAGCATACACTATATTAGATCCTGAAGGAGTTGAATTGATGTGTGTAAAAATGTTGGGGAAAAGCTTCCCGGTTGAGCCAAAAAACACCAATAATTTTAATCTATCAACTAGGCTAGAAAAGTCTGAAACTTGGCACAAAAGGCTTGGTCATTTTCACTATAATGGCCTCAAGGAGTTAAAGAATGAGAACATGGTCTAGGACTTACCTAAGATTGAAAGAGAAGAGTACTCTCTGCAGTGCTTGTCAAATTGGCAAACTGAGCAGACCTTGATTCCCTTCGGATCAGACCTGGAGAGCAACAATAAACTCCAGCTGATCCATTCAGATGTGTGTGGTCATATGTAGACAGAATCATTGAGTGGAAGCAAGTATTTTATACTTTTCATAGATGACTATACATGGATGACATGGGTGTATTTTTTGAAGCAGAAAAGTAAGGTTCCTGTAGTGTTTAGAAAGTTTAAACTGTTGGTGGAGAATGAGGCTAGAACAAAGATCAAATTCTTTAGAAGTGATAATGGAACTGAATACACTTTAAAGGAATTCAGTTCAATTTGCTTAGAAGCTGGAATTAGACATCAGCTTACTACACCATACACCCCACAGCAAAATGGGGTCAATGGGAGAAGAAACAGGACCATCATGGAGATGGCTAGGTGTATGATGGCAGAGAAACAACTCCCTAAGAGGTTTTGGGCTGAGGCTGTAAATACAGGAGTTTATCTCCTGAATAGGTTGCCAACTAAGGAAATCAAGGGGCAAACTCCAACTGAGGCTTAGACAGGAATTAAACTAGCAGTGGGTTATTTAAAGTTTTCGGAAGTGTGTGTTATGTTATGGTTCCAGCAGTGAAGAGAACCAAGCTTGATGATAAGGCTGAAGTTGGTATTTTCATTGGCTACAACAGTCAATCAAAAGGATACAGAGTGTACATCCCTAAGACAAAGAGAATTGTGATAACAAGGGATGTGAGAGTTGATGAAAATGTAGTATGGAATTGGGAGAGCAAGAAGATTGATGCTGACTATAAAGTGCAATAGCCAACTAAAAATGCATTTGAGGAAGCCGAAACTGAAGAAGATGAGGAACCATTAGTTCGTAGGACCAGGACTATGGCTGATGTTTATGCAAGATGTAATGTGGCTATGCTAGAACCAAGAACCTATGCTGAAGTTGCTGAATCAAATGCTTGGAGGAATGCAATGCAGGAGGAGATTTCTATGATTGAGAAAAACAACACTTGGAGGATGGTTGAAAGACCTGAAAACAGAAGAATAATTCAAGTGAAGTGGATTTACAAGTTGAAGCTTAATCCTGATGGTACAATCCATAAACACAAAGCAAGGCTTGTGGCAAGAGGATTTGCACAATAGCAAGGGGTGGATTATACAGACACATTTGCTCCGGTGGCTAGACATGACACTATAAGATTGATCCTTGCCATGGCAGCCCAATTTGGTTGGAAGATTTTCCAACTTGATGTCAAATCTGCTTTCCTAAATTGCTTCTTGAGTGAGGAGATTTTCGTAGATCATCCTGAAGGTTATTAGGTGAAGGGTGAAGAAAGTAAAGTATATTTGCTGGAGAAGGCATTGTATGGCCTAAAGCAGGCACCTAAGGCCTGGTACAGCCGCATAAATAATCACCTAAATAGTCTAGGATATGCAAGAAGTCCCAATGAACATACCCTCTATGTCAAGGAAGCTGAGAGTGACCAAATTGTAGTGTCATTGTATGTGGATGATCTGCTGATTACAGTGAGCAATCCAGACCAGTTGAACAAGTTCAAACAGTCCATGCAATCTGAATTTGAGATGACAGATTTATGGGAGATGACATATTTCCTTGGTATGCATATTGTCCAATCCAAAAGTGGAATCTTTGTGTACCAGGAAAGGTATGCAAATGAGGTACTTATAAAATTTGGAATGGAGAATTCCAAACTTCCAGATACACCCTTAGTCTCCAACCTGAAGCTGAGGAAGAATGATGGTGAGAAAAGAGTGGATGAGAGTATGTTTAGAGGTCTTGTGGGATGCTTGTTGTACTTAAAAGCCACACAACCAGACTTGATGTTTGCAGCTAGCTATCTCTCTAGATTCATGAGTTGTCCAAGTGAATTACATTATAGGGCAGTAAAGAGGGTGTTAAGATATGTGAAAGGAACTTCCTGCCTTGGTATTTGCTTTAAAAGGGTAGAAAAACTGGTGTTGCAGTGGTACACAGACAGTGATTGGGGAGGATCACTTGATGACATGAAAAGTACACTAGGGTATGTATTTTATATTAATGCAGGTGCCATTAGCTGGTTATCAAAGAAACAAGACGAGGTGGCTCAGTCCATAGCAGAGGCAAAATACATTTCTGCCGCAGCAGCTGTGAACCAAGCTACCTGGTTCAGGAAAGTGCTAAAACACTTGAAGCAGGATCAAGAAAGGCCAACTCCAATACTGTGTGACAACTAATCAGCTGTTGCCATGGCCAAGAATCCAGTTTTCCACGACAGGACCAAGCATATTAAAATAAAATTTCATGTTGTGAGGGAGGCTGAAAACAATGGAGAAGTGAATTTGATTCACTACGGGGGTGAGGAACAAATTGCAGACATAATGACTAAAGGTTTGCCTCAAGCCAATTTGAGGAATTTAGACTCAAACTTGGTGTTTCCAGCAAAGGTATCAAGGAGGAGTGTTGATGTAGTTGATAATCCGAGGATTATACTAATTTATTTAAGCTTTTAGGCCGGATTTTAGATACTTCTTAGTTCATTTATGCTTGAATTGCTACTTAATTCCTTACATTTCGTGTTTCAGGTTAAAATGGACATTTTGAGTGAATAAAGACAGATTTGGAGTTTCTGGACTTAGAAGCAAGCAAATCTCAGAAGTTGGGAGAGTTCTGAAGCAGAGTCACGCACGATGAAGCTTGTTCCAAGGGAGAGCACCGAAGATCGAAGATTCAGGCAAAGAAGCAAGCGGAGGGCAATTTTGTAATTTCAGAATTCTTCAGGAAGCTTCGCCGTGGTGAAGGTTATTCTTCGCCATGGTGAAATGAGCCAGTCACGCACTAGATTCAGCTTCTTTCGTCGCCACGGTGAGATTCCTTCTTCGTCGCGGCGAAATTGGCATTTTTCAGTTTTTGTAAAACGCACAGTTTTACTTCTTAGTTTTTTTCTTAGGATTTTGGGCAAGGTATAAAAGAAAAACTTAGTCTTTTTGCCAAGGGTTCATCTTCGAGTAGGGTTTTGAGCTATTTACATTTTCTTAGATTCATTTTTAGGCGAACTTAGATTTAAAAAGGGTGAAGATTTGAGATTAAACCAGTGGATTCGTCATTTGGAGAGATTTCTTGTCTTTTCTCTTGTTTGCATTATGTTGAACTTTGGTATTTTCGTTTCTTTTGTTTGTATTGTTGATTCAGCCATGAACCAACCTATTTTGGGTTAGGGTTTTGATTGTAATTCAGAATTTCATGGGTTAAGTAATAGATTGTTTTTCTTTTCATATGATTTTGCTTTGATTGTGTGATTACTCTGAATTTACTGTTTATATGTGATGAACGTGATGAGATTGAGAAATGAATCATGTTAGGCTTCTTGGATAATCACCATTGTAGTATTGGATGCTAGAGATAGATTCAAGAACCAATGAAATCAATCTAGGATTCTTGTGCTTAAAGAGCTTAGATTTATTAACCTTAAATTTGTTGGGTGCGGAAGGTTATAGGGAAGAGTAGGAAAACATAGCCTGAGAAGGTATGTTTGACACTTTAGAGAGTTCGATTTACAATCAATGCATGTGAATATGAATTTAGTTTAATTCTTTAGAAAGAACCCATAGAGTCTGAATGAAGTCAAAACCCTACCCATTTGTTTGAATTGTTTTTATCCGTGTTTTACATCTTGCGTTCATAGTTAAATTTTAGTTTAGTAAATTTTGTTTTAGTCTTAGTTTAAATTGCTCCCATTAATCCAAAAAAATTCGATTGCTCCAACTTAAGAACAGTAGGAAACTTAGTGCTTAGCGCACAATCTTCGTGGGAACGATACTCACTCATCACTTTATTACTTGAGCGACTAGTATACTTGCTATATATTGCATGTTGTAGTAACAACGCATCAGTAGTGATACCTTGCTGGAAATGCATCATTTTTAGAAGTTCAACGGGTTGTGTTTGGAAAGCCACTGAAGATGTCCTACTGCAATGGTTCAACGTGCATGGCAGTGTTTTTTGTAATGAACTGTTGTTGAATGAATTAAGGGTATTTAAGTCAGAGTCATTGTGTATAATATGATTGTAATATTAGTGGTTAAGTTTGACTATAAAAGCTGAAATATCTGCTGTAGTTGGTGTATTAGCAGAGAGTTGCTTAACTGTTATATATTGAATATTGTCAATGAAAAAAAAAAAAAAACAACTTTTTGAACTATTTTCAGAGCTCTCTTTTCATCTTTCTCTTTGTGTTCTCCGGCTAGAACCAACAGTTTGTTTTATGACATCATAGTTATATCTGTCCTGCCTTTATTTATTACTTCAAAGCTCAAATAGAGTACTTTTTGTGCTGATAAAAGCATGTGCACTATACATTACTTAATTGTCTTTCAAGGATTACATTTCCATAGAAAGTGCGCTTATACAGATCATGCCTTTAGGCTCTCCTGAGGACTATTAATATTTAGTTGGATTTTATGATTATATAGACTTCCTATTTATTTTAATGCACCCTTAAAGTGATTGATCTGCCTAATATTAATTGTCTTCTCCTCTCTTCAATACACATATAGTAAAGAGTCTTTAGGTATTACATCATACAATACAAATGTGAAAGGACTCATATGCCAGAGAAAACAGTACACTTGAATTGCTTTTGTTTATAGATATGAGTTTTTTTATATTATATTTACTTTCTATCCTGCCAATGATATACATTCACGTTTGTTTCTCCTGACTTTTTATGCTTCATTTGTTTCCAAGAAAAATGTTTGTTTTGTCATGTTTGTGGATGAGCAAACACTATTAACACTATCTTCAGAGGGTAACATTCCTGACGACAAAGGACATATTGGTTTGTGGAGAATTATTGTTGTTAAGAACTTACCATATAAGGACATGCGGAAAACTGGAAAAGTGCCAAAACTTTTATCACATCGTCTCTTTCCTTCTTCTAGGTAAGACTGGTTATCTGGTGCATTAGCCACTTTTTACCTCCTAGTTCTGACCAGTCATTGACTTTGCTATCTTTCATATTATTTATGTTTAGGTATTCAATTTGGCTTGACAGTAAGCTGAGACTTCACGCTGATCCAATGCTTATAATTGAATTCTTTCTGTGGAGGACAAGGTCAGAGTATGCCATTTCAAATCATTCAGTTCTGTTAAAGTGTGAACCTATTTTGGAGAGCTTGAAGTTGTCATTGGCAGAAGTGGGAAGCTACAGCAAAGTGACGAAGGAAAAAGAGATGACCGATCGCTGCAGCGACAGAACTGGTCGCTGCAGCGAGCGCTGAAAAGTAGCACTGAACGTGAAGAAGAACGACAGCCGCGGCGATGGAGATGGTGGCCGCGGCGAGCATCCTAGACCGCAAAAAGTTCCAGCTTTATTCTTTTTCCTGTTTTCTAGTATTCTAGCTTTAGAATAACTCTTATTTATAAGAGATTTGGTTGAGTCAAATTAGGGAAGTAGAACTTGATTAGGAATATTAGTTCATAAGAGTTTTGCTTGTATCTAACTAGGAAAGTAGAATCTGTTTTGAAGTAGAAGTAGTATTTCCTTTGTTGTATAAAAGTAGTTAAACATTAATGAAAAATTATGAGAGTTCATTATTTCCTTCAGTAAAAGTGTTAAAGTTATTGCTTCCAATTCCAACAATTGGTATCAGAGCGGAGTGTTAAAGTTATTGCTTCCAATTCCAACAATTTGTATCAGAGCGGAGTTTTCTTAAGGGATCTGTGGAAGGGTTCTTAAGAGGGAGAGCAAATACACTTGAGAAAGAAGAGAATCTGAAAAGAAGATGGCTCCATCATACTCAATGCCACCAATTCCTATATTTACAGGTAATCTCTACCATATTTGGAAGGTGAAGATGCAGGGGTTTCTACAGGCTGCTGATTTGTGGGAAGTCACCAAGACAGGAGGAGACTTTCAAGAACTGCCAGAGGATCCAACGATCGCTCAAATGGAGTTACAAAAGGCAGTAGATAGGAAGAGAGCAAGGGCTCTGTCATACCTACAATAGGCTGTGAGTGAAGACATCTTTATGAAGATCATTGCCTGCACTACCGCAAAAGAGATTTGGGATAAGTTGCAAACAGAGTATCAAGGTTCTGAGAAGACAAGGAACATGAAGATAGTCACGTTGAAGCGGCAACTCGACAGTATGAGGATGTCAGAGACGAAGAGTGTATCACAATATTCTGATAGGCTAATGAAGATTGTGAATGAAATCAAAATCTTGGGTGAAATTCTTCCAGAGGAGAGGTTAGTCGAAAAAGTTCTGGTGAGTGTGCCAGAAAAGTTCGAGTCCAAGATTTCGTCTCTTGAAGATTCCAGGGATATTAAATTAATGTCAATGGCTGACTTGATAAGTGCTCTTGAAGCACAAGAACAAAGGAGGAAGATGAGGAATGAGAGCAAGTTAGAAGTTGCTTTTCAAACAAAGGCTGTGATCAAAACCAAATTTCAGAGAAACGGGAAAAACTCTGGTAAAGGCAAGGGAGATGGTAAGAAGAAATGTCAAATCCTTTGTAATTATTGCAAGCGGAATGGTCATGCAGAAGCTGATTGTTATAAAAAGAAGAGAGATTCCTCAAAGACATGCTGGTCCTGCAGTAAACCTGGTCACTTGGAGAAAGATTGTGATCAAAAGAAGAACCAACATCAAGCACAATCTAGTCAATCACAACAGCAACAAGTAAATCTTGTGGAAGATGAAGATGAAGAAGAGTTGTTGTTTACCGCCTTGATGGCAGATGTTCAACAACAAGAAAGCTCTTGGTTTATTGATAGTGGATGCACTCAGCATATGACTGGCAAGGGAGAAATATTCACGCATTTGGAAGACATGAAAGGGATGGTCAAACTTGGCAATGGAGATAGAGTTTCAATCAAGGGAAAGGGCACCATAGCTGTACCAACAACAAAAGATAATGGAGTTCAACGTCAATATACCGTGACCTATTCCCCACAGCAAAATGGAGTAGCCGAAAGGAAAAATAGGACTGTCATAGAGATGGCTCGTTGCTTGTTGGCTGAAAAAAAATTGCCTAAGGAGTTTTGGGCTGAAGCTGCGAATACCGCAATTTATTTACTAAATAAATTGCCTACAAAAGCTGTAGAGAATAAAACACCTTGTGAAGCTTGGAGTGGAGTAAAACCATCGCTCAAACACATTAGAGTGTTTGGTTGTGTTTGCTACATGGGGATTCCTGAAGTGAAGAGAAGCAAGCTTGATGAGAAAGCAGAAAAGGTACTGTTCATGGGATATAGCAGCCAAGCAAAAGGATACAGGGTGTATAATCCAAATTCGAAAAAGATCTCAGTGAGTAGAGATGTGGTGTTTGACGAAGAAGCATCATGGAGTTGGAAGCAACAAAAGGATGAGCAAGTTTAATAGTCCTTAGATGAAAACATTAAAGAAAATGAAGAGGTGGATGATGTGGGAGTGAGAGGTACTAGATCACTTGATGATATCTATCAAAGATGTAATAGTGCCATGTTAGAACCAACATCGTTTGATGAAGCATGCCTGAGCAAAGGATGGATAAATGCAATGGAAGTAGAGATTGCTATGATTGAAAAAAATAAGACGTGAGAGCTTGTTGAGGCACCAAAAGAAAAAAAAAGTGATTTGTGTGAAATGGGTGTATAGAACTAAGCTGAATCCGGATGGGACGATACAAAAGTTGAAAGCTAGATTAGTTGTGAAGGGTTATTCACAAATGGCTGGAGTGGATTATTTTGATGCGTTTGCGCCGGTTGCTAGACTAGACACCGTAAGGCTTTTGATTGCCTTAGCTGCCCAAAGGAAGTGGGAGATACTTCATCTAGATGTCAAGTCGGCCTTTCTTAATGGTTGGCTTGAAGAGGAGATTTATGTACAACAACCTGAGGGGTTTGTCGTCCATGGAAAAGAGGAAAAGGTGTACAAGTTGCGAAAGGCTCTATATGGGTTGAAACAAGCGCCAAGAGCGTGGTATAGCCGAATTGATTCTTGGTTTGAGGGTCAATGATTTAGGAGGAGTATGAATGATGCAACATTGTACGTGAAAAGCAAAGGTGGAGGAACCTTAATTGTCTCTCTTTATGTGGATGACTTGTTAATAACGGGCAATGAAAAGAAGGAAATTCAAGACTTCAAATGAAGCTTGATGAAGGAATTTGAAATGAGTGACTTGGGAAGAATGAGCTACTTCTTAGGTCTAGAGGTGAACTAATTGGAAGATGGTTTTTTTCATATGTCAAAAGAAGTATGCTCAAGGAATTCTTAAGAAATTTAAAATGGAGTATAGCAAACCTACAGCAACTCCTCTGGTACTGAACTTAAAACTCATGAAAGATGATGGGAAGAAAAAGGCTAATGGTAGAAGATATAGAAGCTTAGTTGGGAGCTTAATGTACTTGACGGCAACGAGACCAGATATAGTATTTGCAACTAATCTTTTATCTAGATTTATGCAGGAACCAAGCGAAGAACACCTCACTGCTGGGAAGAGAGTTCTAAGGTACCTAAAAGGAACCAAGGACCATGGAGTATGGTTCAAAAGAATTTAGGAGGAGAGGCTAAAAGGATTTGTTTACAGCGACTGGGCTGGAAGTGTTGACGATATGAAAAGCACTACTGGATACTGCTTTACACTTGGTTCTGGAGTATTCTGTTGGAGCTCAAAGAAACAAGAGATTGTGGTGCAAAGCACGGCAGAAGCCGAATATGTCGCTGCAGCGGCTGCCACTAATCAAGCAATTTGGATCCGAAAGTTAATGAAAGACTTGGAAGAGGAGGAAATGGATGCAACGGTGATTGCATGTGACAATAAATCCGCTATCTCTATTGCGGAAAATCCGGTCCAACATGGAAGAACCAAGCACATCAACATAAAGTACCATGCTGTTCGTGAAGCTGAAAAATCAAAGGAAATCAAGCTGAAGTATTGTTGCTCTGAAGTTCAAGCAGCTGATATCTTCACTAAGATTTTGCCAAAATCAAGATTTGAAATGTTGAAGAACTTGCTTGGGATGTGCACAAAAAAGGTTCAAGTAGGAGTGTTAAAGTGTGAACCTATTTTGGAGAGCTTGAAGTTGTCATTGGCAGAAGTGGGAAGCTACAGCAAAGTGACGAAGGAAAAAGAGATGACCGATTGCTGCAGCAATAGAACTGGTCGCTGCAGCGAGCGCTGAAAAGCAGCACTGAATGTGAAGAAGAACGACAGTCGCGGCGATGGAGATGGTGGCCACGGCGAGCGTCCTGGACCGCAAAAAGTTCCAGCTTTATTCTTTTTCCTGTTTTCTAGTATTCTAGCTTTAGAATAACTCTTATTCATAAGAGATTTGGTTGAGTCAAATTAGGAAAGTAGAACTTGATTAGGAATATTAGTTCATAGAGTTTTGCTTGTATCTAACTAGGAAAGTAGAATCTGTTTTGAAGTAGAAGTAGTATTTCCTTTGTTGTATAAAAGTAGTTAAACATTAATGAAAAATTATGAGAGTTCATTGTTTCCTTCAGTAAAAGTGTTAAAGTTATTACTTCCAATTCCAACAAGTTCGCCACTGTGTATAGGAAGAGGCACTCCGCAATAAGTTCTTGAATAAGTATAACCACGCGGCCATTGATGAACAAATTATATTTTACCAGTCTAATGGCCTCACCAAGTTTGACCCTTCTGATCCAAATAATCGTCTTCCTAGTTGTGAGTCCTGGTGCCTTTCTCCTGTTTTGGATTTTCTCCTTTTCTTTTATATGATGTCCCATGAATATCTGGTGCTGATTCCACGAATGAGGTGCTAACACCGATGTCAAATTTATTTTCATGTCTCTGGTTTAATGAAGTTGATCGATTTACAACGAGTGATCAATTAAGCTTTGCATATACGTACTTGAAATTGAGGAGAATGAATCCAGAAAAACCTTTCTACCTGAATATGTTTAAGGTAATAGACATATTAATTAAATCTGTTAATACTTTTTTACAAGTCATTACTTTGTATTGGTTGGTGCATGTAGTTTGCAACTGGTTATAACTAGGTTGGTTGCTTAGTGCCATTAAAGCCAATATGATTGTTAAAGTTCCAAAATGAATTGGTTGAGGTATATTTGGTATCTCAATAAAGTCCTGATTTAATGGTGTTTACTGTGATGTTTTCTTTGAATGTTTGAAAAACTCCTCATCGGAAGATTTTTCTTTTTGACACCTTAAATAAAATTGCCTTCAAATGAAATCTTAACAAAACATAAGCATGCAATGATTGTGCCTTGACATGCAGTGGTCAATTTTACTTATTTAACGAGTAGTTATGCTTCTTGTAAGATATGATTGAAAAAACTCTCTTAAAGATCTCATTATATAATTATTTCATAAGATTCCAGTTAATTTTATATTGGAATTTTATAGTTTTAAAGCCACGTTTCACTGGAATTTCTTCCCAATTCCACGATAATATGCTAACTTTTCATGAGCTTTAATTGATTGTTGTCTTTGTGCAGCTTTAAGCAGTTAATTGTCAACGAAAACAAAAGACTCCGAGTCAGATAAATTACCAGCCTGATGCTGGAGTGAGTTAAACCAAAAAAATCAAACTAACAACTTGAGTTTTATTTGTTCATCTTTGTTTTGGATGGGTTGAACAATTATGTAGTTAGCTTTAGGGTTGTCTTATGGAATGAGATCATTTGCTCTTAACTCTTAGACATGTACACTGTGGATAATTTATATTACCATGACTTGAAATAATTAACATAATTGTGGTTCTTTTCCTTTTTTATTGTCATTTCTATGCAGGATTGTAAACGTAGGCAGATGGTGAAGCTATTTAAGCATCGACAACTATCAACTCCATCTGTTACTTGAGGACCGGAGTAAATCAAGTATGTTCAATCATCTTTTTCCCCCCTTTTTGTTCTTGCTCTTTTTTGTTGAACCTTATATGCCTTTCTTTTCTCTTTTGAAATTGGTGACTCCAATTAGATCACGTTCTAAATGTTGCGAATAGCAATGTTATGACTGAAACTTCAAAGTTATATCAAAACATTCACTTGTAAGAAATAAGGGAGTCTCTGGTAGGATTGACTCCAGAATTTAGGTCTGTGAGCTTTTATTGGCAGAGAAGAACTGATGAAGTTGTTGATAACCTGCTGGAAATGAGACAAAATCTGGCTGATGGTTTAAGTTGCATTTTGGTGCCAAACTTTATGTTTTTGTTTTGTTAGGCTGCAGTAGTTGTGCAGGTGATATTAGGCCGGTCAAGTTAAGTTTATATGACATGTTTTGTTGAAATTAAGACTTGATTTGGTATATGTATTGGTTGAAATTCAAATGTAATATTTTAATGCATTGCAATAGGTAAAACAGTGGAACTTCTTTGTATATATGTTTCTGTTCAATGAATGAAAAGGCAGATAGAAACACTTTCAATTCTTGTCGTCTCTTTCCATTGCAAACTCTCTCATTTTACTCTGATCATCTCTTCATCTGAGCCAACAATTGTTATCAGAGCTGTACTAATCTTAAGGGCCTGATAAACTCATCTCTCCTCAGTCACTTTCTCAACCTCTATTACAGTGAAACCACTTATTAAGCTCCACACAACCTGACTCAATGGCACAGCACACAACCTCCCTTACTCATCCAACCTTCAACGGTGATCAATACCACATATGGGCTGTCAGAATGAAAACCTTCCTCAGGGGATAAGGTTTATGGCAATATGTTGAAGAGGATTAACAACCACTAGCATTGCGGCCAAACCCCACTCTGAATCAGATCAGGTTGCACGATGAGGAAGCCACCAAGTCACCTAGAGCCTTGTCTCATATCCATGCAGTAGTGACTGAACAAGTGTTTACAAGGATCATGGCATATGAGACAGCCGAGGAAGCATGGGATAAACTCAAGGAGGAGTTCGATGGCAGTGATACAACAAAAAACATGCAGGTGTTGAACTTAAGGAGGGAGTTTGAAATGCTGAAAATGTAAGAGTCAAAATCAATAAAGGAATATGTGGATAGGTTGATGAATGTAGTGAATAAAATCAGATTAATGGGAGAAGAGATGACATATAAAAGGATAGTGGAGAAAGTCCTAGTTAATCTACCCGAGAGGTTTGAATCCAAGATATCCTCACTTGAGGATTCTAAGGACTTGTCACAAATCAATTTAGTTTATGCCTTGCAAGCTCAAGAGCAAAGGAGATTGTTGAGGCAAGAAGACTCGGGTGAGGGTGCAATGGTGGCAAGATTCAAAGGCAAACCAAGTCAGGGTGGAAGCGAGAGGCCTATGGGAGAAAAGAAACGAAAGGAGAAGATGGCCAACCAGTGGAGCAAACCCAGTGGAATGAGAGAACTTCCACCATGTGCTCACTGCAAGAAGAAGGGTCATGCTAAAAAAAAGGTGCTGGTTTAGACCTAACATCCAATGTAGAGCATGCAAACAATATGGTCACATTAAGAAGGTGTGCAAAAACAAACCGCATCAGTCAACACAGCAAGCACAAATTGTTAAGGACTAGCAGCCAAACTCAGATTCTGAGCACCTGTTTGTGGCTTCGTGCTGTCCAATTCAAGCCCACAATGATGCTTGGTTGATCGACAGTGCTATACTCATCAAATGATAGCATACCTGGAGGACTTTGTCAACTTGGACAAGTCATACTATTCCAAAGTTAAAGTTGCAAATGGAGAGTTTGTGGTTGTCAAAGGGAGAGGAGACATTGTTGCACAAACAAGTTCAAGTATCAAACTTATCCCTAATGTTTTGTATGTGCCTAATATAAGCCATAACTTGCTGAGTGTTGGACAAATGTTAGAAAGAAAGTATGGCCTGCACTTCTAGGATCAGTTTTGCACAATCCTGGACAGTGAAGGCAATGAGTGAATGAGGGTTAGAATAATGGGAAAAAGCTTCCCTATTAGGCTGAAAAAACTAGAACCATAAGCCTATGTTGTTGATGTGGATGAGTCAGAATTATGGCATAAAAGATTAGGCCATTTCAATTATCAGGGCCTTAGGGAAATTCAGACCAAAGAATTGGTCTGTAACCTGCCTGAAATTGCAGAAACCAAAACTGTATGTGCTATATGTCAGCTTGGTAAGATGAGTAGATTACCATTCCCTGCAAACAAAGCCTGGAGAGATGTTAAGAAGCTCTAGCTTATCCACACAGATGTGTGTGGACCTATGCAAACACCATCCCTAAATGGAAGCAAATATTTTATCTTATTCATTGATGACTACTCCCGGATGAGCTGGGTTTACTTTTTGAAATAGAAAAGTGAAGTTGCAACTATGTTTGAAAGCTTTAAACTGCAGGTGGAAAACCAAACTGGATTAAGCATCAAAACTGTTAAGAGTGATAATGGGAGTGAGTATACCTCCACTAAGTTTGAAACAATTTGCAGGCAAGCTGGAATTGTGCACCAGTTTAGCAGTCCTTATACTCCACAGCAAAATGGAGTCGGTGAGAGAAAGAATAGGACTGTCATGGAGATGGCCAGGTGCATGGTTGGTGAGAAGAAGCTGCCCAAATCCTTTTGGGCAGAAGTTATAAACACAGGGGTCTATTTGCTTAATAGACTCCCTACTAAGGCCTTAACTAATCAAACACCCTATGAGGCCTAGTATGGAGTGAAACCTTCGGTTAGAAATCTGAAAATCTTTAGGAGTGTATGCTATGCACTCATTCCAGCAGTTAAAAGAAGCAAGCTGGATAAGAAGGCTATGACAGGGATCTTTATAGGTTATAGTGAGTAGTCCAAGGCCTATAGAGTCTATGTTCCAGCAACCAAGAAAATTAACATCCCTAGAGATATGAAGGTAGATGAAAGAGGGTTCTAGAATTGGAAGAAAAATGAGGTTGAAGAAGACTCAATAGGGCAGATTATAAACACTACAACAGGTAGATTTGATGATCCAGAAGAGGCAGATTTAGATAATGATTTTCCAGTCAGGGGTACGAGGTCTCTGGCAGAGGTTTATGAGAGATGCAATGCAGCCTTGCTTGAACCAGCCAATTTCAAGGAGGCTACTAGGTCATAGGTATGGAGGAATGCAATGGAAGAGGAGATAAAAATGATTGAAAAGAATGGTACATGGGAATTGGTTGACAGACCAGCAACTAAAAGAGTAATTCAAGTAAAATGGATTTACAAAAAGAAGCTAAGGCCTGATGGATTAGTGTACAAATATAAACCAAGATTGGTTGTCAAGGGGTTTGCTCAACAATTTGGAGTAGACTTCTCGGATACATTTGCACCCGTGGCTAGGCATGATACAATTAGGCTTCTCCTTGCCTTGGCAACCCAATTTGAGTGGAGAATCTATCAACTAGATGTCAAATCTGCCTTCCTAAATGGTTGGCTCAATGAGGAAATCTATGTGGAGCAACTGAAGGGATATGAAGTGGAAAGGCAAGAGCATAAAGTCTATTTGCTGAGGAAGGCACTATATGGCCTGAAACAGGCCCCTAGAGCCTGGTATAGTAGAATTAATGAGTATTTGGTCAGCTTGGTACATGCAAGGAGTGCAAATGAACATACACTATATGTGAGAAGGTTGGAAAGTGAATTCACTATAGTGTCATGTTGATGACTTACTCATCATGGGAAGCAGCTCAACTCAACTTGAGGAGTTTAAATGGCCATGCACAATGAATTTGAGATGACTGATCTTGAGGAAATGTCCTATTTTCTTGGAATGGAGATCTATCGAAGTCACCATGGCATATTTGTTAATCAAAGGAGGTTTGACAATGAAATTCTGCATAAGTTTGACATGGACAGATGCAAACCAGTGGACACTCCACTGGTTGTAAATTTGAAGCTGAGCAAGGATGATGGGGCTAAGAAAGTTGATGAGAAAATGTATAGAAGTATGTTTGGTTGCCTACTGTACTTGATTGCCATTAGACCAGACTTGATGTTTGCAACCAGTGTTCTCTCTAGATTCATGACCAACCCGAGTGAAATCCATCTCAAGGCAGCCAAGAGGGTACTGAGGTATGTTAAGGGAAGTGTTGAGCTTGGAGTATGGTTCAAGAAGACTGAAAACTTGCAACTTATTGGGTACTCAGAACGGTTATTGGGCTAGAAGCATTGATGATATGAGGAGTACATCAGGTTATGTTTTCTTCTTAAATTCGGGAGCCATATGCCGGCATTCCAAGAAGCAAGACACCATTGCTCAGTCCATGGCAGAAGCAGAATACATTTCTGCTGCTGTTGCAGTAAACTAGGCTATATGGCTAAGGAAAATTATGCAGGATTTGAGGCAAATTCAAGAAGAACCGTGATATTTTGTGACAATCAGTCGGCTGTTGCAATGGCAAAGAATCCCATCTTACACGGGAGAACAAAACACATCAAAATCAAATTCCATGGTGTGAGAGAAGCAGAGAATAATGGTGAAGTGAAATTAGTCCACTGCAAGGGTGAAGAAGAAATTGCGGATGTTATGACCAATGGTCTACCTAAAACCAAGTTTGAGAATTTGAGACTTAGACTTGGTGTTTCCAGCAAGATTATCAAGGAGGAGTGATGAAATTGGTGATAACCTGCTGGAAATGGGACAAAATCTGACTGATGGCTTAAGTTGTATTTTGGTGCCAGACTTTCTATTTTTGTTTTGTTAGGCTACAGTAGTTGTGCAACAGATATTAGGCCAGTCATGTTAAGTTTATATGACATGTTTTGTTGAGATTAAGACTTGATTTGGTATATGTATTGGTTGAAATTCAAATGTAATATTTTAATGCATTCCAGTAGGTAAAACAGTGGAACTTCTTTGTATATATGTTTATGTTCAATGAATGAAAGGGCAGAGAGAAACACTTTCAATTCTTGCTGTCTCTTTCCATTGCAAACTCTCTGATCATCTCTTCATCTGAACCAACAAGAACAAGTTCCAATTCACAGTTAAGGGTGCCATTTCAAGAATGATTTTTGATCACTTACAACCATTCCCAACTGACAAGTGCTCGATCTAGTGGCTAAAGTGCAATTTACAATAAAAAGCTACATGTTATTCAATACAATGGTTATAGTACGTCAACCAAAACCCTATCCAAATTGTCGAATATATTCTTATGAATCTGGGCACCACCTATTTGATCTAGCTACTAGATTGCAGGGTTACCACCTATTTGATCTAGCTACTAGATTGCAGGGTTTATCATACGAACTATTTGCCTTGACGTTTTCTTCTGCAAATTTCAAGATGGAGTGGATATACATTGATTCATGTACTGGATTAAAAGAATAAATATACATTGTGATTCAAGTATAGAGTCATCTAACTTGTTGCTTTGAGACTTCAAAAGTTTTATGTGGTCCTCATGCAGCTTGATTTTCAGGCCTAGCATTTGTGGATCATCTTGAAGTCTCTACAAAGATTAGGATAGAGCAAAGCATAAGTCATTTGATCATTTTGTTTCAAATTGGACGTACTATTAAGAAAAACATATAAAACATAAAATTAGAACATACTAAAACATAATGCATCTAGCTATATCCTAAGTCAAAAGTGTAAACAAAATATGCTTTTTCTTTTAGAAAGAAAGTAAATGAAATTTTAAACTAGTTCCAAGATTTTCTTTTCCAAACAACCTGAGAATGGTAAAAGATAGCTTCTGCTTGTGGATTTCCTCCTTTTTGCATTCCAACTACAGAAGTTTCCTTTTGATCCACTTGCACTGATGCTAATGACTCTTGGATAGACAAAGCATTTGTTTGAATTGACAGCTGCAAATGAGAGGGACAATCATGGCTTTGCAACCATCAATTTACAGCAAAAAACATTACAGATGGAAATTACTGGTACATGCGCAGGATTTGACTTTCTCCTAGACTCTGCCACATATTTTCCATCCAAAACAAAGCAACAAGAAAACNATGCTTTTTCTTTTAGAAAGAAAGTAAAATAAAATTTGAAGCTAGTTCCAAGATATCTTTTTTTTTTTTTTTTTCCAAACAACCTGAGAATGGTAAAAGATAGTTTCTGCTCGTGGATTTCCTCCATTTTGCATTCCAACTACAGAAGTTTCCTTTTGATCCACTTCCACTGATGCTGATGAATCTTGGATAGACAAATCATTTATTTGAATTGACAGCTGCAAATGAGAGGGACAATCATGGCTTTGCAAACATCAATTTACAGCAAAAAACATTACAAATGGAAATTACTGGTACATGCACAGGATTTGACTTTCTCCTTGACTCTGCCACATATTTTCCATCCAAAACAAAGCAACAAGGAAACCAGAAAACAGGAAAATATAACAGGCTAGGTAGTTCCTGTTTTATTACATTTCAACATTAGTTTTGCAATAATGCATGAATCTTTCAAAGATGCACTAGTCTAAAACACACAGCCCCAAAGATGCCCTCTTCCAAAAAGAGAACTATATAAACTTTTGCAATCAAGGAATAGCTCGTCTACATCCAAACAAACTGACGCTACTACTTTTCAGTACTACCAAGATTTCAAGGAAAAAAAAAAAAAAAAGTGATATTTTCAACATCATAAATTATAATAAAAATTGAGATTGTCAAAATTATATTTCTAATTTTTTTAGCTTAAAATTATTTGCTACTAGCATTGGTATAGGAAGGTAAAAACTTCCAAGGTTTACGATATTCACAAAAAAGTTTCTCACATCAAAAACCTTTTTACGTCCTTCACTAGCTAGACTTGCATAGAAGCATCACAAAAGAAAATTTAAAAGAAAACTCATTAAAGTAATTCAATTCCTCACTGAAAGGACTAACACGCTTGACATAATAATTCAAGTTTGACCACGCAACATTCATGAGCAAAGAACTAAAAAAGGATCTCCGCGAATAGCAAGAACAATTTGCAATCAAGCATTGAACTTCCAAGCAAGATGTATTATCAATATCTGACAATTTATTAGTAAAGACTTGTAACCTCCTAGTTTCTCGGACATCATAAAACAATTTCTAATAGCAATTCTAGCCAACAATTAAGTTAGTTTAGCAGGTTGAAACTCTATGAGTTGTAAAAGAGACCTTGGAATGAAATCTCGCCCACAACAGGGTTCCAGCGGCTTTATTAGAATCTGCCCTGTTGTTTCCTCCTCACTTTGAAGGTTGAAATGGTCCTCATTCTCAGTCTTAGGTCCACTTGAAGAATGATACTTGCCAAGAATAACTGATAGAAAGCTTATCAGAAAAAAAAAACAAGTACAAAAACAAAGATCAAAGTGTGTCATACAAAACTAAAACGAGTCAAAACCTCAAAATACTTCAAAATTTGAAGTCAATGAAAGATTTTCTCCAAGTAAATAGATTTCACCTGAATTCCATAATCCCTTATACCTTCCCTTTTTTGATGCATAAACTGTGTGACTAAGTTTACCATCTAGATTTTCAATAAAACATTACATGATATAGTAGTTACATTTAAGGGTGCCATTTCACGAATCTTTTTTTATCACTAACAACCATTCCCAGGTGACAAGTGCTCGATCTAGTGGCTAAAGTGCAATTTACAATAGAAAGCTACATGTTATACAATACAATGGTTATAGTACGTCAACCAAAACCCTATCCAAATTGTCGAATCTATTCTTATGAATCTGGGCACCACCTATTTGATCTAGCTGCTAGATTGGAGGGTTTATCATACGAACTATTTGCCTTGATATTTTCTGCTGCAAATTTCAAGATGGAGTTGATGTACATTGATTCATGTACTGGATTAACAGAATAAATATACCTTGTGATTCAAGTACAGAGTCATCTAACTTGTTGCTTTGGGACTTCAAAAGTTTTATGTGGTCCTCATGCAGCTTGATTTTCAGGCCTAGCATTTGTAGATCATCTTGAAGTCTCTACAAAGATTAGGATAGAGCAAAGCATATGTCATTTGATCATTATGTTTCAAAGTTGGACGTACTATTAAGAAAACATATAAAACATAAAATTAGAACATACTAAAACATAATGCATCTAGCTATATCCTTAGTTGGAAGTGTAAACAAAAAATGCTTTTTCTTTTAGAAAGAAAGTAAAATAAAATTTGAAGCTAGTTCCAAGATATCTTTTTTTTTTTTTTTTTTCCAAACAACAGAATGGTAAAAGATAGTTTCTGCTCGTGGATTTCCTCCATTTTGCATTCCAATACAGAAGTTTCCTTTTGACCACTTCCACTGATGCTGTGAATCTTGTAGACAAATCATTTATTTGAATTGACAGCTGCAAATGAGAGGGACAATCATGGCTTTGCAAACATCAATTTACAGCAAAAACATTACAAATGGAAATTACTGGTACAAGCACAGGATTTGACTTTTCCTTGACTCTGCCACATATTTTCCATCCACAAACACAAGCAACAAGGAACAGAAAACAGGAAAATATAACAGGCTAGGTAGTTCCTGTTTATACATTTCACATTAGTTTTGCAATAATGCATGAATCTTTCAAAGATGCACTAGTCTAAAAACACAGCCCCAAAGATGCCTCTTCCAAAAAGGAACTATATAAACTTTTGCAATCAAGGAATAGCTCGTCTACATCCAAACAAACTGACGCTACTACTTTTCAACTACCAAGATTTCAGGAAAAAAAAAAAAAAAAAGTGATATTTTCAACATCATAAATTATAATAAAATGAGATTGTCAAAATTATATTTCTAATTTTTTTAGTTAAATTATTGTACTAGCATTGGTATAGGAAGGTAAAAACTCAAGGTTTACGATATTCACAAAAAAGTTTCTCACATCAAAAACCTTTTACAGTCCTCACTCATGACTTGCATAGAAGCACAAAAGAAAATTTAAAAGAAAACTCATTAAAGTAATTCAATTCACTGAAAGGACTAACACCTTGAATAATAATTCAAGTTTGACCACGCAACATTCATGAGCAAAGAACTAAAAAGGATCTCCGCGAATAGCAAGAACAATTTGCAATCAAGCATTGAACTTCCAAGCAAGATGTATTGACAATTTATTAGTAAAACTTGTAAGTTCCTAGTTTCTCGGATCATAAAACAACTTAACAGCAATTCTAGCCAACAATTAAGTTAGTTTAGCAGGTTGAAACTCTAGGGTTGTAAAAAGGCATTGGAAACAATCTCGCCCACAACAGGGTTCCAAGCTTTATATATTTGTAGTTTTTTTTTTCTTAAAAAGAATAAAAATTCCAAGCATTTACAAATCAGTACTCCTTTTTTTTTTTTTTTTTTTTTTTAAACTTCTCTATAAATGTTGTGGGTTTCAGAAAAATCAAATTCTTAGATTAAACAACACTCTAGCTTGTTCTGTGTAGTTAAAAAGACTCCAACATTGAATCTTTATGTTCTTAGCATTATAAAACCTTTCCTTCGATACAATTAACGATTGTAACATTTAACTTTTCATGATCAATAAAATTATCCACAAGAAGCAAAATCTAAAGATTGTTCCTGGTTAAATTAAAAAGTCAAACGTTTTTCCTCTTTAGCTAGACATATAAAACCAAAAGCTACAAAGTAATGAGTGACTAAGAATTTTCCATCAACCAATACATCCTTGAAATTACAATACACAACTAAAATATGAGATTAGCATTAAGCTTTTAATATGTTATTGTTTCGCTGGACTAATATTAGGCATTAGTAATAAAAGAATATCATTATCTTTTTCGTCCTTGCAAGTAAATATCCAAAACAAAAAAAATGCAATTAGATAAAGACACATATCACTTTTTCCATATCCAGCCATTACTTTCATGAGGCCACTAAGGTCAACACATCCATAACTGTCCACCTATGTTTACAAACTTTTTCAAGACATTTAGATCATGTAGTAGACAAAAGTGGTAAACTCCAAATGCAATAGAACAATTATAGTATTAGCTTATCATGCATAAGCTGTTAGATAAACAAAACAGGCTGATGCACATCATATTGTCATATAAGGGAACAAGAATTTGATTAACTCTTTGAACATTTTAACATTACTAATTTAGACATACATACTTTTAGATGGGCCTTTAGGGTGTCTTTGTTACATTATATTGCACAGCATTAAAACTTTAATATTACATGACCCAGTTCTAAAGACATGTCTTACCTCACAATGCAATCCATGTATATTTATGTGAAATTGACAACCTAATGCTTTTCGTTAGAGTAGGACAAAGTTTGTATTGGTAACCTTAGAATTGACAATTACCTGTCTTTCGTCATAGTGTGATGGAGATGTTAAGTCTAAGATACGTGTATCAACCTTATAATACATGCACTATTTATGTAGGACTTACACAACAGAGAATTAAATTTATTGTAGAATGTTTTTTAATTTATAGTTCATACTTTGCTGTCTTTCATAAGAGTAAGATGAAAATGCAAACTTTGGACACATGTATGGACCCCATAATACATGCACCATTTAAGTAGAATTTACACAATGACAATGAATGAACCTACGATAGAACTATGAGTCTAAATTCACTACTAGAAAAACCCATTTTCTTGACGGGTAATAACCGTCAAGAAGGGAGTTTCTTGACAGTTCTTCATCCGTCATTGAAGCCAGTGTCAAGAAAGGGTGGTGACCGTTTTCGAACTGTCAAGAATTTCTTGACAGTTATAACTCGTTAAGGATTTGGCCAAAATTTAACCAATCCCTGACAATCTTTAAACTGTGAAGAGATTTTAACAAGAAAAAAAAATTAATTTAATAATAATAATAATAATAATAGTCAAATTTTATTAACAATAATTTTCCATCCTTGATAGTTTTAAATCTGTCAAGGATTTTTTTATAAATATTTTTATATTTTAATTAGTTTATTTTCCTAATTATTACCAATTAAATAATGCAATAATGCAATGAAATTATTCATAATATTCCTCAACCAAAACAACAATTATCACAATTCAACAATAAATTTAGACACTCAATAATCTTTCAATCAATTTATTAAAAGAAATTGAACAATAGTATATATACATGAATAAAAGACCCATGGCATTAGGGCATCAATAATTAAAAGTTTGATACATTTTTTGCATCTCCCTCTTCATCACTTAAAGGCTGGGCATCAAAGGTATTCAACACAACCTACACACCTCAAATATAGAAAATAAAATTGTTTTCTTGAGCTATAAACATTGTAGTATTAAAAGAAATTGAATTAATTATCTAAAAAGCAACGAAAGAGAGAAAAGGGCAAGTACTTTGCCACGAGAGAGCACGGTAGAATTGAGGGAGCAATGCTAGGCTTCTCTGCAACCTGAGAAATGTATATTACAAATACTGAGAAAGAAACAATGGAGCAAAAGAAATCTATTCAATACATAATGCCAAAGAACTCAACAAGGCACAAGAAGCAAAGAAAAGATAAATCAATACTGCTAGTTATTTAGGATAGCCAAAGAACTTAAAGCAAAGACATAATGCGGAACTCAACAAGCAATCAATAAGGCAACCCAAAGTTTGAATGTCAAGACAAAAAGTGCCATCAAACACAGAATCAATGTAACAACAAAATGGACACCTCTTCTTCTAGGGCTCCAGACACAAATAAATTTATTTAACTGTGAAAACATACCCCATGGGAACTCCTTGTTGCGAATGTGGAAATATGGGTACAGTTGCAAATCATTTTGATAATTTGAGCTTACAATTTGGCATATTGAACTTAGTATTCAGAATGAATTAGCAAGCATATAAACCACAAGCATAAGCATATAAACCACAAGCATTAATCAAATATTTCCATAGATAAGACCTTCCCAATAGAGATTAGACCATGCAAACAGAGATTCTAACCAGAGACATGTACATGCATTCACATACACACGTGACCTTTTTAAAAAAATATATATATGAACATACATATGATTTTAAAAGGCTCAGTGACAAAAAGATATAACTCATTAAACAACAATGATTAAAATAAAAGAAAAAAAAAATATTACCACTAAGCTTGGGCGTCAATCACTTTATCCTCTACATCATTAGTTGCTTCCACTCCCTCAACATTCTCCACAGGCGGCTGTGCCTTCTCATCCTCACGCAAGGGCTCTTCCACATAATCATTCTCAAATGCATCTGGTGGAACCTCATAGATCCTCATTTGTGGCTTAGACGGATCCTTAACAAGCATATACTTCCCCTCATTCAACTTCATGTACAAATCCACAATGCCCCACAGATTTGCAGTACTCAAATTAATCTGGGTAGCAAAATCCCGAGGCTTATACCCCATAACAGCCAATATTACATGGTTACAATAATCATGTGGGTGAACCCTCGAAACATATCCCAATTTCATCAGATCAGCACTTTCCAACAAAGCTTGTGTTGTCCACTTTGCCAACTTATTTGCGTTGTTCTTCAACTCAGTGGCTAAAACAGCATCCCTCTGAGTCTCTAACTTCTGCCTCCAATCAGCACCAGAATATTTTGAATCAAACTCATTAAGCGCATTCAATGTAAAAAATGACCTCTGATTGTTAACATCCACAACACTGTACCTCACACAAAGCAACAAGATGCATATCATCACCAAGCTTCCACCTCCTATATTATAAGAAACCGAAGCCACCTCCTCTCCTATACCTATAAGCCACTGAAGCCACATCCTCTCCTAGCAAACAGGTTCGGCTCATCAAAGATTAACTCGTTCCCATCTCTCACCAAAACTTGCTGTGAAAAGTTTTGATTAATATAGGCAGCCTCAACACCCAAAGAATATGCCGAGTTAATATCATCTTTAGCTTCAGACAACGGTTCTTGAGAAGTCTCATGCACTGATAATAAATCTAACTGTGACCCATCTCTTTTATCAAAAAATAATTTATTGCCAAGTCATTGAATTACAATATCCCACGAACAAATTGACCTGGGTGCGCACATAAGCGTAGCTAAAATGGCATCGGTGGCAAAAAGAGTAGCCTTATCTTCATTAGCTAGTCTCCGAATCACTGGATCATCAGTTGTAGTCACCTTGAAGAAATTCCTATACTTGAATCTCTCCAGTCTACGCTCATTCTTTGGTGTCACGTGATCATACGACCTATCGTAGTACTCAAGAGATCCACAAAGCAGCAAATCTTTAGGCTCCGACAAACTAAACGACAATTTGGAGAAAGTAAAAAATGAAATTTGATCAAGCATGTTCCATTCGGGTTGAATATCAATCGACGACTTGAAAATTGCGGCTTCGTGACGCGGCTGGTTCACATTCGAGCGAATTGGTTTCACAAGAAAGTCAACTGCACCTTTTGACAAACACTTAAAGACTATGCCCATAGAATCTTGAGATGATATCACTGCAAACATAGCTCATCAAATGTCATTGTAATCAATGCAGTAAATCAGAAATATTCTTGAGAGAATGAACCTTACATTTCATGATAATCAATATGGAAAAGAGCAGTAACATGATGCTTACTTATTACACGAATGTTCCTTCTTGTTTTGTGCATCAAAATTTTGAACAACATATGGAAGTTGAAACGTCGCCGGCGACAGCAGCGGATTCCGGCGACAGCGACCGATGACGAAAATGCTCCAAAACTTTGTGAGAGGTAGATCATGTCACAAGGAGTCCAAATATGTGACCTGAGAGACGAAACGACATCAAAAAGTCAGAGAAATTATGCCGGGAATGTGAAGAGTCACAACGGTGAAATTGCTTTACCCGGCGAGATTTTGAGTCAACCAAGCTTGGTGAAGCTGGATCTGACCTTAGGGAGTATGGGCCGGCCCCTGGGATGTCTAGAAGTCGTAGGAAAATAGAGGAAAGTCGCTGGAAAGAGGTCTAGGCCATTTTTGTTGTAGTGTATGGAGAACGAAAATGGGAAAATAATTTCGGGTGAGACAATGAAAAATGGGCTAATGAAAAATGAGTGGGAAACTTTTTTTCTAGTGGTAAATTTTGTCTTAATGAAACTTTTGATGGGCGGGGAACTTTTGCCTTACTAAAATTTTTAATTTTTGTTTTTTCAATTTAATCCTTAATCGTCAAGGATTGAGACTACACTGTCAAAAAAAAGAATTCGTACAATTTATTTTTGACCAAATTCTTGACAGTTAATTACTGTCAAGAATCATAAAAAAGGGTCATGGATTATTTCAAATTAGGGTCATGGATTATTTCAAATTCTTGACAGTTTATAAACTGTCAAGAATCTATCAAGAATTATAATTCTTGACAATTTTTTAGGACAGTCAAGAAAATCTGTCAACTCATTCTGTTAAGAAAGAGGTTTTTCTAGTAGTGTTATTACTATTACTAAACATGGACCTGAGTCACCTGTAAAAGCAATAAGATATGAAAAAGGGGTTCTGGCCTCAATGCAAGACCAGTCCATGTATTGGTTTATTTATATAGCTCAGGTTGTTACAATGATAAGATACATTTGAAATAAGCAACAGATATCAAGTACAAGATATGCGGAAGCAGAGTTTAAAATGGAATCAAGTTGTTGGAGCTGATAAGGTTGTTGCAGATGTTGAAGTCGTTGGTGATAAGTCGGTTGTGTTGAGAGTTGACTAAGTCTCTTGCTTAACATCACCCTGCAAGCTGGAAGGGGGTAGGCACACTTGCAGCTTGTTCCGAAGTTCACAAAAGCGACTGGTGCTTAATCCTTTTGTAAAAACATCAGCAATCTGATCTTGGGAACAAATAAACTGGAGTGTAATATCTTTATTTAGAACTTTCTCACGGATAAAATGGTAGTCCACTTCGATATGCTTGGTTCTCACATGAAAGACAGGATTAGAGGCTAAAGCTAATGCACCAATGTTGTCACACCAAATTGTGGGAGGGATAGGGAGTGATATACAGAGTTCTTTGAGAAGCATTCTAACCCAATAGAGTTCGGCTGTGGTGATTGCTAAAGCTCGATACTTTGCCTCAGTGCTGGAGCGGGCTACAACAGTTTGTTTCTTAGCAGTCCAAGACACTAAACAGGAACCAAGAAATACACCATAACCTGTAGTTGAACGACGATCATCCGGATTACCAGCCCAATCGGAGTCACAATAGGCTTTAAGATTAAGAGATCCTTTTTGATACCATAAGCCGTTGTCAATTGTTCCTTTAAGGTAGCGGAGAACCCGCTTAGTAGCAGACCAGTGAGTGGATCTTGGACAATGCATATGTTGGCATATTTGGTTAACTGAGAAAGCAATATCCGGACGAGTCAAAGTGCAATATTGTAGAGCACCAACAGTTTGGCGATACTCAGTAGTTTGGGATGCTGAGAGAGGTTCACCATCATGAGCTGAAAGCTTTAGTCCCGAGGAGCATGGTGAGAGATAAGGTTTGGCACAAATCATCTTAGTGCGGTGGAGAAGATCACCAATGTATTTTGATTGCCGGAGGTGTAAGCCCGTAGAGTCTCGATGAGCTTGAATGCCAAGAAAATAATTTAATGAACCAAGATCCTTCATTTTGAATTCTAGTTGCAACTTGTCAATAAGAGAAGCGATAAGAGAAGGATGTGTGCCTGTCACAAGAATATCATCCACATAGATTAGAAAGAACAAGTGAATATTTCCTTGATGATAAATAAATAATGAAGAGTCCACCGGTGAGGAAGTAAATCCAAACTGAAGTAGAGACTGAGATAGGCCATGAACCAAGCTCGTGGGGCTTGTTTGAGTCCATATAAGGACTTCTCAAGCTTGCAAACATAGGTAGGAAAATCCGGATGAACAAAGCCTGGAGGTTGCTTCATATAGACTTCCTCTTGTAAAACACCATGCAAGAAAGCATTAGAAACATCCAATTGGCGGATATTCCAATCAAAGTGAACAGCAAGAGCAAGAACGACTCGAATTGTGGAAGGTTTAATAACTGGACTGAATGTCTCAGTGAAATCTATGCCACATTCTTGTTCAAAACCTTTAGCCACTAATCGGGCTTTAAGTCGATCAACCTGACCATCGGATGTTTGTTTAACCTTGTAGACCCATTTGTTATCAATAACATTATGATTCAATGGTCGAGGGCAGAGTATCCATGTACGGTTTTCAATCAGAGCATCATATTCTTCTTGCATAGCCGTGCACCATTCAGGACTCAATGAGGCTTGTTTGTAAGAACAAGGTTCAATGGGCATTGTTATACTGGTGAGAGCCTTAAGAGGATATTTTGTGGAGTAGAATGTCTTATACTCAGGGAAGGTGCGGGGCTTGAGATGGCCTGTTTGAGACCGAGTGGTCATATGATGGGATCTTTGAGATGCAAGAGGAATTATAGGTGCGGGTAAGGAGTGAGATGGAGATGGAGAAATATTTGGACTTGAACTGGATGTTGGAGCAACGAAATCATATGAAGATGATAAAGGGGTTCGGTCAAGAGAATTATGAGAGGTAGATGAATTTGCATTAGTGTTAAGAGATAGATCAAATCCATTATTAGAGAGAGATAAATCAGAACTAAAACTGGAAGGAAAGGAGATAGGGAAGGAATTACCAGGAGAAGTAACCACCGTGGAAGGTTGTGAGGGCTTCAATCCATCCTTTGTAGGAAATGTAAGTTCATCAAAAACCACATGACGAGAGATAAAATTTTTATGAGAAACTGGATCTAGACACCAATAGCCGGGTTGATTGGCACTATAACCCAGAAATATACACTTCTTAGTACGAAACATGAGTTTGTGAGATGCATATGGCCTTAAAAGCGAATAACAAGCACATCCAAAGGCACGAAGGAATGTATAATCAGGAATTTTGCCAAACAATTTGAAGAAAGGTGTGTCATTGTTAAGGACCAACGTAGGCAAATGATTAATAAGGTATATGGCAGTCAAGAATGCATCAACCCAATATGTGAGAGGTAAATGAGATTGAGCAAGTAAGCAATAAGATATGAAAAAGGGGTTCTGGCCTCAATGCAAGACCAGTCCATGTATTGGTTTATTTATACAGGTCAGGTTGTTACAATACTAAGATACATTTGAAATAAGCAACAGATATCAAGTACAAGATATGCGGAAGCAGAGTTTAAAATGGAATCAAGTTGTTGGAGCTGATAAGGTTGTTGCAGATGTTGAAGTCGTTGGTGATAAGTCTGCTGTGTTGAGAGTTGACTAAGTCTCTTGCTTAACAACCTGACCTTAAGATTACTACTCTATGGATTTCTAAACCATTCACTATGATTAAATTGAAGTGGTGACTAAAAAAATTCATGTTTATTATGGGTAAAGTTGGTGAAACATGTTGTAAAATATGGTGACATGAATTAAGGTTCAACTAGGCGTGTTCTTCAAACTAGTTGGGTGGAAATTGTACATTTTTTAAGCTTTACAACTTTTGTATCTTCAATTGGAGATGAAAGATCTTGAAAACTATGGAGAATCCTCAAAGTTAGTCCACCACCAACACAAGATGAGAGAGCCGGCCACTTAAGGTTTTTGGGTGAGATTTTCAATTTCCAAATTAGGTTAAAATGGGATAAACATCAAATATTTATACTTGAACCATTTTGACAATTTTGAAATTGTTATTAGCTTCTTAGTACAATTTCAATTTAATAACGAGTCCATAAATTATATTAAATTATAGTCAAATTATACAATTAAATTTAATCCCATTATGTATATATGATAAGTGTTGTTCTAGGTTAGTACATGTATTTGAAAAAAAAATGTACATTATGAATGGATGAATGTTGGTCATGACCTATTTGATGCATTATTTATTTTGAATACACGTTCCATGGCTTAATATGTCTTATTATGGAACAATAATGCATGTAAATGAATTGTATTATGAATACAATTTTAGTGGTGGTTTTATGAATTTTGGGCATGGTTTTTCATGTGGAGTAACGCTTGTTTTAACGGTGATCAGTGAATGTCTTAGTGGTGATCCATGCATAAATGATTTTATGTGTAGAAAGCATGTTTATCGATGATTAATATATATGTTTTCTTTTTTAATGGATATTGATTGAAAATCATGTGACAATTGAATGCATGGATGATGCATATTCAATTGCCAAATTCGACCATGACATAAATATGATGGTGTTTGAATTATTTGGCATTTGATGATGATCAAATGGTGCATGATTGATGTTTAGGTCGTTGGCATATTAATTGATAAGTTTATATTATTTGCATGTATAATTAGAGATATGGATAAGGATAAGTATGCTTAATTTACCAAACCATGGTTGATGGGTGGTTAATGCTTTTTAATCATTTCATTTGACTTGGTTAACAAATGAGATTAGAGATCATTAAATGTTAGGGTGCTGAAATAACACATATACACTTTGGTTAATTATGACATATTTGCATGAGTCCTTAAATCTATATATATTGCAACATGCATAAAATATTTATTCATATGCCCTTGAATAGATATTTGATAAATTTATGTGATACATTTATTTTTATTAGCATCCCCTTTATTGTTTGTGAATATGTTCATTTTATAATGGGTATGTTTTGATTGCATTAATATTTGTTTACGTGATAGATAAATATTAATTATGATTGTTTGAATTCCACCATGTTTTATATTTGTATGGATGCAATTTGATTGTAGTATATGTGATAAATGTAAAACATTTTTTAATCAAAGATTAAACCTAATAAATCTCCCTAAGGAATAATATTAAATCCAAGTCTTCCATTATGAGCCAATTAATTATTTGGCATAAAAGTAGATATCCCAAGATTTCCTTTATGTGAGGAATGTTAATTTCACGACATGGAATTGATTGTCTTAGTTCTCGGATATAAATTTTCATTATACCCAAGATTTCTATTATGTGAGGGTATAACAAAAATTCTATTTTATGAAAGCATAATTGTAACGCCCCACTTGAGGTACGTAGCTAATTTGTGTTGCATTGTTTAAATGTTTATTGTTTTGCCCTCAATTGAGTTTGTATGTTGTTATTTTTGTTTGGTTGGCCCTTGGTTGAAATTATGTGTTGGTTTGGTTGAGTGCTTGCCCTGAAATTAGTTAAGACTTGGCAAATTTTGGAATTACAGTCTTCGTCGAGGCGAGGAATAGTCTTCGCCGCAGCGACGTGGCCCCTGTATTTCTTCGCCGGGGCGAAGAAAGAAACTTCGCCGCGGCAAAGCTCCGGCTAAAAAGTTGGGTGAAGTTTCTAGAGAACTTTTCCATAGGGGCAAACTGACCATTCTACCCCTAATTAGCAGGAAAAGTGGGGAGTGAAATGTAAGAAAATTTCATGGAGAATATGTTAGAGTTGGGGGTGTGAGTGCAAGGAATTAAAGGACAAAGATGGAATTTCTAAGAAAGAGAAGGGGCAAAATGGGAATGCATGTGTAAATTATGAGCTAAAAAGGGATTAAGCTTGGTAAACCCATTCCCATTCATCATTTCCTCTCACCTCTTCATTCAATCTTTTAAGGTTTTGAGAGGGCTTTTTGAGTAGTTTTGGTAGAAAATTAATCTAAAGCATCCTAAGGTAAGGATTCTTGCTTTAGATGTGAAATTTATCTATAGATGTGTTGACGTCTTATAGTATGTTGTTTAAAGTTGTAGAGAAAAGACCATCTACAAAAGGAAAAGGGAAGTGCTAGTGGAATCACTCCATCACAAGGTAAGTAAATCCAACCCAATTTAAAGTTTAAGAAATCTTTGAGTAGAGATTTTCTTTATGCATGTATGTATGATGCTTGTTGAGATTTGAGATGAAATGAGTAGATAATGGATGATTGGTTGGATATATGTAAATGATGACAAGTTTTTGATGTGTGAAGAGAGAGTGAAGTTGAGCTGAAGTTGGAGAGGTTTTGTGTAAACCTTTTTTGGGAGTGTTTTACTTGACAGGAATTTAGGGCATACGAGGGAGTTTTCTCACATGTTGGATGGTTAAAGAGAGAAATAGAGTTGTAGTTAAAGAAGAGTTTTGTATGCACATTAGTTGTTTGATGAAATGCCTAAGAGAAATATGGGCATGAGTAGTAAACCTTAATTCTTGCAACATTGCATCATGGCATTTCATGAGTGCATTAATGAGCATAAGCATAACATATGCATCAGTTGTGCATTTGAGAAGTAGCTTGAGAAAGAGTAGAGAAATTTTGAGTATACGCTACTTTAAAAGTAAAGAGAAAGAGAGAATGAGCACTAGAACAAAAAAAAGAGAATAGTGCTAAAGAAGATAATAGAGTAGGTTGTGCAGTGGGGAACTCGTGAGTGATGAATAGAAGTCACGAATAGTGGAACACCAGGTTGCAGCCGTGCCTCCGGTAAGATGGGGCCATGACAGTCACGAAGAGTAGAACATGAGGTTCCGGCCGTGCCTCCGGTAAGATGGGGCCGTGACATTCAAGAGAGATAGAGAGAGAGAATATGTACTCACGTGGCCAAGGGTTCCGAATCCATGCATAACCGAGTCCGATCGGCAGAGAATGAGTAAAGGTCACGAAGAGTGGGATAAGTTCCCGGTCATGCCTCTGGTAAGATGGGGTCGTGACATCCACAGATAGAATTAGTAGAAAAGAAATGTGAGAAGAGAAACAAACAGAAAAATGAGAGAGTAATGTAAGGAAAGAATTCAGAGAAAGAGTTACGGTGATAGACGAGTAGAGGATTTACTTACTGAGCCTTTTTGTACTCTCCCCGTTGTTTTCTGTGTGTTTTGCAGGATCTAGGTGAGGACGCGGTCGGATGGACGTCGGTAAGCGAAGAGCAATAGCTACACTGTCCACCACATTTTTGATGACTTTTGTATATGAAACTTTACTTTGTATAAAGAATGTATATATTTAATCAAAGAAAAATCTGGGCTCAACTATTTATGTTATCTAACCTGTATTTTCATTATGTATTTTTATGAGTATAGTAGTCAGAAGGAGTCATTACAATAATGAGTTGGGTTTAACTGGTCTTGGGTACCAAAATTTCTATTATGTGAGGTATCCAAAACTAGAGGTAAGGAAATTAATCATACCTTATATAGTGATATAAAAGGAATTAGTTTCCTACTAATTAAATTTAATTGACTAAGATTTCTATTATGTAAGGTTTAATTAAATTTAATAAGAATTTGATTCCTCATTAGAAATTTATTCCAACAAAATTTCCAAATCGTCATTTAGAGGAATATGAGATTTGAATAAAATAATGGGGGCTAATAAGATTAGCATTAAAGGTTTAAATTTACAAGACACTAATAAAACTTTTATTTTCTTGCAGCATTTTTCAGTAGTTGTGTGATATTTTCTGAAAATGAGTGGCAACCTTTTTTTGAGAACTCTTGATGACAATAAACTTATTGGACCCAATCTTAACTATTAGTTAAGGAATTTTAGAATTGTTCTCTAGCTCCGGATGCCACACCGGAGGAGAGAGAAACTTTTGAAAATGTTGGGATTGGTTAAGTTTTAGTTTGTTCTTTTAATCTCTCTTGAAAAAGTTTGGTGGAAATTTTACTATCCATTTTGAATTTAAGTATTGCTTCTACTTCATTCCATGAAACTAATAGGCTCCATGATCAATGCAAGGGTAAGTTAAAAAATAATAATCTTGCAACTGAAGTTGAGAAATTGTTCATCCTAGTAGAAGGAGGGAATTTAGATCACTTTTGGTGTGCCATCATGGCACTGTATACAGTGGCAGACCTAGGATTTTTCCTCGAGGGGGGGTGCGATTGAGCCTTCATGGCAGCTCCGCCATTGTTTGCCAAACACCTAGTGAAAGCTTTGAAAAATCACCTAACCTTAAGCAAAGAAAATACAACAATATCAAGAACTTGAAAGAAAAGAATATAATAATACAATACTTTCCTATTTGAATAAATCTATGAGAAGTAAATTTTTTAGTAAATGTGTTGAGTAAACCTTGAGCAAAACCTTCTTTAAATTTTTTTTTTAATTTTTATCTTCCAAAGATTATAATATAAATTTTATGACTTTTTAAGACCTAGTCTAAATTAAAGTCAACCAAAACTTAAATCAGTCAACGTTGCGTTGATTTTAATATGAATTATTAAAAAATAAAAAGGGAATTTTCTTGGTATAAACATAGATTGTAACTCAAATTTCTTTAATAATTTTGAGCAACTGAATGGTGATGTTTGAAATGTCGGAAAGTGGTGGGTGAAGGGTGAAGAATAATGTCCTTTAAAATATAGTTAAAATTTTAATTTGGAAAAGAAGGAACATTCTTAGACACAAAACACAAAATAAACTCACAAGATCTATGTCGTTTTCCCTCAAATTAGAATAAAAAACCTAAAAACAAGAATGATTCAACCTTAAAATAAACTAAATTGAAATAAGCAATACATATACCTAAAACCAATAAAACAGAAAACGGAGCTAATTGTGGCACCTTGAGTAGTGAAAGCTTCAACAATTTCAGTCTTCAAAAGTTTTATGAGCGAATAGTATGAGAAATAAAAAAAAAGAAAATGAGAGAGTAAAGAATTTTGGGGCTAAAATCATAAAAAGCAGGTGGAGCCGTGGAGAAGAAGAGTGGAGAAAGTTTTAATTTTTTTTATATAATATGGACTTAGAATATATATTAATAACAAGTTTTTTTTTTGGGGGGGGGGGTGGGGTGCGCTTAGATATATGTATAATAGTTGTTATTTTAAAAAGTTGAGGATAGACTTTGGTATATATATTAATAACAATTTTGTTTGGGCCTATATATTAGTAATTAAAAAAAAAAAAAAAATTTGAGGGTAGGCCCTTTGCCCCTGACTGTATAGTATTGTAATGTATAGATTTGCATGGTATTGGATAGTACTATATAGTACTATACAAAATATAATATGATGTTCGGTACAAAATTGTTTGGTATTGATGTATATTTTTGTTTCAATTAAATTTTTAAATAAGCATTTACTTAAATTTACTAATCCATATAAAAACTTAATCTATTAACGTTCAACGTAAATATAAATCAATTGTTAAAAAAAATTGTAGGAAAGAAATTAAAAATTTATTAAAACTTATGTAATATTCAATTAATTTAAAAACTTTTTAATGTTATTTAAAATAATAATTTTTTAAATATTTTAAAAATAAAATTTTAAAGTAATTTGTTAAAAAGATTAAGTAAAAGAAATAATACAATAAATCTATTGAACTACCTTTTTTACTTGGTCTTAACTAGCAAAATGGATACTTATTAAGCATTTTTACATTGTATTAACTAATACGATGCAAAGTTTCTACAAAGCATTTATTGTATTATTTAGTACTATGTGAGGCTCTAACGTTACATAATGCGGCGAACAAAACTTGCCTCAAGTGTTTATTCTTGTACAGGGAAGGAATTAAGTCTTTGCAGAGCTTGAATGTGTATTCATTCTCCTTCATCTATGATCGAATAACTGATTATTGATTTCGCAAACGACAGAGAAGAAAAATGAACTAAGAATAAAACTACCTTCTGGTAACCATCGGCCTACAGTTCCCAAGTGGAATAGGATATTTTTGTGGACCTGCACTGATGTGAGATGCCGCAGCTCTTTTGTGGATTTCTGTTTCTTTAATTTGGACACGTAAATTGTTTGGTCATAAAAGTTATAAAACATGGGGCGATGCTGCTATTAATTGAGAAAGAATCTAGAAGGCAGGTTCGCCATTTTGTGGGCTCTACTGAAATTCTGAAGGCAACTGGCGGACAGGAATGTAAAAAGATTTTGAGCTTATAATTTTTGGGTGACTAATGATTTTATTTGGCAGGCTGCAGAGATAGCGGTAGTGTAATGCCCCACTTGAGATATGTAGCCATTGTTTATGGTCTAGCCTAAAGGTTTATTGAATTGCTCCTGAATGAGTTTGTATATTGTTCATGGTTGGTTGGTTGGCCTTTAATTGAAATGGTATGTTGAGTTGGTTGAGTGTTTGCCTTGAAATTAGTTGAGACTTGAGGAATTTTGGAATTACCGTCTTCGCCAGGGCGAAGAATAGTCTTCGCCGCGGCGACATTGGCTTTGTGCTGGCGATGTCGGTTCTGGAATGTTTTGCCAGGGCGACAGAAATTTCTTCGCCGCGGCGACGGGATGGCAGAAAAGTAGAAATAAGTTTCTAGAGAATTCTCCATAGGGGTAAAATGACCATTCTACCCCTAATTAGTAGAAAAAGTGGGGAGTAAAATGTAAGGAAATTTCATGGAGAATAGTATAGAATGGGGGTGAATTTGTAAAGAATTAAAGGATAAAGGCGGAATTTTTAATAAAGAGTAAGGGCAAAATGGGAAAGAGTGTATATTATATGAGCTAATAAGAGTTTAGCTCTCTAAACCCCTTCATTTTCCCTTCCTCCATCGCCTCTTCATCCCTCATTTTCTCTCAATTCCTCACTCAATCTTCCAAGGGATTTTTGAGAGTTTTGAGTTGAAATTTGACAAAGAATTGATCCTAAGCAAGAAGAGGTAAGAATCCGTACTCTAGATATGAGTTTTATTTATGCAAAGGTTAAGTTCTTACTAAGTTTATGCTTAGGAAATAAGGGAAAGCTAAGGTCCAACAAGAGTAGAGAGCTTTAGTGAAGACTACTCAAGTATGAGGTAAATAAATCCAACTCAAAGCTAAAGTTTAAGCAATCCTTAAGTAGAGATTTCTTTATGCATGTATATATGATGCTTGTTGAGAAATTGAGTAGAGATATATGTCTACTTGTTGAGAAATTGAGTTGAGATGAGTATTCATGTTTTGTTTGTTAGATATATTTCCTTTATGGGAAGTGTTAATGTGTGATGAGTTTGAGATGAAGTTGGAGGAGATTGAGTAGATATATTTGGGAGTCTTCTTCTATGATAGGAACCATGTCCATAGAAGGAAGCTTTCTCCCATTTTGGATGGTTACAAAGAGAAATAGAGTTGTAGTTAGAGAAGAGTTTTTGTATGCACATGAGTTGTTTGATGAAATGCCTAAGAGAAATATGAGCATGAGTTGTGAACCTTAATTCTTGCAACATTGCATATTGGCATTTTCTAAGTGCATTAATGAGCATGAACCATCTATGTACATTAATTGTGCATTGAGAAGTAGCTTAAGAAAGAGTAGAGAACTTTGTGAATAGACTACTCTAAGAATTAAGCTACACAATGAGTACTAGCTTGAGAAAGAGATGAGTATTAGCTTGAGAAAGAGTAGAGATCTTTGTGAATAAACTACTCTAAGAGCAAAAGAAGAGAATAGAGTAGGTTGTGCGATGGGAAACCCGTGAGTGATGAGTAAAGTCACGAGAGTGGGTGCTTTGTGATCCCCAGTTGTGCCTCCAATAAGATGGGGCTGTGACATTCAAAGAGAGAGAGAATACACTCACGTGGCCAAGGGTTCCGAATCCATGCATGACCGAGTCCGATCGGTAGAGAATGAGTAGAAGTCACAAAGAGTGGGTTGGTGCTTTATGATCTCCACCCAGTCGTGCCTCCGGTAAGATGAGGCCGTGACATGCAAATGAGGAAGGATGAGCAAACATGAGAAAGATTAAAGAGAGACAGTAAGTAGGGTCACGAAGAGTGGGATGAGTACCCAGTCGTGACGTACAACAAAAAGTTAACAGAAAATAGTCATGAGAAAGAGAGACAGAAAGAGAATCAGTAGAAGTCACGTAGAGAGGGAGAAGTCCCGGTTGTGCCTCCGGTAAGATAGGGCCGTGACATTTAAAGAGAGAGTTAGTAGAAAACAATTATGAGACATGAGAAAGAGATAATAGAGAGAATTAAAGGATGAGAAAGCTTGAGAAAGAATGAGATAGAATGAGAGAGTTTAAGCTAGTAAGAATAGAGAGTAGAAGAAAGAAACATGCAGTTCTTTTGCATTAATTGCATGTACATCTCATACATGCATGCACCATGATTTCTTCCATGGTTAGTGAAAGTATGATGAGAATAAGAGAGAACTATGATTTTCCTTCATGGTGAGTAGGAATAAGAGAAGAAGAAAAGAGAATAAGAACAGAGAGAAAGAAAGAATAAAAAGAGTAGAACAGAGTTAAAGGAGAATAAAAGTATTAGAAAGAAAGAGAAAAACAGTCAGAATTAGAAATAGAAGAACAGTAGAGTAAGGAAAGAACCAAAGAGTGAGTTGCGGGGACAGGTAGTAGAGGATTTACTTACTGAGCATTGTTGTGCTCACCCCATTGTTCTTCCCTGTTTTGCAGGAATTAGGAGCAGCAGTTGGATGGACGTCGAGGAGCAGAGAGTATTGGCACTACTGTCCACCAGTTATGATATTTTGTATTAAGTAGAAAGTTTTTAATACATAGTATTGTGTATATGTAAAGAATTATATTTTATGAGTAAAGAAAAGTTTGAGCCCACTATCTTGCATACGCTATGTATATCTATAATTTGCATAGTATGTATTATAAGAATAGTAGTAGAGAGCAGGTGTTACATTTTTGGTATCAACGCAAAGATTTTGGGATTTGACAGTGTGCCACTCTTGTTGCCATGACTTTCCATAGCTGACGGTTGCCAGTGAAGTCTTTCCTTGTTTAAAGTGTTATTTGAGTTGTTTAATGTGGTTGTCTTGTCAATGAAATACAAGACCCGAGTATGAGATAAGAATAAGAAAACAGTGAGTGTAGGGAAACTTACTTCCCCGAGTTGAATTAGAAAGAATTGAAACCCCGTCCAAGTGCAGCCTACTAGAAGAGAAAGAGAAAGGTCGGTACCTCAGATGGTACAAAATCAGATTGAGTCAATTCATGGGCTCCCAAGTCATCATCAGCCGTCAGAGGATAAAGGTATAACAGACCCTTTTATAGTAAAAGAATGGTTTAGATCCGTTGAAGTGTACGACGACATTGTTTCCCATGATGGACCGGGAGAAGATCCGGTATACTAGTCTCTTGTCTTAGAGGGTTACCCAAGTTTTGTGGGAATTAATGGAGGATACCCATGATGGTTTTGTCATGATTTGAGAAGAGTTTAGAAGATGGTTGAAGTTGAGAACAGTTGGCAAGGTTCATAAGAAGGTACAAGAGTTTATCAGTTTTAGTAAGGATTGAGTACAGTGAAGAGTAGGCAGTGAGAGTTAACTCCCTTGTAAGGTTTGTACCTAGAATAGTGAGTACTCCGGAGTTGAGAAAAGGCAAGTGGTCCATGGGCTAAAATCAGAAGGAACAGAACCCCTCAAGCTTAGAGTGAAGTTTGAGAGAAGGGAAGACTTATTCAGGAAAGTTCGTAGTGATCCATGAAAGAGAGTTAATAATTGATTAGATAGTATCCTTTGCCTTACTTGGATGTTTTTGGGCACGAATTCCCTAAGGGAGATATGGAGTAGAGGTTGATTGCCGAGGGAAGAGTGAGATTCAATCATAATATCATTCCAGAATTACAGCGGGCCATTAGTTCAGTATGTTGAGCAGTAGGGTGAAAGTTAGAGAGATATTTAGAAAAAGGGTGTTCTGAACAGATAGTCCATGTGGTACTAGTTAGAGAGATATTTAGAAAAAGGGTGTTCTGAACAGATAGTCCATGTGGTACTAAGTCGTGATGTTCCATAACCAGAGATTTAGAGTGTGCCAGTAATCCGAGAATTTATAGGGGTATTTCTAAAAGAGTTATCGGGCTTACCTCCGAAAAAAAAAAGAAAAAAAAAGCAGTTGAGTTTAGTGTTGAACTAGCACCGGGGACAATGCCGATTTCTAAAATCCCTTATCTAGTGGCCCCAGCCGAGCTTCAAGATTTGAAGAAGCATCTCCAAGAGTTCTTAGATAAAGGTCTTATTCGACCGAGTCATTCTCCCTAGGGAGCTCCGATCTTGTTTGTAGAGAAGAAAGAAGGGTCATTACGGATGTGTATTGATTGCAGAGAAATGAATAACTGATAGTGAAGAATAAATGCCTATTACCATGGACAGATGATCTTTAGACCAGTTAAGGAGTGCAATAGTATTTTCCAAGAGTGATTGGAGGTCGAGTTATCATCAGGGTGTTTCTTAATTGTCTTGCTCAGTTTATAGTAGTCTTTACCTTGAAGTTCGAAGGCATTACCTTTATGGTGCCCAGAGTAAGATCTACACCGACTATAGAGTTTAAAGTATTTCCTTACTTAGAAGGAGGTGTTGAGTATGAGACAGAAGAAATGGTTAGAGCTAGTTTAAAAGTATGAAGATTGAGATCATTTCAGCAAGGATTGCCACATTAGGAGTTCAGTCTACAAATAAGATGGCTCTTTACGAGACTTGGTATGGTAGACTATGTTGAACTCCATTGTGCTGAGATGTGTGGGCAAGAAAGATGAATTAAATACAGTTTTTGGGGTAGAAGTGACTCATGAATTGATCGAAGAGATAAAGTTAATCAGAAATAGAATAAATCAAGCCCAAGCGAAATAGAAAAGTTTGATAGATTCGAAGAGAAAAGATATGGAATTCGGAGTGGGTGTTAAGAGTATTTTTAAGACCTTTTCCCCTACAACCGGGTGACTTGTTTAATAGTAGAGGAAAGTTAGCACCGAGGTACAGAAGTCCATTTGAGATATTATAATGAGTGGGAAAGGTGCCTGACACTACCCCCTAGTATGGATGAGAGTATATAATGTGATTTATATTTCGATGCTTTGAAAGTATACAAGTGATCCATCCCATGTTTTGAATATTGAGTATAAAGATTGGGAATCCTAAGTTTGAGGGGCGTCTAGTTCAAATATTGGACAAAGAGATCAAGGAGCTCCAAAACAAGAATTTCCCTCTAGTGCAAGTATGGGAGGTAAAACAAGGTATGTAGAACTGTTACTCGGAGTTGGTTATTTGAATTTCGGGGACGAAATTCTTTTAAGGGGAAGAGAATTGTAACGCCTCACTTGAGATACGTAGCCATTGTTTATGGTATGGCCTAAAGGTTTACTGAATTGCTCCTGAATGAGTTTGTATATTGTTCATGGTTGGTTGGTTGGCCTTTAATTGAAATGGTATGTTGAGTTGGTTGACTGTTTGCCTTGAAATTGGTTGAGACTTGAGGAATCTTGGAATTACCGTCTTCGCCGGGGCGAAGAATAGTCTTCGCCGCAGCGACGTTGGCTTTGTGTTGGCGGTGTCAGTTCTGGAATGTTTCGCTGAGGCGACAGAAATTTCTTCGCCGCGGCGACGGGACGGCAGAAAAGTAGAAATAAGTTTCTAGAGAATTCTCCATAGCGGTAAATGACCATTCTACCCCTAATTAGCAGGAAAAGTGAGGAGTAAAATGTAAGGAAATTTCATGGAGAATAGTATAGAATGGGGGTGAATTTATAAAGAATTAAAGGATAAAGGTGGAATTTTCAATAAAGAGCAAGGGCAAAATGGGAAAGAGTATATATTATATGAGCTAATAAGAGTTTAGTTCTCTAAACCCCTTCATTTTCCCTTCCTCCACCGCCTCTTCATCCCTCATTTTCTCTCAATTCCTCACTCAATCTTCCAAGGGATTTTTGAGAGTTTTGAGTTGGAATTTGACAAAGAATTGATCCTAAGCAAGAAGAGGTAAGAATCCTTACTCTAGATATGAGTTTTATTTATGCAAAGGTTAAGTTCTTACTAAGTTTATGCTTAGGAAATAAGGGAAAGCTAAGGTTCAACAAGAGTAGAGAGCTTTAGTGAAGACTACTCAAGTATGAGGTAAGTAAATCCAACTCAGAGCTAAAGTTTAAGCAATCCTTAAGTAGAGATTTCTTTATGCATGTATATATGATGCTTGTTGAGAAATTGAGTAGAGATATATGTCTACTTGTTGAGAAATTGAGTTGAGATGAGTATTCATGTTTTGTTTGTTAGATATATTTCCTTTATGGGAAGTGTTAATGTGTGATGAGTTTGAGATGAAGTTGGAGGAGATTGAGTAGATATATTTGGGAGTCTTCTTCTATGATAGGAACCATGTCCATAGAAGGAAGCTTTCTCCCATTTTGGATGGTTACAAAGAGAAATAGAGTTGTAGTTAGAGAAGAGTTTTTGTATGCACATGAGTTGTTTGATGAAATGCCTAAGAGAAATATGAGCATGAGTTGTGAACCTTAATTCTTGCAACATTGCATATTGGCATTTTCTAAGTGCATTAATGAGCATGAACCATCTATGTACATTAATTGTGCATTGAGAAGTAGCTTAAGAAAGAGTAGAGAACTTTGTGAATAGACTACTCTAAGAATTAAGCTACACAATGAGTACTAGCTTGAGAAAGAGATGAGTATTAGCTTGAGAAAGAGTAGAGATCTTTGTGAATAAACTACTCTAAGAGCAAAAGAAGAGAATAGAGTAGGTTGTGCGATGGGAAACCCGTGAGTGATGAGTAAAGTCACGAGAGTGGGTGCTTTGTGATCCCCAGTTGTGCCTCCAATAAGATGGGGCTGTGACATTCAAAGAGAGAGAGAATACACTCACGTGGCCAAGGGTTCCGAATCCATGCATGACCGAGTCCGATCGGTAGAGAATGAGTAGAAGTCAAGAGTGGGTTGGTGCTTTATGATCTCCACCCAGTCGTGCCTCCGTAAGATGAGGCCGTGACATGCAAATGAGGAAGGATGAGCAAACATGAGAAATTAAAGAGAGACAGTAAGTAGGGTCACGAAGAGTGGGATGAGTACCCAGTCGTGACGTACACCAAAAAGTTACAGAAAATAGTCATGAGAAAGAGAGACAGAAAGAGAATCAGTAGAAGTCACGTAGAGAGGGAGAGTCCCGGTTGTGCCTCCGTAGATAGGGCCGTGACCTTTAAAGAGAGAGTTAGTAGAAAAGAATTATGAGAAATGAGAAGAGATAATAGAGAGAATTAAAGAATGAGAAAGCTTGAAAAAGAATGAGAATGCTTGAGAAAGAATGAGAAAGAATGAGAGAATTTGAGCTAGTAAGAATAGAGAGTAGAAGAAAGAAACATGTTGTTTCTTTGCATTAATTGCATATACATCTCATACATGCATGCACCATGATTTCTTCCATGGTTAGTGAGAGTATGATGAGAATAAGAGAGAACCATGATTTTCCTTCATGGTGAGTAAGAATAAGAGAAGAAGAAAAGAGAATAAGAACAGAGAGAAAGAAAGAATAAAAAGAGCAGAACAGAGTTAAAGGAGAATAAAAGTATTAGAAAGAAAGAGAAAAACAATGAGAATTAGAAATAGAAGAACGGTAGAGTAAGGAAAGAACCAAAGAGTGAGTTGCGGGGACAGGTATTAGGGGATTTACTTACTGAGCATTGTTGTGCTCACCCCATTGTTCTTCCCTGTTTTGCAGGAATTAGGAGCAGCGGTCGGATGGACGTCGAGGAGCGGAGAGTATTGGCACTACTGTCCACCAGTTATGATATTTTGTATTAAGTAGAAAGTTTTTAATACATAGTATTGTGTATATGTAAAGAATTATATTTTATGAGTAAAGAAAAGTTTAAGCCCACTATCTTGCATACGCTATGTATATCTATAATTTGCATATATAGTATGTATTATAAGAATAGTAGTGGAGAGTAGGTGTTACAGGTAGAAACTTATGTGGGACTTTATATCACCAAAGATTGAAAGAGATGGGAAATACTCAAACGGTAAGTATTTTGGTTTTGTCAACTTATTCGGATTAGTGCACAATCTACTTAGGTTCAGTTTAAAGGTGGTCACAATAGAATCGCAATGATCGCAACATGTTTGGTAGATTTTATTTTAATATTCATGCATATCTCACCTGCTTTAATTAAATGTGATTATATTTTCGGTTGTGGAAAGTTTGGACGTTATATATTAATGTGAGCTGGAAAAGATTTTATACCATTAAGATCTCAAGAATTCTTTTCCTAAAAGAAGATTATGATTTTAGGAATCCTTTTCTTAAAAGGAGATTATAAATTCAGTAGGGGTGGGAAAAAAAGACTGAAAACCAAACTGATCCGGAAAATTGGACCAAAATTGAATCGAAAATTCGGTTTCTTTGAAAGCTAGTTTGGTTTTTAGTTTGAAAAATTCATAAACTGATTATTTAGTTCGGTTTTTGGTTTACAGGTTTTTTTAAACTGATTAACTGAAACTGGATTCTAAACCGGTTTCAAAATAAATAAATAAATAAAAACCCTAATATAAATTATACTTAACTTCCTAGAGCTCATCGCCACTGTCGCTTTTCTCTTTCATCTTCCTTTTTCATCTTCTTCTTTTCCATTTCTTCGTTTCACTTTTTTTTGGTGTTTTTCTCCCACACTTCTCCTTGGGTTTTCTCTCTTTCTTTTTCTTCTTTTTCTCCATCTCTTCTTCTTCAATTTTATCTTTCTTTTTCGTCTTATCTTCTCTTCCATTTTTCTCTTTCTTTATCATCTTTTTCTCCAATCTTCAAGTTTATTTAAATTTGTGAAGATGTAAGAAATTTGGATGGCTTAATTTGACTTTTCAGTGAAGAATAATAGTATGGATACTGGGTAGTTTATCACTTTCGGTCTTTCGGGTGTATTTAATATTTATTATTTATATCAAAACTTGCAGGTGTATATTTACATTTCTCCTACATTTGGCTAGAATTTGAGAGCAGAAGTTCTGGTGGCCAGTGGCCAAACTTTCTCAGTCAACAATCAATCTGATTTTAAAAACTAGTTTAAAACCAGTTAACCGATGAACCAAACCGTATATTTGGCTCGGTTCATAACTGGTTTAATCATATAACTAGTTCGGTTTTGGTTCAAATTTTTACTTTAATCGAAAAACCAGTTCGGTTTATAAACTACCCTACCTGGTTCAGCTAACCAGAATTTCCCACTCCTAAAATTCTGGAATCCTCTTCTAAGAAGACAAATCTAAAAAGGATTCTTTCTTGTTTCCCAATCTTTGTCACACACATATATATATTGTCTTTTCATTATTGTGACTTTTTTAAGGAAGCCATATTATTTACCTCAAATATTCTCTGACTATTTTCTTTGAGGTTGTTTAGTTTTTGTAGGTTTTCGATATGCTTTGAATTACCGTGTTTTATCTCTTGCTTGCATGAGTTGATTTTGGAACGTTGTTCCATGTTGAGATCTAGACGTGTTCGAGTAGCTGCTGCCGAAGTAATTCGTCATTGTTGAAACTTGAGAAGACCTCAAGCATGACCTGGTGGTCTCGTGGAGGAGAAGCTAAATTATGAAGCTTTGAGGTTCAACCAAAGAGCGAAGATTGAAGTGTTGTCCAAACAGGGAGTTTTTACAACTGTTACTTATTTTTGAGTTTGTATTTGAACACATAATTTTTTCATAGTAGATTAGCTTCTTTTGGACTTGGTCCCATGGATGTAGACATGATTGTCAAACCATGTAAAAATGAGTTTTGTACTTTATTTTATGTCGTGGATGGTTTATATGTTTAATCATTAGTTTAACAACCCATTAAGCACAATTTGAACAAGTAATCTTAATTCTGCATAAGTTTTAATCAATTTGATTCGGTTCAAAACTTTCAGAAACAAAAATAGAAAGGAATGGAAAGGATTGTAAAATAAAAACACAACTTCATAACCATAGTTGGTAGTCTATTTCTTCAATTTGCTGATGTTGATAATATCTAAATTTACTGATGAAATAGCTCTGGAGCATTGCTAAGAAAGCCAGGAAGATTCTGGCATGATATTATTTCAATTTTCTTTAACTTCTTTTGTAAGTGTTTAGAGGAGGTAAGTGTTGCTGTTAAAATTTTCTAGTTGAGCAAATATATGAATATATTTTTTTAATTTTTTGCTATAATAGTTTCAGTTGCTTTTTGTACATGACAGTCCTCCAATATGGCAATTCCATATTTATATAAGAGGAATATTTTGTTGTTGAAGTTACCATGTATTTTGTACATGGTTATCATGCTTCTTTGGGAGATTATAAATTGTAACTGTAATTGAAGAATTTGACCAGTAGTTTATTGACTCACTGAATCTTTTTACTGTTTGTTTGTGTGCAACACATGTTGTTTATGTATAACTCCATGGATGGTGATTAGTACCTGCTTATTGTTTTGACATTCACAACTATTCTCAACTAAACAGGGAGTCTTGGACTTGAAAATTGGAGGGAACCAAATATTGGTCTTGATTTTCTATTTTTGTTTAATTTTCTCTAATCGATGCCTTTACAAAAATCAATGTGTTTTGCATAGGTGTTAGTTATGGGAAGAAATGTAAATACAACTGTTTAGTTTGGGAATACTGTATGGAAAATTTCCTCGGTTGGCTCAACAAGTATGGAAAATTACTTACATTTTATTTCTCACCTTCTCTCAGAGCATGAAATGCAACCCTAATGGTGATTCCTCCTTAGAAGAATTTAGACAAACTATTTTTTCAATGGATCCGGATAGTGCCCCTGACCCAGATGGTTTTCCACTATCATTGTATCATTCTTGTTGGGACAATGTGGGAACTGATGTGTTTAATTTTGTACAGAACCTTTTTTACTCCAAATATTAATGCCAATTTATTATTCTTATCCTAAAAGCATCTGGTGGTCATGAGATAGTTTCGTACTATTGCACTAGCAAACTTCAATTTCAAGATCATTATGAAGATTTTGGCCAATTGTCTTTCCTCTATTGTTGCTTGGACTCTATCGCCTCACCAAGTTGCTTTTATTAAAGGAACAAATATATCAAATTGTATCGGTACCGTCTCAGAGAGCATTAATCTTCTTGGTAGGAAACATTTTGGTGGTGATTTTGGTTTGAAACTTGACATTATTAAGGCCTTTGATACCATGGAGTGGAGTTTTTAATTTCAAGTGCTTTTTCCATTTGGATTTTCATCAATTTTTATTCCTTGGATAAAGAAATTTTTAGATGTATTTTGATTCTTGAAAAATAGGTTTAATTAAAATATTTCTAGCCAACAAGTTCCACTTGATAGGATTCTGAGCCTAAACCTTGGGTCAAGTGCTTAAGTAATACTACACATACAACATTTTTATACAATGTTTCTCATACAACCTAATGTGGCAAAAGATGATTGAGAGAAAGTTTAATTTTAATTTAAAACCAGACAATCATATTTTGTCACATCAAGTTGTATAAAAATGTTATATGTATAACATTATGCCAAGGGCTTAGGTGATTGGGTAGAACTCACCTTGGAAAAGCAGTTTGCCAAGGGAGGGTGCCCCACTCTTATAAACCACTTAACCTAGACCCAACGTCCACGTTGGCCCACTTTGGACGGCTTCTCTCTTGGTGGCTTACTCTAGGCAGCTTCAGTTACTACCTTTTAGTAGTAGTCCTCTCCTAGGTCATCCCTTCCTAGATCGTTTTTTTGGAATGTGGGCTTCAGCGAGTTTTGGCTCTAACATCAATTGATATGAACCTAGGCCTAAACCTTGGATCAAGGGCCTAGGTGGTTAGGTATAACTCACCTTGAAAAACCGGTTAATTGATAGGAACCCACTCCCAAATTGATAGGAATTGGGTTGGATAGTGGGCCTTTGATAGGAATTAGGCTCGGTAATAGGCCTTTTATGGGCTTGGGTAGAACTCTCCTTGGAAAATCAGCTTGCCAAAGGATATGAGATATTCCTAACATTACACCATGCTCCATAACCGATGTCCATGTCGGCCTTTTTACCCCTTGGGTGACTTCATGGATCCCCTTAATCCGCCCTTCTTTGGGGTAGCAGCCCAAGCCCAAAGTTATCGTGTCATGGGTCAGCTTGCCACGTAGGTGCAAGATCATGCTCTGATACCAATTGATAGGAACCAACTCCCAAATTGATATGAATTCGGCTGGGTAGTGGCATTTAATAGGAATTGGGTTGGGCAATATTCATTTTTTAGACTTGGATAGAACTCTCCTTGGAAAACCGATTTGCCAAGGGAGGGTGCCCAAGCCATTTATAACCCACATGCCCACCCCCTTTCCCTTTCAATGTAGGATCCTAACACTACTCCTTCTCATGCCTTACATTTAGATGATGTCTTCATTTTCTCAAAAAGAGATTCTAGATCTCTTAAGAACTTGATGGCTTTTAGGATGATTATGGTAAGGCTTCAGGTCAGCATATCAGCAAAGAATTTATCTTCGAAAGCTTCCGGATAGAATTAAATGTAAAGTTGGAAAGCTGGATGGGGAGACTTTTATCTATGGCGGGTAGAGTTCAACTTGTTCAATCGATAATTCACTCTATGCTTCTTTATTCCTTCATAATCAACAACTGGCCTCAAAGTCTTATAAAAATAACTTAATTGTTGGATTTGTAATTTCATTTGGAGTTGTGATTTTGACAAATGAAAATTGGTGACTGTTCCATGGTCACCTCACTACAAGTGGTGATACTTCTTCGATTATTTGCTGGGCCGCTTGTCTCTTGTGTAATTCTTTTAATTATGAGGAAACTATAAATCATTTGTTCCTTGAATGTGACTTTGCCCAAAGTCTTTGGAGGTGGATTGTTGGTCTATTTCGTACTTCTTTACCGAGTACAAACATTGGAAGATTTGTGGCTTTTTTTAGCAACAGGTTTAACTCCCATGTTTCTAATCTTTGGTTAGTGGCTGAGCTTATCATTATTTATCATATTTGAAGGACTTAAAATAAAAATTTATAGACTGAGATAGAGATGTTATCATGAATTTTAATTAGTGAGGTCGAAATATCAACTATAAAACGAAGCCAAAAACTTATAACTTAGGCTTTTCAAACAATTTCTACTAATATAATGAAATTCAACTCATAAACCCATAAAAACTCATCAAATCTAGCTCTAAATATCAAACAATTAAACAATATATTAAAATTAATCCAAATCCTCAAATCTCTATAACTTAGGATTTCACCAATTTTTTAAATTCGTTTAAAATTAACTTAATAACTAACTAAAATTTATCAAACTCAACTTAAAATATCAACTAATTAATCCATACCTCAACATAAATAAGACTAAATCAAAACCCACATCAATATCAACTAACCAACAATAGGTTGGCCTAGTGGTAAAGGTTTGGGGCTAAGGGGTTTGCTTGCCTTGTGGTCTTAGGTTAGAATCACAAGAAATGTTGCTAATATTATTGGCCACGGATCATATGGCTTGCCCTGTTTCGGAAGCCTTGTTCGGGGTCGGGGGACTAGTCGAGGTGTGCATAAGCTGACCCGAACGCTTCTGATAGCCAAAAAAATCTAGAAAAATCATATTCCAATTTCAAACCCATTTATTAAACTAAACAAAAATCCATACCTCATGATCTTTCATCAATAAAGAAAGATAAAAGAAGAGATTTTTAAGCAAAATAACAAAAAATGAGCATTGTTTTATTTTGTGATCTCCAAAGAATTAGATTTTTTATTTTTTTTTATATGAATCCAACCAAAAAAAGAAGAAAGCATAGAGAAGATGAGAGGAAATGAAGAAGAGAGAAAAAACAAAAAATAATTAATTAATATAAATTTTTGTAGAGCCGCTATAAATTTAAGTAGGGTCAAAATTGTTAAAAACGATGAAATGTAAACCTCTTTTAATTTATTTTAAATTTTCAATGGGTTCAAGTGAACCTATTTTCAATAAAGTGGCTACGTCCTTGGACTCAGAGTGATATGCACCAATCATATATCATTCCTTACTACTTTATGCCAAGGCTATGTCCAAGGTCAACCATCATTTGGATGGCTCCTCCGCATAGTTGGATCAAAATTAATACTAATGGTTTAGCCACACTTAATCTTGACCCATCTCTTTGTGGTGCTATTTTTTGAGGCTTTAATGCAGCTTTTTTTTTTTTTTTGGTTTTTATGCTATTACCCTTGGTCATCATACAAATGTTTTCGCTGAATCGCAGGAAATTACTTTGACAATTGAAGATGTAGCTTCCAAAGGTTGGTTTGTTATTTGGATTGAAAGCGATTTTTCTCAGCTATCTAATGCTTTCACAATCCCAATTTTTCTCCTCCGGGGTTGTTGCGTACTCGATGGTTGAATTTTTTATTATCTCTCTACTCTATGGTCTTTCGTTGCACTCATAATTGTCGTGAAGAGAATGTTGTTGCAGATAAACTTGTCAATATTGACCTCCAATTTACGTTCTCTACCTGGTGGGACTTGCCGCAACAAAGCATAAAAAAAAAAAAAAAGATATTATCAATTAGGGGACAACGTTTTTTTAAAGAAACAGAAAAATGACACAAGTTTTAAAATACACAAAACAGGGACAAAAAACTGTTAGCCACTGTTAACTTTAATGGAAAAAATTAAAAGACAGAAATGCCTCTTAACTAAGACATAAAGAAAATATTAAAAAAAAAACTGAAATTACTATAAAAATTTAAAAATTAAAAAAAACCAAAAATAATAAAATCAAATTATTATATAGAAAACTACTAAGGAAAAAAAAAAAAAATAAGACACCCACAAAATCAAACACCAAAAACCAAAAATTAGCCGATGGCCAACAAAGCTGGCCAACGCAATATTAAGGAATTGTTTGTTGTTGTATTCATAGCAACTGATTGCTTCACCAGTTTTCAAATTTTCATTGCCAAGAAAAATTATTTTGAATGCCTTATCAAATATCAGAATTTGGATCTCGTTTTCTCTCATACTAAAGGCCGAAAAAAAATCACAGTTCGTGGTGCTTGATGGGCTTCTTGTGGTGAATCATCAAACCATTGGATACTGGGGAAAGCTTCATTTCCCTTTTGCTTCATCTTTTTTAAAATGTATCCATTTCTTTACGCACGAAACATATATAAGGATGTTTATTTGTATTGATGAGAAAATTCGCAACAACCAGAGGTACGTGATTAACAGTGCTAGAACCATGTAGGATGTGCACATGATCTTGATGAATCAGTGATGGAAGTAGTGTGATGGCGAATATGCAGTAATAATCATAAGATAACAAAGAAACAAGAAAAACTTTTTAAACTGGTTCGATTACTTATAATGCAAAACCTACGTATACTGTTATGTTATTGAGTATATTTGTTAGAATAGGTGCCCTAGAGCCAATCAATTATTGTAAAATTGATTCTGTAATAAATGTTTATTTATTAATAAAAGGAATATTCTTTTATATCGTGTATGTAATGATATATGTCCTTAGGATGGTAGAACCAAGACAAGGGTATCTAGTATTTCAAATCTTGATAGTGAGAACCCTATGATCACATATGGTGGCCATTGTAGAAATGTCTATAGCCCCAGTATTATTCTGGCCAAGGACACAGATAATATGGTAAGGTTACCATAGTGTTGAACAACCCTGTTGAAAGACAGTAACTAATCTCACTTGTCAAGGTTGTTTGCTGACAATCTGGTACAACGCATGGGTGCTTGCTAGAGGCAAGTTCACTGGACAGACCCACCAGAGGATTCCATAGAGATGGTAACCCTAGTGTCTATGGAATAAATCCTCTAACGGATGAGGGTGCATGTGATCATTAGACTTGAGATCACCTGAGCGCCTTGTGCACCAATTGGTGTAGTTTGACACTATCCCAACGTAGTTCTATTCAAAGCTATCAATACGGTAATGATTGGCTATATTGAGAAGTGTATCGAGACTATGGTGGATCGACAAAGGATTCATCACTCCTAGGTACGGGAGAAGTTATCTCACTAGGTAATTTAGTAAATGACAATGACATTAAATTTGTGGCCACAGTGGGTTTGAGTTAATGCTCAATCCAATTTAATATTCTTGTCATTGGTCCAGTAACTAAATACAAACATGTTGAGAATATCTGAGGTTGACACTATTTTTGTACCTTAGTCTCGATGAGATAACAGTTGATGAAAGAATTTGATTGCACGGTAACCATACCAATGACAGGCTGCAGTTTCGCTGAATCTGAATCTATCGAGTGACCATGATACCTTGCTAGGGGCCAATCTAGGTATGTGTGTAGTGAGATAATTAATTGGTGTTAATCGCGATACTACTTACTGCCGATATGATAAGGAGCTACGGGTCACACACTTAGAAGATAATTTAATAATCAATTTGTGAGAAGGGTATTTTCATCTTTCGGGATGAAAGGGTGTTTTGGTAATCTCACGGTGTAATTAAATTTGCTGAGGTTGTTGCCTGTATTTAATTTTAATATTAAAATTAAATTAGTGAGATTATATTTAAATATATCTCTGTATATATATATTTAAATGAATTATTATTATTATATATTAATTGATTTTAATTATAATAATAACTAATTAATTAAAATACCATAAAGGGTGTGTTTGATTGCAAGGGTGAACTAGGGTTGGAGCCCATGGCTATTCCTAAGTGGAATAGGGTTTTAATTGTTGCACTATATAAATGCAACTTAAAATTAAAAAAAGAAGAGAATTATTCATTCAATTAAACCCTAGCCATCCTATCTCTCTCTCTCTCTCTCAAGAAGAAAACTTTTCTTATTCTTCTTTCTTGATTCTTGAAGCCCTTGATTGTTCTAGCAAAATAATCAAGGGTTCTACGGATTATCTTCGTGTGGACTTCCGTGAGTGTGATCCTACTTTGGATCAAAAAATCACGTGAACAGTAACCATGAATAGTAGATGGTGAACAGTAACTTTGAATAGCAGACAGTGAACAGTGATCGTGAACAATACTTTGAACAGTGTTCCTATCCAAAATCAGAGATATTCAAAGGAGCCTCCAAATGTATGTAAGTATTCTAATCCTTGAATGGATTTACTTTATATAGATTTTTGTTTATAAACACATAAATGGTATAATCTATACTCAGATCTAGGCAAAGAAAAGTAATTGATTTACCGATTGAACTTTTGTTTTCTGCTGCGTATGATAGATCAATTACTTACAGTGGTATCAGAGCCTCGGGTATTAGATTATATTGTTTAATTGATGTTTGATAACATGTATATTTGTTTGATAACATGTTATTGCAAGATTTGAAGTGTTTTTAAATCTGGAAAAATTTTGTATGTTGAATGTCTTAATTAATCAATTGAACAAATAATGTGTTGATTGAATGAGTATTGGTTGGTTGGTGTCCTAGTCGAATGTTTAAGCATTCGATTCGATTTGGATCTGTGTCATTATGTGAAAAATTGCAAAAGATGTTATTGTGCCTGATTCACTATTTTGCGGCTTACGCGAAATAACACTTCATCGCGGCGAGATGCAAAAAGTGAATCTAGCCATGGCGAAATAAACCTTCACTACGGTATAAAATTCTCTGGAATGATTTGTGTTTTTTGGAAGTTCACGGTCACCGCGGAAAAATAAAACCTCGCCACAGTGACCTTGTGTGCATGAACTTCGCCGGGGATAAAAATTTCTTCGCTATGGCAAGAAACCCACTGTTCCGTTTTTGCTTTCCGTTTTTCGTACAGAGGCTAAATTGTAGTTTTTTTGAACCTTTAAAGCTAATATTCATTCTGCACGTTTAAGATGGTAACTTGATAATTCAACCGACCTAATTCAAAAAATAATTGTTTTTGAATGTATGCAATGTTCTTGTTTGATAATTGCATGGTGCCCGGTACATGAGTCTGAGACCTATTGTTTATTTTTTATTGTTTATTAGGATTGTTTGTAATTTTTATAAACAAATAAAAACCCTCAAATAAGATATATTAAGTCACATATGCCTTCCATCACCATGGTTTTAATCAAACCACTGTTCATCGGAACCTTGTTCGCCACAGCGAAGGGTACACTTGTACTAGTGGGAGGTTAAAATTCATTGGAGTTTTCCTTAATGATGATGGGTCGACTTAAAATGACAGTTTTGCTTGTTCGCAACATCAAAGGTTGATAAACACGTCATAGGCATAGGAGAGAAGTACACATGTTGAGTGTACATGGCGACATGTAGTGTCCACTCTACTGATACTGGAAATCATACTTGAGGACGATGGCTAGGCCGTTGGATTGTGTGATTGGCTTGTTGGCTTAATTCACATTTGAGGTTGGTAGTGGAGCTATCGACTGGTGTGGATAAAGTTTGTTGGCCTACCTAATCAACCCATTTTGGCTTGTTCGCCACAGCGAAGGTTTGAAATGGGCTAGATGGGATCTCAGTCCACTAGGAAAGCCAATGACCTTTCCCGAGTTAATAGTGAGGGCCATTGGCTTGAGGAAAATAGTGGGAGAGTTTTTTTTAATAAAAGACCATATTAAGAAATAATAAACATTATATTGACTTTACTTTTCTGAATTGTAGATTCACTTAAAAATGAACATTATGAACCTATGACAGATAATCGAGAAAGAAAACAGGTTGGATGGATCCAATTTCTCGGACTGGTATCGTAATCTTCAAATTATACTTAAGTCCAAAAAGAAATTGTATATCCTTGATAAGCCATACATGGCTGAGCCTGATCCTGATGCCACTCAAGAAGTAAATGATACTTATGAAAAGTTCTTTGATGATGCTGATGGCGCTCAATGCTTGATGTTAGCATCGATGACACCAGTGCTGCAAAAGCAACATTAGAATATGGACGATGCTGCCATTATTCTACATCTCAAGGAGCTTTACGAAGGGAATGCTCAACATGAGAGGTACAAGGTGTCAAACACACTGTTTGGAAGTCGCCTGACCAAGAGAGCCCAAGTTGGCTCTCATGTGCTCAAAATGATCGAGCACATGGAGAGGCTTGAGACTTTGGGGTTTGAGTTGGATGCAGAATTGCAAGTGGATTTAATTTTACAATCCTTGCCTGACTCTTATGCACCGTTCATAATGAACTTCAATATGAATGCTATGGTGAAAACCCTGTCGAAGCTTTTGAACATGCTAAGGATTGCAGAGCAGGACTTGAAGAAGTCTAAGCCTGTTTTACTGGTAACTGCCAGTTAAGGAAAGGGTAAGGGCAAGGGAAAGCCAAGGCCAATCCTAAGCCCAAGCCCAAGCCCAAGCCCAAGCCCAAGCCCAAGCCCAATCCCAAGCCCAAGCCTAAAGGGCATGATGCTCTCAAGCCTACGGGTGGCATTGGGAAAAGTGGGAAGGTAGTCTGCTTCTATTGTGGCAAGCTTGACCACTAGAGGAAGCATTGCAAGGCTTTCCTTGCAAATAAGAAATCAGATGCTTCGACTTCAGGTATGTTTATGATTGAGATTAACTTCTCTCCTTCAACATCTTGGGTCATTGACACAGGATGTGGTACTCACATTTGTACTGATGTGCAGGGATTAAGGCAGAGTAGATTGTTCACCAAGGGAGAAGTGGACCTACGAGTTGGAAATGGAGCACATGTGGTTGCATTAGCTGTAGGGACTTATTGTTTGTCTTTGCCTTTGGGCTTATTATTAGAACTTAAAGACTGTTATTTTGTACCTACAATTTCTAGAAACACTATTTCAGTATCTACTTTGGATAATTGTTAAAGTCATGAAAGTGACTCTATTTTGGTGATAAAAATACCCCATGTGTGATTAAATTGAAGTATATTGAGACAATTAAAGAATTTATGAATTTATTCATGAAAATCGCTTCCTAATATTTTTCTTATGAATTTAACGTGCTTGGAATGATTTTGAAAAGGATATGAGTTGATATTAGGTTGTGGTTTATGGATTAGAAGTGATTTTGTCTCATTTATGCTATTTAGGGGGTAAACTGTCATATTTATAAGGGTTGATTTGTTACTTTTCAATTATGTAGGGACCAAAGTGATATTTTGTAGTTTGTTCTATAAAAGAAAACGAAAAGTCACAGATCCGAGAGGGGCTGTTCATCATCTTTTCTGGCAACCCTTCGTCTTCCATTTCCAGCGACCTCCGACGACTCTTTGGCTTCCTCGTGTGCAGATCGTCGTCGTCCCATCGTCCCGGACCACCACCGCGAATCACAGAACGCAGCTGCAGCGTTTCGTCTTCCACCACCGTGACTGTTCGTCTTCCAGGCCAGATTTGGCCATTTTCTGGCGACGTTTCAGCTCCCCAAGGGTCGATCTCCCTTCCCCACGACTGGATCTACACTTCCCTAGCTTCAGCCACCGTGAAAATTATCGGAATCTGCGATTTTGCCGCTGGCGCCTCTTCCTCTTCCAGGCCAGATCCTACTCATTTCTGGCGACTTCTCACCTCCCCAGAACCTTATTTGAACTCCCCATCACCAGAGCTTTCCATCGGTACCTTCGGATCCCATTTCCGCCACCGTTTTCCGGAAGACCTGTCGAAAAATTAACGTTTTCTGGCAAAGTGCAGCTGTTCATATTTCGGGCTGTCTGTTGGTCATTTTTGCCCCTTCTTTGCATCATATCGCTGTTGGTTACCTCGTCTCCACTATGGTCAGCTTCGTTTCCACCGTTTCGGCCTCTGTCATCACCACCATGAGCGGCTAAGTTCCCGGTTGTCTGTTACGGCATAGGCAAGATCGGGATTGACTCCACGACTCTCCTCATCAGCTCTCGACTAGTTGGATGAGCCCGATAATAGGACATTTGGTAGTATTGTGCTTCGGATTATATTTGTTTTCGTTTCATGTTTGATTTCAATACTTTAATATGATTTGAGCATAACTTGTGATGAATATTGCTGTCCATTATGATTTAATGTTTTCATAGAACTTGCTGAATGATAAACGTTGGTTTGGAATAATTAAATGATGAATATTGCTTTTCATTACTTCGCATCGATTGTAATTGAGTTGTGTTCGGATTTAATTTAATTTCCACTATTGTTGCGTTTATTGTGAAGTTGGTTGATTGGATATTACGTGTTGACAAATTGTATTTGTTAATCGCGTACCAACTAGTGGTTTTGCCTTGTAGCGTTTATCGACGTTCAATGATAGTCTTTAACCAATCGAACTTGAGTGATCGGGGTGAGACAAGATAGATTATACTAGAGTGTCGGGAAGCCATTTCATTGATTACCTTGCCTTGTAGGTTTAGGGGATCGTAGAGGTTGGAGGAGAATTGTGTGAGTCGGTCTGTGTCGAACCAAAACCGTAACGGCAACATTTTTATTAAAAAGTCTTTATTAGTTTTAATTGCACTATTTCATTATTTGCATTGTCTATTTAGTTTCTTAATCAATTGCTAATTTCATTTCTGCTACTTAAAATACATTAGGTTGTTAGTCTTGCTCCCTGTGGATTTGATCCTGGTTACCGCTAACTACGGTATTTAGGTTTAATTTGTGACCGTGACGACGGTCTAAAAATAAATAGGATATCCTTTTGAGATTTCCAATGGATTGTTTTCCTTTAGTTTGAATGGTATTCCATTTGGAATTGCAAGATTATATAACGGATTATATGTTCTTGATTTGAACAATAAGGATATTCTCAATGTTCAAACTAAGAAAGCTAAACATAGCGAACAAAACCATACATACCTCTGGCATTAAGAGGGTCATGTTAATCAGACGCGCATTACAAAACTTCAAAGGGATAAAGTTTTGGACCTTTTTGACTTCAGTCATTGAGGTATACGAGTCATGCCTTTTAGGCAAGATGACCAAGTCACCTTTCACAAGACAAAGTGAAAGGGCTACTGAACTGTTAGGCATCATCCATAGTGATGTATATGGTCTACTAACAGTTAAAGTCAGAGGGGGATATTCCTATCATCACATTTGCTGATGATTTTAGTAGATATGGTTATGTTTACCTCATTAGATATAAATCTGAAGTCTTTGATAAGTTCAAAGAATTCAGGAATGAAGTACAAAATATGTTGGGCAAAAGTATTAAAGCTTTCGGTTGGATCGAGGAGGTGAATACTTAAGCTCATGGTTTCTGAAACCTGAAGGAATGTGGGATAGTATCACAATCACCCCTCCGTATACACCCCAACACAATAGAGTGTCTGAAAGGAGGAATAGGACCTTACTTGACATGATGACGTCCATGATGAGTTTTAGTGATTTCTGCATCATTTGGGGTTATGCCTTAGAGACTACAACCATATTTTAAAACGTGTGCCGTCAAAGTTTGTAAACAAGACTCCATTTGAACTATGGAATGGGCGAAAGCTTATTTGTCTGATATAGGATTTGGGGTTGTGAAGCTTATGTCAAGAAATTGACTTTGAACAAGCGGGGCCCAAAATACTACAAATGATATTTATGGGGTATCTAAAGAGACCAAAGGATACTATTTCTACCATAGAGAAGAGCGCAAATTTTGTTGCTCGTAATGGTGTCTTCCTAGAAAGAAATTTTTTCTAAGAAGTACTCGTGGGAGAAAAGTAGAATTCGATGAGTTCTAGAGCCAAATATATACTAGACGAAGGACTGGACGATCGCCACAAGCAGTGGTTGAACATCAGGAGGAGGTTACTCCACAACTTGGATCAAAGTGAACACCTCAAGTAGCACAAGAGCTACATGATCTGAGAGTAACAATGAGCCTAAGAGATACGGTTATCTCATGACTTAACATGGTGACATACTTGTCTACCAAGAACATGAACCCATAACTACGAAGATGCTATATCAGATCCAGTTCCGTTAAATGGCTTGAAGCCATGAATCTGAGGGACTCTATGTACCAGAACCAAGTATGGTCTCTGGTGGAACCATCTGAAGGGGTAAAACCCATAGGGTGTAAATTGGTCTTCAAGAGAAGATTGACATGGATGGCAAGGTGCACACTTATAAAGCACGACTGGTTGCCAAAGGTTTCAAAAACAATTCATGGTATTGACTATGGGGAAACTTTCGTTGTTGTCATGATTAAATCCATCGGATTATGCTTGGATTGCTACTATCATGATTATGAGATTTGGCAAAAGGATGCCAAAACAACTTTCCTGAATGGAAAACTTGAAGGGATATGTATATGACACAACCTGATGGTTTCGTTCTTAAAGGGCAAGCTCAAAAGGTATGCAAGTTGCAGAGATCTATTTATGGACTCAAGCAAGCTTCAAGGAGTTGGAACATTCGTTTGATGAAGCCGTAAAAGAATCGGTTTATCACAGAACTGTAAACCCCACGTATTATTCTGTGCCCTAAGGCATGAAATTTACCTTTCAAGTAATTTTCTTTTTTGAATGGAAGGGTAAAATGGTCAATTTACATGTATTTCGAGATGTGGCCATTATAAAGTGTAAAGGGTGATGGATTGAAGAGAAATGAGGGTAGAATGGTCATAAAGTGATGATAAGGTTAAATGGCATAAACGATAACCAAGGGTAAATGGTCTTTTCATACAAAACCATATGATTTAAGTGTCCAAAAAGGGCACCAAGGGTAAATTAGCCATTTACCTAATAGAATTGCTTGATGGTTAAGTGTTTTAAGAAGTCAAATGGCATTAAATGAGTACTTATCTATATTATGGTTAGAAATGACCAAAACACCCTTATATGAAAAATTTATGCCAAATGACCTTTATATCTAACTTTTATGACCAATCAAATTAGAGTAACAGTGGAATGAATATTTACAAGGTTTAAAGAGAGAGTAGTCGGCCTTGGAGACCCCAAATATCATCTTCTTCTTATCTCTCAAACCACCATAAAAGCCACTAATCCAAGCTTTATTCTCAAATTTCTTAGGATTTCAAGTTGATTTTCAAAGGAGATCACCATCCACCCTTAAAGAACTTCAATTCAGGGTTAAAGGTGAGGTTCAAAACCCTAGTTTTTCTGATTTTTTAGTTAAAAGAGAATTCATAAGTGGTTAGTGTGTAAGGTAGAAAGGTGAAACTTTGGAGCCAGGAGGAGTACCTTTGTGCTTGAATACTAGGTAAGGAAAAATCTCTTATGACTACCATTGATAACACCTAGGGTTTATGAAACTTACATTTATTTATGTTAATATGAGTGTGATGCTATGTTTTGGTTATGAGTTGTTTAAATGGGTGTGTTGATTGGTGTATGTGTGCATAGGGGGATGATTATGCAATTAAGAGATTTGTAGTTGGACGATGTTTTGGCACTTTTTTGTTCTGTAAAAGGGAGGTTTATGGCCTTTATACTTAGAATGATATGGCAATAATATGAATGTGCAAATGAAGGTGACATGGTTAAAAAGAATAGAATTCGGATTTGGCTGTTTTAGACTTATACTGTACATGCTTCACTGAATCAGTCATACTGAAGTTATAGAAGTCAGATTGAGTTGATCTTGAAGTGTTAAAAATTTGAGAAACAGACCTAAAACGTTTGGTTTTAGGCAAGAACCATTTCGAATTGGAAGATAAGGTAAAATTTCTTGAAAAGTGATGAACTATATGGCACCAACTTTTTAATGGAAAATCCCATTTGTTTCTAATTCTAATAAACCCTGAATAAACTTAATGCCAAAATTCCTTGAATTGTATGAAATTGAATGAATTAAGTTAAGAAGTTTAGTAGAAGAATATAGTTGATTGAGCATGGGAGATGTTAGTCCATATGTTTGCATAAATGGTAATGCATATAGCTTATTTAGTTGTCTTATGAAAAATTTATAAAATGTTAAAGAATGAATTCCATGAGTCTCTTGAGGTATAAACCAAGATCAGAGGCATGGAATTTTATGGAAACCATGAGTCCTTTGAGGTGACGACCAAGAACAAGGTAATGGTTCAAATGAATCCGATCGGATAAAAAAGACTAATGAAATCGTCAAGTATATAGACAAAACAAAAATAGCCTGCATGTATATGAATATTTCATAGTCATTTATGTTCTTGTTATATTATGTATAGTTGTTATTACTTATGTTATGAGAAAAGTCCAAAATGTATGATATGTTTATGAACTTGTTATGTCAAAGAATGAAGGTCATGTTTTGTAGGTAGGTAAAGTCCTAAGTAATTTACTTGTATAATGAACTAATAGTTATAAATGGCATATTCCTTACTGAGAGTTAGCGCTCACCCCACGAAATTTTTTAAAATGTTTTGCAAGTACGGATTAAGGCATGAAGTTGGGAGAGGATTCCAGGGACGCTAGAGCATGAGGGATGCTTTAATGATGACTATTGAATGGTTTTGCTAATATTTAGTGTAGTAATTATGTTCATATTTCATAATGTAGTAATTATGTCCATGTTCTATAATGGAGTAAATATGTTGTATTAATAAAGGAAATCAATGCTAGTAAATTTATAAAAGTGTGTATGTTCAGTAAGTTACTATGGATTTCATAATTTACTCTAAGAAAGGAAACTATATTTTTTTGATTATACAATGAACTTATATAGTTAAGAAAAAAAAAAAACACATATATCTTATATATGTTTTAAACTACAAGTTTATTCTTTAAATAGGATTTAAAATAAACTTCTTTCCTAGGGTGCGTTTTCTAGGTTCTCAATGGCCAAGGGATACTTAGGAAATACGGCTAGGGAGGGGTTTTACAAGAACGAAAAGGAACCCTGTGTTACAAGAAAGTGAGTGGGAGACCAATGACATTCCTAGTGTTTTATGTCGATGACATACTTCTAATCGGGAATGAGATTACCAAATTTGCAGTCGGTAAAGGCTTGGTTATCCAAGTGCTTCTCATGAAAGACTTAGGAGAAGCAGCTTACATCCTCAGAATAAAGATCTATCGAAATAGATCACGTAGGTTGCTTGGCCTAAGTCAGAGTACATACATTGACAAGGTATTGTAGAGATCAGTATGGAAGAATCCAAGAAGGGATTTCTTCGATGTCAATGGTGTCTTTCTTTAAGGATATGTGTCCCAAAACACATAATGAGAGAGATGAATAAGAAGATCCCATAGCATCAGCAATGGATCCATCATGTATGCCATGTTATGTACTCGGATTGATGTCTCAGTGCGTAAACACTTGTACTAGATATCAATTAGATCCAGGTGAGCATCACTGGATAGCTGTCAGAACATCCTTAAGTACCTAAAGGGACTAAGGACATGTTCTTGGTTTATGAGGGAAGAGAGTCACTGTAGAGGATATAGTGATGCCAGTTTCTAAAGGATAAAGATGATTATCGATCACAATCAAGGTTTGTATTTTGTTCTCAATGGGGGTGTAGTGAGTTGGAAGAGCTCCAAGCAAAGCACTGTAGCGGACTTCATAAGGAAGCTGAGTATATTGCATTATCCGATGCGGCCAAGGAGGCAGCTTGGATTAAGAAGTTTGTCACCGAACTTGGTGTGGTTTCCATGATTGCTGATCCGTAGATATCTATTGTGATAACAATGGAGTAACTGCTCAAGAAAAGGAACCACAATCTCACCAGAAGTCTAGACAACTACTTAGACGTTTTCTTCTCATCAGAGGAATAGTTGAGAGGAAAGATGTACATACAGTAAAGTGCATACTGATGACAATCTCGTTGATCCATTGATGAGCCTCTACGCAGTAGAAGCATGAAAAACACTTAGGTCATTTGGTATTAAATACAGAATGATTGGCTATAGTGCAAGTGGGAGATTATTAGAGTAATAGTGTAGAGTAGATGCCCAGAGCCAATCAAATTGTAGAATGACTCTTTGTAATAATGTTCATTACTCAATCATAAAAGGCATTTTATTCTATATCGCGTAAATCATTATTATTGCAATATGTATTGATATATGTCCTTAGAATGGTAGAACCGTGACGAGGGTATCAAGTGTTTCAAATCTTGATAGTGAGAACCCTATGAGCACATATGGTGGCCATTCTAGAAACGTCCGTAGCCCCAGTATTATTCTGAAGTAAGGGCACAGATAATACGGTAAGACTATCATAGTGTTGAACGACCCTGTCGAAAGGCAGTGACTAATCTCACTTGTCAAGGTTGTTTGGTGACAACCTGGTGCAACACATGGGTGCTTGCTATAGATGGATACACTGCAGCAAGTTCACTGGACTGACCCACCAGAGGATTCCATATGGATGGTAACCCTAGTGTCTATGGAACAAATCCTCTAACGAATGGTGGTGCGTGTGATCCTTAGACTTGAGATCACCAGGGCGCCTTCTGCACCGATTGGTGCAGTTTGACACTAGCCTAACGCAGTTCTTTTCAGAGCTGTCAATACGGTGGTGATTGGCTACATCAAGAAGTGTATCAAGACTATGGTAGATTGATAGAGTATTCATCACTCCTGGGTATGAGAGAAGTTATCTCACGGCGCAATTTAGTATATGGCAATGACACTAAAACTGTGGCCACAGTGGGATTGAGTTGTTGCTCTATCTGGTTTACAATACAGGTCATTGGTCCAGAAACTGAGTACAAAATATCGAGAGTAACCGGAGGTTGACACTATTTCTATGCCTTCGTCTCGTCGAGATAGAGTATGATGAAAGGATCGAATTATACGGTAACCATATCATTGACAGGTAGCTACTTTGCTGAATCCGAATCTATCGGGTGGCCATGATGCCTTGATAGGGCCCAATCTTGGTCTGTGTATTAGTGAGATGATTAATTGGTGTTAATCGCGATACTATACACTGCCGGTATGATGAGGAGCCTATGGGTCACACACAGAAGATAATTTAAGAGCCAAGAAGAAATAATGGCGTTTTCGTCTTTTTAGGCGAAAAGGTATTTTGGTAATTTCATAGTGCAATTAAATTTGCTGAGGTCGTAGCCTTTATTTAATTTGTTAGAAAAATTAAATAAGTGAAATTACATTTAAATATGTGTTCGCACATATTTAATTAAATCATCATTATTGTTAAATGTTAATTAATTTTAATTGAGATAATGATGAAATATATTAAAATATCTAATTGGGAGTGTTTGGCAACATGGGGTGTTTGGGTTGGAGCCCAAGCCCATTCCATATGGGAATAGGGCAACTAAGTTTGGCTATAAAAGAAAAGTGTTTGTGTGTGATTTGTAAAAATGATTTTATTTTTTGCCTTTTGATTAAAGAAAAGAAAAACACACACAACTAAAAGCTCTCCCACGCCACTTTCGCTGTTTGATTGAAAATCAAATATTTCTTTTTCTTCTTCTTGATTTCTTAAGGCCAAGGAGGATCTAGCAAATCTCTCCTTGGTTCCTTGCGATTGTCTTCGTGTGGACTTCTACGGTTCGATCCTACACTTGGATCAGTAGCAAACATATTCAGAGACAATATTGGTGGAGCCTCCAACGTGGTGTGAATCTAAACTTTAGATTTATTTTTCTACAGATTCTTGATGTAAAACATAAATTGTAATTTCTGTGCCCTGATTTTGGGCTTTAAGGAATGATCCATGGTTGTAAAAATTTTTGTTTTCCGCTGCGCAACTAGGTCATTTCCTAACAGTAAGTGCCCTAGAGCCAATCAATTATTGTAATATTGACTCTATAATAAATGTTTATTTATCAATAAAAAGCATGTTCTTCTATATCGTGTGTGTAATGATATACGTCCTTAGGATGGTGGAACTGTGACGAGGGTATCAAGTGTTTCAAATCTTGATAGTGGAACCCTTTAATCACATATGATGGCCATTCTAGAAATGTCCATAGCCCTAGTATTATTCTGACCAAGGACACAGATAATACAGTAAGGCTATCATAGTGTTGAACGACCTTATCGAAAGGCAGTGACTGATCTTACTTGTCAAGGTTGTTTGTCTACAACCTGGTGCAATGCATGGGTGCTTGCTAGAGGCAAGTTCACTGGACAGACCCACCAGAGGATTCCATATGGATGGTAACCCTAGTATCTATGGAACAAATCCTCTAACGGATGGTGGTGTATGTGATCCTTAGACTTGAGATCATCGGAACTCCTTGTGCACCAATTGGTGTAGTTTGACACTACCCTAACATAGTTCTATTCAGAGTTATCAATACGATAGTAATTGACTACATTGAGAAGTGTATTGAGACTATGGTGGATCGACAAAGGATTCATCACTCCTAGGTACGAGAGAAGTTATCTCACTGGGTAATTTAGTAAATGACAATGACACTAAATCTATGGCCACAGCGGGATTGAGTTGATGCTCAATCTAATTTAATAGTCTTGTCATTGGTCTAATAACTGAATACAAACATGTCAAGGATATCTGAGGTTGAAACTATTTCTGTACCTTAGTCTCGATGAGATAACAATTGTTGAAAGGATTTGATTGCACGGTAACCATACCATTGACAGGCTGCAGGTTTCGCTAAATTCGAATCTATCGAGTGGTCATAATGCCTTGCTAGGGGCTAATCTTAGTTTGTGTGTAGTGAGACGATTAATTGGTGTTAATCGCGATACTACTCACTACCGATATGATAAGGAGCCTACGGGTCACACACTTAGAAGATAATTTAAGAATCAATTTGTGAGAAGGGTATTTTCGTCTTTCAAGATGAAAGAGTATTTTGGTAATCTCATAGTGCAATTAAATTTGCTGAGGTTTTTGCCTGTATTTAATTTTAATATTAAAATTAAATTAGTGAGATTATATTTAAATATATCTCTGTATATATATATATATTTAAATGAATTATTATTATTAATTAAATGTTAATATATTATTATTGTAACGACTCCTTTTTACTCCTATACTCATAGAAATACATATACTAAAATACATGTATAATAGCATAATTAGATGGGCCCAAATTTTTCTTTCCTTTAAATATACATATACTTTACACAAAATAAAGTATCATATACAACAAGTCATCAAAAAGTGGTAGACAGTGTGACTATTTCTCTTCGCTTGCCGACGTCCATCCGACTGCGTCCTCACCTAGATCCTGCAAAACACATAGAAACAATGGGGTGAGCACAAAAAGGCTTAGTAAGTAAATTCTCTACTCATCTGTCCCCGTAACTCTTTCTCTTAATTCTTTCCTTACTCTTTTCTCTTTCTGTTTCCCTTTCACATAGCTCGTTCTTTCTCACTTGAATGTCACGACCTCATCTTACCAGAGGCACGGCCGGGAACTCTAGCCCACTCTACGTGACCTCTACTCACTCATATGTCATAGCCCCATCTTACCAAAGGCACGGCCAGGAACTCTATCCCGCTCTGCGTGACCAATACTCATTTAAGTGCCATGGCCCCATCTTACCGGAGGCACGACCGGAAGATCACAAAGCTCCCACTACTTGTGACCTTAACTCATTCTATACCGATCAGACTCGGTTATGCATGGATTCAGAACCCTTGGCCACGTGAGTGTATTCTCTCTCTCTCTCTCTCTCTCTCTCTCTCTCTCGTGTCACAACCTCATCTTATCAGAGGCACGGCTAGAAGATCACAAAGCTCCCACTACTCGTGACGATTCTACTCATCACTCACAGTTTCCCCATCGCATGTCCTACTCTATTCTCTCGTTTAGCACTACTCTTGTTTTTATTCTCTAGTGCTTATTCTCTCTTTTACTCTACTCTTGGAGTTTTCTCATTCTCATTGCTCTTAGAGTAACTTATACTAAAATTTTCTACTCTTTCTCAAGCTACTTCTCAATGCACCACTAATGCGTATGGATGGTTAATGCTCATTAATGCACTAATGAAATGTCAATATGCAATGTTGCAAGAATTAAGGTTTACTATTCATGCTCATACTTCTCTTATACATTTCATCAAACACCTCATGTACATATAAAAACTCTACTATAACAATAACTCTACTTCTTTCTCTAACCATCCAAAATGGGAGGAAACTCCCTCACATAGCTATAATTCCTGTCAAGGACAAACACTTCTAAAAAGATTTCTCAATCTCCTCTTATTTCATCTCATTCTTCACACATTATGCAATCTCAACACTTCTCATAAATGAAGTGTATTCAACAACCACAAAGAAAATACTCCTTTCAATTCAATTCTCAATAATATAGCATACACATGCATATATAATTCTCTACTCAAAAGAGTTCTTAAATCTCAACTTGGTTGAATTTATTTACTTGTGATGGAGTGATTCCACTAGCACTTCTCTTTACCTTTGGTAACTTGCCTTTTCTCTACAATCTCAACCAACCATACTATAAGACTTCAACTCATTAATAGGTAAAATTCACATCTAAAGCAAGAATCCTTACCTTAGGATGCTTTAGATTAACTCTCTACCAAAATCACTCAAAAAGCCCTTTAGAATCCTTGAAAGATTGAAGGAAAACTTGAGAGGAAATGGAGAATGGAAGAGGCGGTGGAAGGATGAAGAATGAAGGGGTTACAAAGCTTAAGCCCTTTTTACCTCAAAATATCTTCATTCATTCCCATAATGCCCTTACACTTTCTTGGACATTCCATCCTTGTCCTTTGATTCCTTACACTCACACCCCCACTCTAACATATTCTCCATGAAATTTCCTTACATTTCACTCCCCACTTTTCCTGCTAATTAGGGGTAGAATGGTCCATTTGCCCTTAGGCAAAAATATCTAGCAAATTCAATACAAAACTCAGCCGGCCCTTCACCGCGGCGAAAAATTACAGAACCTACCTCTTTGGTTGCAGAACCTCGTCGCCGCGGTGAAGATTATTCTTTACCCCGGCGAAGTCTGTAACACCAAGATTTTGCCAAGTCTTTACAATTTCAGGGCAACCATTCAACCAAACCAATACATCCATTCAATCAAGGGCCAACCAAACAATATTAACAATATAACAACTCAATTGAGAGCAAAACAATAAAGATTCAAACAATGCACATAAATTGGCCAAATACCTCAAGTGGGGCGTTACAATTCTTCCCGCTTTAAAAGAATTTCATCCCCGAAATTCACATAAACAACTCCCGGGTAACGACTTTGCATGTCTTGCTCAACCTCCCATGTGGCCTCTTCTACCTTGTGATTTCTCCAAAGGACCTTCACTAACAGAATACTCTTATTTCGGAGCTCTTTAATTTGTCGGTCTAAAATCTGAACTGGGCGTTCCTCGTACACAAGGTTCTCTGCTAACTCAACAGCCTCTACACTCAAAATATAGGAGGGGTCACTTACATACTTTTGCAGCATCGAGACATGGAAAACATCATGCACCTTGTCCATACTAGGTGGTAGTGCCAATCTGTAGGCTACCTTTCCCATTCGCTGCAAAAATCTCAAATGGACCTATGTATCTCGGTGCTAATTTCCCTTTATTCTCGAAGCGCATCACTCGTTTGTAGGGGGAAACTCTCAAAAACATTTTATCACCCACTTGGAAATCAACCTCTTTCCTTTTCAAGTCGGCATAACTTTTCTGTCTGTCTTGGGCTTGCTTCATTCTGTTTCTAATTAACCTTACATCCTCTAGCATCTTCAGAGTCATCTCTGGCCCAAGAACTGTACTCAACTCATCCTTTTCACCAATCTCATCCCAATGTAGTGGAGACCTACATTGTCAACCATACAAAGCCTCGTAAGGCGCCATCTTAATTGTAGACTGATAACTATTATTGTAGGCAAACTCCACCAAGGGTAACATCTCATGCCAAGACACTTTATAATCCATACAGGAGGCTCTCAACATATCCTCAAGCACCTGATTCGTTCTCTCTGTTTGGCCATCTGTTTGAGGATTATAGGCAGTTCTGAATGCCAAACGGGTACCCAAATTCCTCTGTAAACTCATCCAGAAAGCTGAAACAAATATGGAATCTCTATTCGACACTATTGCCTTGGGCACACCATGCAACCTGACTATCTCCTTAATGTACATATGAGCCAACTGATCCATAGTAGTGCTCTCCTTTACTGGAAGAAAATGGGCTGACTTAGATAATCTATCCACAATCACCCATATAGCATTATACCCTCTCTGTACTCTAGGGAGACCTGTGATGAAATCCATCGAAATGCTCTCCCATTTCCACTCTGGAATACTAAGTGTTAAAGCAATCCTGATGGCCTTTGGTGTTCTGCTTTTACCTGCTGAAAAACCAGACACTTAGATACAAACTCTGCAACCTCTCTCTTCATACCTGGCTACCAATAGCCTTTCTTAACATCTTGATACATCTTGGTCACTCCAGGATGAGCAGCATATGGTGTGTCATGAGCCTCCATAAGAATTCTCTTTCTCAACTCACCATTTAGAGGAATACACAACCGATTTCTAAAATAGAGGACACCATCTCTTAGGTGGAACTTTGATGTATTGCTCTCATGCACTTGCTGCACTAATCTCTAACACCACTCATTGGCCATTTGCTTTTTATTGAATCTCTAACCTGGCAATCCCTCTCAGAAATACTTCAATATGTTCTCTATACAACTCTTCTATTAGCTCTTTCTGCTTAGTGAGCTGGGACAAATAGGCTTTCCTACTCAAGGCATCGGCTACTACATTGGCTTTTCCTGGTTGGTACTTGATCTCACACTCATAGTCCTTGACCAACTCTAACCACCTTCTCTGTCTCATATTCAACTCCTTCTGAGTGAAGAAGTACTTTAAACTCTTATGATTGGTGTAGATATTACTCTTGGCTCCATAAAGGTAATGCCTCCAAATCTTTAATGCGAAGACCACGACTGCCAACTCTAAGTCATGCGTAGGGTATCTCATCTCATACTCTTTCAATTGATGAGAGGCATATGCTATCACCTTACCTAACTGCATTAACACGGCACCAAGTCCTTGCAATGAGGCATCGATATAAATGTCATAATCTACACCCTCCTGAGGTAACACTAACACATGAGCTGTTGTTAACCTCTTCTTTAGTTCTTGAAAACTCTTCTTACATGCTTCTAACCATGAAAAAAGAGTTTTATGTTTGGTAAAAGTTGTCAACGGTTTAGCCAAATAGGCAAACCCTGCTACAAAGCGCCGGTAGTAGCCTGCTAGGCCTAAGAAACTTCTAATTTCTTTTACTGTCTTCAGCCTCTGCCATTCAAGGATTGCCTTCACTTTATTTGGATCTACTGAAATCCCTTCCTTAGACACAGTATGGCCCAGAAATATTACTTGATCAAGCCAAAACTCACACTTGGAAAATTTAGCATACAGCTTCTTCTCTCTCAATCGTTGCAACACAATTCTCAAGTGTTCCTCATGCTCTTCTCTCGACTTAGAATAAACCAGGATATCATCGATGAAAACCATAATGAACTGATCCAAACAATCATGGAATACCCAGTTCATCAAGTCCATAAAAACTGCTGGGGCATTAGTCAAGCCAAAAGGCATCATACAAACTCATAATGCCCATATCTTGTACGAAAAGTAGTCTTAGCTATATCTTGCTCAGCCACTCTCACCTGATGATACCTTGACCTCAAATCAATTTTTCAGAACACTGCAGCTCTTTTCAACTGATCAAAAAGGTCATCTATCCGGGGTAGTGGATACTTGTTCTTCACTGTTACTTTATTCAACTCTCTATAGTCTATACACATCCGTAGTGACCCATATTTCTTTTTCACAAACAGGATTGGGCCTCCCCAGGGAGAATGACTCGGTCGGATGAAGCCTTTATCTAAAAGCTCTTGGAGTTGCTTCTTTAATTCCTGAAGCTTGACTGGGGCCATTCGATAAGGGGCTTTAGATATGGTGTTGTCCCGGGTGCTAGTTCAACACTAAACTCAACCTCTCTCTCAGGAAGTAAACCCGATAATTCTTCTGGAAACACATCCAGAAAATCTCGAACTTCTGGCACTCTCTGAATTTCTGACTGGGGAACATCACCACTCTACACTACATGCGCAATGTATCCTGAACACCCCTTTCTCAACATCTTTCTAGCTTTCAAGTTACTGATCAACATGCTCAACTGATAGCCCTCTCCAAAGCTAAATTTATCTCCACTATCGAGATTAAATTTCGCTTTCTTCTTCCGACAATCAATCTCTACTCCATACCTTCCTAGGAAATCCATACCCAGTATCACATCGAAATCGGGCATATCAAACACTATCAAATCCACTGCTAACTCTCGACCATGGATCACCACGAACTCTCTTGATAACATCTCCTGAGTCAAACACTAACCGCATCGGGTAACTCTATCTTAATGGGTTGACTCACTCTCTTAGGTTTCAAACCTAATCTCTCTATCATCCTATAAGATATAAAAGAATGAATGGCTCCTGAATCAATAAAAGCATATAAAGGAACAGCATGAAAGAACAACTGACTAGTTACAGTAGATGGACTGGCCTCAGCATCACCCTATGCCACTATAAACACTCTGGCAGTAATACCTTTAGAACTCTGCGCTGCTAGTGGAAGAGGAGCTTTACAATCCCTCATCAGGTGCCTTGGCTGCCGACACTTATAACACATCCTCTGGTCCTTTAGACACTCTCCGGGGTGGTTCCTCCCACATTTAGCACAAGAGGGAAAACCTTCTGACCTGGGCCGCTTATTCTGCCAGTCTCTTCTATTCTGCCTAGGCTGAAACTTCTTCTTATTAGACTTCATTTCTTTACTCTTCACACCCTCAAAATTCTCTCTTTGCGGGGCGGTAGTTGACTCATTTGATCCTCTTGTCAAGGAGCCTACTGGGGTGATTTTATTCTCAAATATTTTCGCCCTCATTGCTCGCCTCAAGGCCTCACTATAGGTTTGCGGAGGATCGGCACCCGTCATTATATCCTGAGCTATCTTAGGTTTCAACCTATGAACAAACTTGTCTCTCCTCAATTCTGGGGTATTAACAATCCCGGGTGCAAACCTAGCAAGGGCATTAAATCTCACTGAGTACTATTTCACTGTACTCGCCCCCTACTGCAAGCCGATAAATTCTTGGACCTTCTCATGAACTCAGTCCTCTGTTCTAAACTCAGCCTCAAACTCTCGTCTAAACTCTTCCCAAGTCATTACTGCAACATCATGAGTATCTTCCACTAATTCCCACCAAATCCGGGCATCACCCCGAAATAAAACTTGCATACCGGATCTTCTCCCGGTCTATCATGGGAAATAGTTCCATCGTACAGTCTACGGATCTAAACTATTCTTCGGAAACTACTAGGTCCGTAGTACCCTTAAACTCCGACAGTTGATGTTGACTACAAAGACCATAAATCGGCTCAACTCTATTCTGTGCTATCTGAGGTACCGGCCCTTCTCTTTCTTGTCTTGCAATCGATACTCGAATAGGGGTTTCCACTCTCCCTTGGCTTTCTGCCATAACTTGCTGTACAACTCCTCGAAATCTAGCTTCATCCAAGGGAGGGGGCATAGATTCTGGTGGGTTAGAAGGTTCTCCCTCATTCACCACACCCTTACCACGCTTCCGATAACTATGCCTCATCTACAAAACAACCACATTTGCTCAATTCAAGAAACACTTAGAGTAAGAAAAGAATTAACTCACACAGTCGGTTCTCAGACGTTGCGGCGATGAGAATAGTACACTGTCAAATCCCAAAACCTTTGCTCTGATACCAAAAATGTGACGACCCCTTTTTACTTATATACTCATAGAAATACATATACTAAAATACATGTATAATAACATAATTAGATAGGCCCAAATTTTTCTTTCATTAAATATACATATACTTTACACAAAATAAAGTATCATATACAACAAGTCATCAAAAAGTGGTAGACAGTGTGACTATTTCTCTTCGCTTGCCAACGTCCATCCGACTGCGTCCTCACCTAGATCCTGCAAAACACATAGAAACAATGGGGTGAGCACAAAAAGGCTCAGTAAGTAAATTCTCTACTCATCTATGCCCGTAACTCTTTCTCTTAATTCTTTCCTTACTCTTTTCTCTTCTGTTTCTCTTTCACATAGCTCGTTCTTTCTCACATGAATTTCAAGACCTCATCTTACCGAAGGCATGGCCGGGAACTCTAGCCCACTCTACGTGACTTCTACTCACTCATATGTCACGGCACCGTCTTACCAGAGGCATGACCGGGAACTCTATCCCGCTCTGCGTGAACAATACTCATTCAAGTATCATGGCCCCATCTTACTAGAGGCACGGTCGGAAGATCATAAAGCTCCCACTACTCGTGACCTTAAGTCATTCTCTGTCGATTGGACTCGGTTATGCATGGATTCGGAACCCTTGGCCATGTGAGTGTATTCTCTCTCTCTCTTTCTCGAGTGTCACAACCTCATCTTATCGGAGGCACGGCTAAAAGATCACAAAGCTTCCACTACTCGTGACGATTCTACTCATCACTCACGGGTTCCCCATCGCATGACCTACTTTATTCTCTCGTTTAGCACTACTCTTGTTTTTATTCTCTAGTGCTTATTCTCTCTTTTACTATACTCTTGGAGTTTTCTCATTCTCATTGCTCTTAGAGTAACTTATACTAAAATTATCTACTCTTTCTCAAGCTACTTCTCAGCTACCACTAATGCGTATGGATGGTTAATGCTCATCAATGCACTAATGAAATGTCAATATGCAATGTTGCAAGAATTAAGGTTTACTATTCATGCTCATACTTCTCTTACACATTTCATCAAACACCTCATGTACATATAAAAACTCTACTATAACAATAACTCTACTTCTTTCTCTAACCATCCAAAATGGGAGGAAACTCCCTCACATAGCTATAATTCCTGTCAAGGACAAACACTTCTAAAAAGATTTCTCAATCTCCTCAAATTTCATCTCACTCGTCACACATCATGCAATCTCAACACTTCTCATAAATGAAGTGTATTCAACAACCACAAAGAAAATACTCCTTTCAATTCAATTCTCAATAATATAGCATACACATGCATGTATAATTCTCTACTCAAAAGAGTTATTAAATCTCAACTTGGTTGAATTTACTTTTGATGGAGTGATTCCACTAGCACTTCTCTTTACCTTTGGTAACTTGCCTTTTCTCTACAATCTCAACCAACCATACTATAAGACTTCAACTCATTAATAGGTAAAATTCACATCTAAAGTAAGAATCCTTACCTTAGGATGCTTTAGATTAACTCTCTACCAAAATCACTCAAAAAGCCCTTTAGAATCCTTGAAAGATTAAAGGAAAACTTAAGAGGAAATGGAGAATGGAAGAGGCGGTAGAAGGATGAAGAATGAAGGGGTTACAAAGCTTAAGCCCTTTTTAGCTCAAAATATCTTCATTCATTCCCATAATGCCCTTACACTTTCTTGGACATTCCTTCCTTGTCCTTTGATTCCTTACACTTACACCCCCACTCTAACATATTCTCCATGAAATTTCCTTACATTTCACTCCCCACTTTTCCTGCTAATTAGGGGTAGAATGGTCCAATTGCCCTTAGGCAAAAATATCTAGCAAACCAATACAAAACTCAACTGGCTCTTCGCTGCAGCGAAGCAAGTTACTTCGCCCCGGCGAAAAATTACAGAACCTACCTCTTTGGTTGCAGAACCTCGTCGTCGCGGCGAAGATTATTCTTCGCCCCGGCGAAGTCTGTAACACCAAGATTTCGCCAAGTCTTTACAATTTCAGGGCAACCACTCAACCAAACCAATGCATCCATTCAACCAAGGGCCAACCAAACAATATTAACAATATAACAACTCAATTAAGAGCAAAACAATAAAGATTCAAACAATGCACATAAATTAGCTACATACCTCAAGTGGTGCGTTACAATTATATATTAATTAATTTTAATTATAATAATAATTAATTAATTAAAATACCATAAAAGGTGTGTTCGGTTGCAAGGGTGAGCTGGGGTTGGAGCCCATGACTATTCCTAAGTGGAATAGGGTTTTAATTACTGTACTATATAAATGCAACTTAAAATTTAAACAAGAATCAATTATTCATTGAATTAAAACCCTAGCCACCCTATCTCTTTCTCTCTCAAGAAGAAAACTTTTCTTGTTATTCTTTCTTGATTCTTGAAGCCCTTGATTATTCTAGCAAAATCATCAAGGGTTCTATGGATTATCTTTGTGTGGACTTCCATGAGTGCGATCCTACTTTGGATCGATTGTCGAAAAATCACGTGAACAGTAGATGGTGAACAATAACCATGAATAGTAGATGGTGAATAGTAACCGTGAAAAGTAATGTGAACAGTGTTCCTGTCCGGAATCAGAGATATTCGAAGGAGCCTCCAAACGTACATAAGTATTCTAATCCTTGAATGGATTTACTTTATACAAATTTTTGTTTATAAACATGTAAATGGTATAATCTATACTCGGATCTAGGCAAAGTAAGGTAATTGATTTACCGATTGAATTTTTGTTTTCCACTGTGTATGGTAGATCAATTACTTACAATATTGACAAGCTAAGCTACAAAGAATTATTTTGAGTTACGAAGAGTTATCTTAATGAGTTAACCTTCTTGAGTTTTCTCTTTTTTGAGTCTCCATCTTAGATTCTCTTTCTAGAAGAATCCCCCAAAATAGATTACAACTGAGTTTATATAGCACCCATTACAAGATTGAATAAAAAATAAACTAAAACAAGAAATAACGAGATCTTTGACTTTAATCATGAGTCCATATCGCAAAATATCTCTAGGCCAAAATAAGAATTATCGTTTCCAGATTTATCGCACAACACTTTGTTTATTTTTTTATTTTTCTTTTGGTTTTTAAGATTTTTGAAATTTTAAATTATTATAGTTTTAATTGACATTCATTTTTTTTTTTTACTTTAATAAGATTATTTCAAAATGATCAGATATTACAAATTTATCAAATGATATTTCTACCCTTACTAGAGGTTAAATTTAACACCTTTTAACTTTGTTTTGTCTAGTTTCTATGTATTTTGAATTTTGTGTCACTTTTTTCTTATTTTAAAAAATGTTATACCTTGATTGATAATATCCCAAAGAAAAAAAAAATTTGATAGATGATGTTTTGGATTTGACATATCTAGGACTATAAACGAGCCGAGCCGGCTCAGCTCGGTAAAAGCTCGTTTAGAGCTCGGCTCGATAAGGCTCGGTTCGACTCGACTCGAACTCGGTTCGTTAACCGAGTCGAGTTTGAACACAGTGAAGCTCGGCTTGTGGGCTCGCAAGCCTGGCTCGGCTCGTGGGCTCGCGAGCCTGGCTTGGCTGGATTAAGCATTGTACACTTCATAGGGCGTTTTGGTGATTTTTTAAAATATTAGGTATTAAACTGATATTTTCCAGTGAAAAAAGTTTTAAAAAATGATAGTTTCCCCCCTAAACTGCAAATTTGAAATAACACGAGTTCCCTATATCTTCTCTCACTTTCTTTTTGTTTCGTCTTTGTTCGTCTTTTAGGGTTTTGGTTCTAATAATTTCTCCGCCTCGGTAAGTTCGCATCGATTCGACTCTAAGTGGATTCTATTTTCTTCGTTCGCTGCTTATCAAATTTTTGATTGCTGTCTTCTTCTTTGACTACTTACTATTTTCAGCTTGTTCAATTTGCGCTTGGACTTTTTAGACTAATTTTTCTTTGTTTGGGTTTTTTCGATGATAATAAATACGAATTTAAGGTTTTCTTTTTGTCATAATTGATGTGTTGACTTTTCTCGACGTGCAGGTGATATTTGAACTTTGGTTTTTGCAAGGAAGATTGAAGATTGGTTCTTTTATTTTATGAGTTTTGTTTGATGAAATTTGTGTGGGATTTTTAAACTGGGGTGGAATTTGAGAATTTTTAATTGGACTATAGCAGTTATTTGTCTTTTGTTTTGTCTTGAGTTAAGTTGGTCTTCAATTTTTTTTCTCAACTGAGTTTTAGTAAAATTGGGTATGTGCTTTCTGGTAAAACATAAAGGCTCACGAGCCTTATCGAGCTCGAGCTCGATAGTGAGCTCGAGCTGATAGCGAGCTCGCGAGCCCTTATCGAGCTCGAGCTGATAGCGAGCTCGCGAGCCCTTATCGAGCTTGAGCTCGAGCTCAAGTCTCAATTTTGAGGCTCACCAGGCTCGAGCTCAAGCTCGAGCTCGACACTGTTGTAAATGAGCCGAGCTCGATAAGCCAAAAGCTCGACTCAGCTTGGCTCGTTTACACCCCTAGACATATCATCGTTTCCCTTAATGCTTAATTTTTCTCTTTCTTTATTCAAGCATTTTTTTCAGGCTCTAGCTTTCTTATTGTGTTTCATGCATTTGCATTATTTTCTTTATTATTATTATGATTTTTTTTTCTTTATTGTTATACTTAGTCCTATCCGAGGGGTAAGGCTCATTACATACCCCTTCTCTAGGTGTCCTCATTTTTTCTATGAAAAATTTTCCTTGTACTACTGAGGTTTACCTAAAGAGAAAAAAATTACATAACAAGTTTTATGAAATGACTGTTTAGTTTTATTTATAATACTTGTGGAATATTCATTTTTGTCAAACTTATGAGTTGTTTGTGAGCACAACTGTTATGTGTGCACACTGGTTGCCAATTCTCTTATTTGGCTTGTTTCATCTATTGTGTGTGTGCACACCAGTTCTCAGTGCACACTGTTTGCCAGACTTGTGTCTTGTCTTGTTTCATTTCACGTGTGTGTGCACAATGGTCTGTGTTTACACTCTCACTTCAGATTTTTTGCAACTCAACATGAGTTGCATGTCTGATAAAGTTGAAAAGATATTGTTTTTCTTTGTCTTTTACTTTTTAGGACCTCTTTACATATGTCACAAAATGCTTAGGTGGTCCTAGGGAATAAACTAACCTTTCCCGATTTGCTTTGTGGTCCAAACCAAATAAAGGAATACTTTCCTTATTTGGACAAACAATGGGTCAGCCCCTTGTTGGCTAATGTGGCACTTCATTGCTGAGCAAGAAACTCTTCATTATATATTTCTTTTTCTTGCGTAAATGAATCTAACCTTTTTGGACATTTTTTTCATTCAGTACTCTGAATTTCTTAGAGTATTATTTCTCTTAAAGGTTCAAGGTTATTTCTCCATTAGAGCTAAAACCTCAACATATCAAACATTGACTTGATGGCTCTTGGAACGTGGTTCCTTTGCTGATGCTAGTAAGTTGCTTCAATACTTGAAGCTTGGTGGCTTACAAGCTGTTCACGGGTGTGTTCCCGGTGTGAAGTAGATCCGAAGAAGTTGCTACACGTTGATGATTCAGAGTGTGGCGCTAAGTGTAAAGTTGAACAGGGAGTTCTTTTTATTGTAACTTAAGATCAGCTTTGAACTATATCTTGTAATGTGTTTTTGACTTAGTGGATTCCTTCGATCTGGACAAGGTCCCATGGATGTAAGCTAAAAGTGGATTTAACTGAACCATGTAAATGGTTGTGTTCTTTACTTTTCGCACTTATATTTGATGTGTTCAAATTTGAATTGCTTAATCAACTTGGTAATATTCCGCTGCACCTTAAAATGGGTACTTAAACGCCAAAGTGTGTTAATCAAATTCCTAACAAGTGGTATCAGAGTAGGTTTTGATAAGTTGCTTCAGTAGATCCTTGCCCATTTTACTTGTTTTTGTGTGCATCTGAGTGATTTGGTTGTTTGTCAAAATCTGGTCTGTGTTGCATTTTTATTTCAAATATGTTGCGCATCTGTGTATGCACTGATGTTTGTTGTGTTAGCATCTGTCTGATTGCTTTTTATCATGAGCTTCATCACCGAAGGTGGATCTGCTCATAGACCTTCTCTGTTAGAAGGACCTAACTATTACATATGGAGACCTAGGATGCGTGCCTTCCTTAAGTCTATAGATGAAAGAGCCTGGTCCACGGTTGTGAATGGTTGGACAGCCTCGGTTATTGTCGAAAATGAAGTATCTAGACCAAAACCTGTTGCTAGTTGGACTGATGATGAAATAACTTTGGAAAATTATAACTCAAAAGCTCTTCATGCTCTTTTTAATGTTGTTAGTGTGAACCAAATGAAAGTCATGGCTAGTTGTGAGCTTCCTTAAGATGTTTGGGATAGGCTTCAAGTCAAGAATGAGGGAACTAGTACTGTAAAATGAAATAGGCTTAGAAGACTTGTCACTGATTTTGAAAATTTAAACATGGAAGAGGATGAGACTATAACTGGTTTTTATGGAAGAGTGTGTGATATCTCTAATTAATGTTTTACTTTGGGAAGAACATATAATAATGCTAAACTTGTCAGGAAACTGCTTTACTCCTTGCCCTGGAGATTTATGTCAAAGGTTACCACCATTGAAGAATGTCGAGATGTGGATGCTATGGACATCGATGAACTCATTGGCTCTCTCCAAACCTATGAGCTGAATCTACAACGATGGGAAAAACAAAATCGAGCAAAGGTTTGGCTCTTAAACATGAGGTTGATTCTGATCCTTTTGATGGCTGTGATTTGAGCTCTTTGGATGATGAAAATTGTGCTTTACTTGCAAAGAATTTTTCAAAATTTTTAAAGGAAAACATGAAAAAGCCTTATAATAGTGGTTATGGCCGAAAACCTATTGTGAAAAAGCCTTATGACCATCAAAACCCTGGTACCCTTGCAAAGAAATTTTCAAAAGATAAAGAAAAGAAAAATAAAGGTATCAAGTGTTTTGAATGTGAGGGTTTTGGGAAAATACAATCTGAGTGTGCCAACACACTAAAAAAAAAAAAAAAAAAAAGAAAGGTAAAGCCATGGCTGCCACTTTGAGTGAGAGTGAGCATGATAAGAGTGATAACGATGCCTCGGGTGATGATGAGAATGTTTAGCCTGCACTGTGAATCAAGAAGATGGTAAGAGTGAAGTTTCAGATGACATTGAAGATATATATGCTGAGCAACAAGAAGCATATGATAAAATGTATGACTAATGGCTAAAGGTTGTGAAAAAATTGCAATCTCTTGGTATTGAGAATGCTTCCTTGTTAAAACAAAAGAGAGTCTTGTTTGAAAAAATTGTTGTGCTTACTACTGAACTGATTGAGGCTAAGGCCATCATTGATAAGTTCAATGCAGGTTCTCTTAAGCTTAATGAAATGCTTGGTCAAGGAAAAACCTTAGGAGATCGGTGTGGTTTGGGCTTCAGTTTTGGTGCTAGCACATCGAAAGTTGGTGCTAAAATGTTTGTGAAAGCCACCAGAACTCCTACTGAAGGAACTACTGTGAGACAAGTTTCAAAGGTATAAAAATTCATCCCTTTTTGTCATTTTTGTAACAGGAAAGGTCACATTAGACCCAAATGCTTCAGATTCATTTCTTATTTGAAGAAAGTTTTTGAAAACCATAGCTTAAAATCATTAAGCTAACAATGGTCTTCCTTCCAAGAAAGTTTGGAAATCTAAGGCTGAGGTGAGCTGTTTTATTTCTCATACTTCTTTGCTTACATTTCAAAATGATCTTTGGTATCTAGATAGTGGTTGTTCAAGGCATATGACAACTAAGAAATCTCTCTTAACTGAACTTGAATCGGTTGATAATGGACATGTCACTTGTGGAGATGGAAAGAAAAGTAACATTCTTGGCAAAGGATCAATTGTGCTTCCTGATTTTCCATTCTTGAAAGATGTTTTATTTGTTGATGGTTTGAAGGCCAATTTGATTAGTATTAGTCAAATTTGTGACAAAGATTTTGTGGTTCAATTCTCAAAGGACAAGTGTCAAATCTTGAATGGTAAAGGTGTTTCACTTTTTGAGGGAAAAAGGTCAAATGACAATTGTTACTTGCTTTCTAACCGTGTGTCTTGTTTCAGTTCTAAAGTAGACTTCACTAATATGTGGCTTGAGAAGCTCGGTCACATGAACTTCAAGGACTTGGTAAAACTATCAAAGAATGAAGTTAAAAGACTACCAAAGCTTGAACTTCCAAAAGGTAATGTATGTGGTCCATGTCAGCAAGGTAAGCAAACCAGAATATATCATAAAGCTTTGTCAAACCTCAATACCTCATGTGTTTTGGAATTACTCCATATGGATCTAATGGGTCCTATGCAAGTTGAAAGTTTGGGAGGTAAGAGGTATGTGTATGTTTGTGTTGATGACTTTTGAAAGTATGCTTGGGTTGATTTTTTTGCGTGAGGAATTTGATTCTTTAAATGCATTTCAGAATTAGCCAAAAGGTTCTTGTTGAGAAGAGTTCTAAAGCTACAAAAATTGTAGGAATTAGGAGCGACAATGGAAAGGAATTTGAGAATGTTGATTTTGCTAACTTTTGTGAATTGCAGGGCATATTTCATGAATTTTCAGCACCAAATACACTACAACAGAATGGTGTTGTGGAAAGGAAAAATAGAGTGCTTCAAGAGATGGATAGGGTGATGTTCAATGCCAAATAGGACTTCGGGTAGAAGCCATTAACACGGCATGTCATATTTCCAATAGAGTTTACCTTAGAAAATGCACTGTTCAAACTCCTTATGAATTGTGGAAAGGTAAGAAACCTGATCTATGTGCCAAGTATGTGGAAAGCCTGGCCATTCAACTCTTCATTGCTACCATAGATTTGACTATGACTACCAGGGGTTTTCTACAACTGGTTTTCCTAATGCAGGTCATAATCAATCCTATCCTGCTCTTGGCTCTACTCATTCATCATTTCCAATGGCATCCAATGATCCTGCACAAGCTCTCTTTATTAGGACAAATATACAGAATAGATCATTGAATGTCGATGCTGCAGCCTATCATGATTACACTACTTATAGATGTCTAATGGGAAATCAATTCAACCTGGTACTGTTAATGCCTCCTATTTTACCCAAGGATTTAATCAACACTAGCAACATTCTACTGGTTCTCCAATTAATACTGTGTATACTAACCCTGCTACAAACCTTGATGTGAATTTAGCCTCAAGTTCTTAGATGGCAATGCCTCAAATTGTAAAGGATCAGTCCTGGTACATGGACTCAGGAGCATCCAATCACATGGTTGTTGATCCATCTAATATGGTGAACAGAAAAAACTATTCAGGTGGTTTCAAGGTTCAAGTTGGCAACAATGAATCTCTACCAATCACTCATACAGGTACATTGTTTGTAATACTCCGTATTTTCTTTGTGGGTTTTATTTAATTTTATTTATGTGAATCTAGGGGTTAATATGTAAGAATTGGAATTTGTTTTAGAGATGTTTTAGTAAGAAATAAGGCATGGTGGGTTTATTAAGTAGTTTTGCAAGAGCACTTGTGTGAAATTGGAAGTGTGAAAATCTTTCAACAACATTATGAAATTGATTAAAGATGAGGGGTCTTTTTAATTTTTTGTCATGCAAGGGTACATGCATAATTCTTCAGGGGTGAGATCATGATAAAACTTAACTTTATTTAAAGGATTTTGGGGTGCAAGATGTAAGAATCAAAGACTAAGGGATGCATGCATAATTGGCCATTGCAAGATGGATTAAAGGCAATTTATTTTGGAGAATTAGCCCACGGTTTTGGCACATTGTTTTGCCATTGATGGTTGTGAAATTTTATTAAATTGAGATGAGGAATGGTGAAGTGGAGAAAGAGATAGCCGAGAGAAAAAAAAAAAAAAAAGTGTGAGGAGATGCATGTTTTATTCTTTTTGTCTTTGTCATTTCACATTCATTCTCCTATGCATATTGAAAGAGAGAAAAATAACATTTGAGTTAAAATAGAGGAAAGCCGAGTGGTGCTTGTAGGAGAAGAATTTTCAAAGATTTTCAATCCTTTATCGTTTTTAATCGATCTTTCATCTTCTCTTTGTCTAGATCTTAATTCCTGTAATAATTTTGGATCAAATAGGTGAAGAAGATAGGAGGACTGAGCACTTGAGTTAAAGGCAAAGGAGAAAGTGTGAGTGGAATATTATTAAACTTGCATTTAAAATCATGTGTTGGTTGGAATGATCATATGCGTGTGCATACCCGATTGATTGAGGTTTTATTTTAGTTCTTTAGTTCTGAATCTCTAATAAATTGAAGATCTCCATGACATGCATGTGTTTGGAATTGAGAGTATGAAATTATGTTTATGAAAATGTTGGGTTAATTGCTATTAAAAAGAGGTACTTATGCGTTGCATGTTACTTATAATTAGGCATGGCTTTTACATGAATTGAATGGTATATTGCATGTGCATTTCGGTTGCTGGAAACGTGTATTAATGATATAATTTTGTGTAATTGCATGTGTGGGAAGTCAGCTAATTAAATTGTGTGGAGTGAATTGGAAGATTGTGGGTTAGTTATAAAATTGACTTGATTACAAACATGAATATGGGTGGATACTAAATGAATTTTGAATTTTATATTTGAATGTGTGTTAAGCTTTGTGGTGAGTGGATGGCTGGAAAATTTGGGAAATAATGGGCATGAGACTGCTGGCCTATATTGTATAGAATGTGAACGTTTACTTTGCCTAAAAGGTTAGAGATTGGCTGCATTTTTTTTTTTTTTTTTGGTGTTAATGGGTATGAAATCATGACTTGGAGGTTTACTTAAAGTATAAATATATATTATATATTTTTGCTATATTGTTGTTGCATTGTTGGCTAGGTATTTTTGGAGTCATCAGTGTAGTAATTGCTGCATTTTCATAAACTGCGGACTTGATTAAACATGATTGTTGAGTGAGAATGAGTGTTGGAAGTTGGTGAAAAGGTAGAATTGATATTAAGGTAGAATGGATATGAAGTTAATGAGATATTAAATACTATAAATGGTCCATTTTACTTTGGAAATTGTAGAAAGAGTGTTGAATAAAAATGTTAGATTTTTTCTGATGGGCAATAGGCTCTTGGCAGCAGGGGGTTAATTGCCATGTTTAGAAGTTTTGGGACCTTAGCAAAATTGATGATAAATATAGGGTGTAAATAGAATTTTGCATACTTTTGTATTTTGACGTGGTGAGCATTGCATTCATGATTACATGCCTTTTATTGGAATTTTATATCATATTATACTTTACATATGCATAAGACATGCATGATGCATATTTGGAATGAAATTGTGGATGCATGATTATTGTTATGTTTGACTCCCAGATTGGAAACCATACCCATCCCCCCTCCAGACATCAGCTAGTATTTGACATTTATCCTCATGCGCGCATTGAGATGGTCTATTCTACCGAACCATTGGGATATCCTACTAGAACAAGACGGATGCCTGACGAGTTTCGTGTGGGATTACAGCAGGCAGTTATTGGCCGGTGTGGGATTTTGGACGCCCTGAGGGTAGACTGTGGGCGAGATTATATTTGATACCATATCATGACGTCCCAAGGGTAGATTGTGGGTCGAGCATGGTTATCCAATGATGTTCGTACCATCCCGAGGGTAGACTACGAATGGTGCCACCCCGAGGGTAGACTGCGGGTGGTGTAGCTTCATGTTTGAGTTAGGGACTGGTTAAGATAGTTATGATCCAGGCCCCTAAGTGCTAGTAAGGTGGTGATAATTGATTTATTTTATATGATAGTGGTGTGTGATTTCATGGCATCCGAGAATAATATATATATACTGTTTGTTGCCTTATCATGTAAGTGCATTAGTGTTGTGTGGCATACAATTATTCATGCATGCTTTCAAAGTTAAAGTTATTTTCGTATAAAATATATTATCCACTCACTGGGCTTCCCTACTCACTATTTTATGTTTCCTCCCCCAGGACCGTAGATCGGGTTCGTGTGGAGCATACTCTAAGCTCTAGGTTGGCCTTGACGCATGATGATTTGCATCTTTTACAAACTTTAGTGGACTCTGATACTACGTTTCTTTTGTAACTGGATTTCAGTTCCTGTTTTTAGAATAATTATTTGTGTATTTCCACCTTCTAAACCTCAAACATGCAAATGCACTACTTTTCACTTTCATCTATAAACGGAATTGTTTTTATGAATGTTTTTTTTTTTAAAGAGTATTCACCTTCCTTTCGAGATCTTGAGTCTCCTGGAGAGCCCGGATCCAGTGGGATAGGGATACTCGGGAGGGGGCGTGACATTGTTACTTCCATCCTTTAACCCAAATAGGCTTGTTCATCTTCGAAACATCTTATGTGTTCCCAAAATTGCAAATAACTTATTGAGTATTTCACAAATAACAAGAGACAATAATGTGATAGTAGAGTTCTATTCTGATTATTGTTTGATAAAGGATAGAAGCAGCAAATCGGTCCTTCTTCAAGGCACGGTCAAGGATGGCCTATACCAGTTGGATATTCCACCTCACTGTTCTACTTCTGCTGATGTTTCTACTGATAGTCTACTTTTTCGTTACTATGGCATGCTAGACTTGGGCAACCTAGTGCTAACTCCTTACAAGTTGTATTAAATAAATTGCATGTAAAACGTTCTCCTGATTACAATGCAAGTTCTGTTTGTGAAGCCTGTCTTTTTGGAAAATTAAAACAATGCAGCTTTCCTACTTATCTGTCATGAGCAAATGCTACCTTGGAGTTAATACATTCTGATTTGCAAGGACTTGCCCCAGTGTTGTCCAAAGAAGGGTATCGTTATTACATAATCTTTTTGGATGACTTTAGCAGGTTTACATGGATTTATCCTCTTAAAGTCAAGTTTGAAGCATTTGAAGTGTTTACTGAGTTTCACATGTTTGTAGAGAAATAATTAAATACTAAGATTAAAAGCCTACAAATTGATTGGGGTGGGGAGTTTCGATCCTTTTCCAAGTATCTTAGCCAACATGGTATAATGTTTTAGCACACCTGTGTTAGAGTCATGAAAGTGACTCTATTTTGTGATAAAAAGATCCTATATGTAATTGAATTGAAGTTATATTGAGACAATTAAGAGAAATTATGAATTTATGTATAAAAATCATATTTTGAGTTTTTCTTACTAATTTAGCATATTTGGAATGAATTTGGAAATAGTGTGAGTTGATATTAGGTTGTGGTTGATGGATTATGGGTGATTTTGTCTCATTTATGCTGTTTAGGGGGTAAACCGTCAATTTATAAGGGTTGATTTTGTCACTTTTCAATCGTGCAAGGACCAAAGTGATAGTTTTTGTTTGTCTATAAAATGAAAACGAAAGGTCGCGTTACAAAGGAGGTTGTTCACGTAGTTTTTCGGTGAGCTTTGGCTACCCTTCGTCTCCCTTTTCGACAGCCTCTGACGATGGTTCATCTTCCCCGTCCATCGATCAGATCATCCCGTATCAGCACCGCAAATCACGCTGCATTTTCCGCCGTGACTTTTCATCTTCTAGCTATGATTTCACCATTTTCCAGTGAACTCCGACAACGTTTGGGCTCCCTAGTGGTCGATCTATCTTCCCCACGGTCGGATCTATCCTTTGTAAGCTTCAACCGCCGTAAAAACCGTCGGAATTCGCCATCTAGCAGCCACGCCTCTTCAGCTTCCAGCAATAATCTCGCTCATTTCCGGTGACCTTTCACCTCCCCAGGACCTGATCTGAACTCCCCATCACTAGAGCTTTCCATTGGTACCTTCAGATCCCATTTCCGCCACCATTTTCCGGAAGACCCGCCAGAAAATTAACGTTTTCTAGTGAGTGCGACTGTTCATATTCTAGGCTGTTCGTTGGTCGTTTTCGCCCCTTCTTCGTATCATATTGCTATCGGTTACTTCCTCCCACTATGATCAGCTTCGTTTCCACCGTTTCAGCCTCCGTCAACACCACCATGAGCGGCTGAGTTCCTGGTTGTCTGTTACAGTGTAAGCAAGATTGAGATTGACTCCATTGCTCTCCTCATCAGCTCTCGACTAGTTGGATGAGCCCGAATGTTGGACATTTGGTTAAGTTTCTTGTATTCAAATTATATTTGTTATCGTTTCAGTTTGTTTGCGATGCTTTAATATTATTCTGATGCTCGACGTGCTGAATTGATAATGTCCATTGAGAACGTTTATTGATATATAACTTTTCCCATAATTGAATGTTGGTTTGAGATTATTGAATGTTGATTATGACTTTAAACTACTTCGGTACTGATTGCAATCAAGTTGTATTAGCGTTTAATATCATTTCTACTAGGAATGCATTTGTTGTGTAATTAGTTGATTGGATGATACAAGTTGATAGGTTGTACTTGTTAACGTTGTACCAACTAGTGGTGTTTAAGGGTTTAGCATTTTTCGGTTAGTCGATGATAATCTTTAACCAATCGATCTATAACTAAGACGACGGGGAGACAGGATAGATTATACTTAGATTGCCGGGAGATATTTTTATTGATTTGCCTAGCCTTGTAGGTTTAGGAAATTGAAGAGCGAGGAGAGGAATTGTGAGAGTTTGTCTTGAGTCAAACCGAACCCGTAGCAGCAACGCTTTTATTATTGTGTTTTAGTTAGCAATTTATTTGATGTTTTTAATTTCCTGCAAGTAATTAGTTTCCTTAGTTTTAATAAATCATTTTGCCAATTTCTCTTTCGTTAACTCAAATTTACATTAGGTCATTAGTCTTGCTCTCTGTGGATTTGACCCTGCTTACCGCTAACTACGGTATTTAGGTTTAATTTTGTGGCCATGACGACCAGTTCGACAAGTCCTTATTTACACTTGCAAAATGGAAGAATTGAAAGAAGACACAAGTCTATCACTGAATTTGGCATGTCTCTCCTAGCTCACGCTAGCATGCCGCTCAATTTTTGGTGGCTGGTCTTCTCAACAGCAATATATCTGCTTAATAGGCTGCCTTCAACTGTGCTCAATTTCATATCTCCTTACACTGTTTTGATTCAGCAAGAACTTAATTACCATGACCTTAGAGTCTTCAGTTGCAGTTTCTTTTCATATCTCATACCCTATAATAAACATAAACTCTCCTTTCATACCGAGAAATTCATATTTGTAGGCTATAGTCTATCTCACAAAGGCTATAAGTGTCTGTCAAAATCTGGAAGAATGTTAGTGGCAAAACAGATGAAATTTAATGAAGAGGAATTTCCTTTCAAATTTGGTTTCTCTAGTGAAATTTTCTCTGGTTTTGTATCAAACTCAGAGTCTAATTCAGTTTCCTTAAGATCACCATCTTTCTGGTCCATCCCTGGCTATGAAACAATTCCTTCCAGTAGTTATTCTCTGGCCTCATCTAAGTCTAACTTTCAATGAAAATCTGCACCTCAAACTTCTACTGATAAGGGTATAAATCTAGGCTTACCTGCTGAACCTCCAACCTCCACTAGTAGAGATATCAATGCAGGCTTACTTGCTGCACCTCCACCCTCTTTAGACCTATTCTCCTTATCTCTAGCACCTGAGCATAGTGTATCTACATATCCTTCAATTACGATATCTTCATATATCACTCCTATCTAGTACTCAACTTGGGATTAATCTGGAAGTTGTACTTCCTATAATAGCTCCAAACACCACACCAAACACTGTTGTTTCCTCTACTAATATTCATCTTATGGTCACACGGTTTAAGTCCAAAAATATACAATCATCAGCTCAAGCCCTTCTCTCTACCCAGACCATTCTCAAGGAACCTCAGCAAGTTAAAGAAGCTCTATCTATTCCTGAATAGAAGTCTGCTATGGAGACGGAATATCAAGCTCTCCTTGACAATCAAACCTGGGAGTTAGTTCCACATGAGGAAGGTATGCATATAGTTGGATGCAAGCGGGTATTTAAAACTAAGCTTAACTCTGATGGCACACTACAAAAGTATAAAGCTAGGCTAGTAGCAAAGGGGTTTCAACAAACCCCTGGCTTAGATTATTTTGATACTTTTTCGCCAATGGTCAAGGCTGCCACAATTCGGATAATGTGAGCTTGTTCTTCTACAGTGCTGGACCAGTTGTAGTGTACCTATTGGTCTATGTAGATGACACTTTAGTGACTAGAAATGCTATTGATCTTATAACTAAGGTAATTCAAGACTTAAACAGTCAATTTGCGTTAAAAATTATGGGCCAAGTTCATTTTTTTCTTGGTTTTGAAGTCAAAAGAAATGCTTCTGGCCTACTACTTACTCAGTCAAAATATGCACAAGATTTGCTGGAAAAGGCAAATATGGGAAACTACAATCCTTGTTCAACTCTCATGGCTCCTGGAGCTAAACTCAGCAAAGAGGATGGAGAGTTGTTTGACCAACCTACACTTTATCGGAGCCTCATTGGTGGATTACAATACTTAACATTGTCTAGGCCCGACTTAACCTTCACGGTGAACAAACTAAGTCAGTTCCTTCAACATCCAACTATAACACATTGGGTAGCCTACAAAAGGGTGTTGCAATACATTAAATGAACTATTACTCATGGCCTTAATTTACAAAACACACACATCTGGAGCTAAAAGCCTATGCCGACGCTGATTGGGCGAGTGATATTAATGACTGGAGGTCCACTAGTGGTAATGCCATTTTTCTTGGTAACAACCTTGTTCAATGGAGTTCCAACAAATAGAAAGTAGTGTCCTTCTTGTCCACTGAAGCTAAGAATAGATCACTCAGTCAAGCTACCACAGAGGTTGTTTGGATACAATATTTGTTTCAAGAATTGGGTGTTGACATCAAACATGCTCCTGTGATTTGGTTCGATAATATGAGTGCAGGAGCTCTCTCCTCGAATCCTATATTTCATGCGCGTACCAAACACATAGAAATTGATGTTCACTTTGTGAGAGAACTGGTTGCAAGGTAGGCTATAATAGTGCAATATGTTGCTTTAGAGTACCAAAGAGCAAATATTTTGACTAAACCTTTATCTAGAACAAGGTTTAATATGTTGCGGGATAAGTTAAAGGTAACAACAAGTTGCCTGATTTAGCTTTAGTATCTATAGTAAGACAATGTTCTGAAATGTCCACTGACAAACTAGACCAGGAGAGAGCTGACTGAACAATAGCATCAATAGAGAGCTGTTGAGCAGCAACAGTAGAAAGCTGACTGAGATTGTCTTGAATTCCAAAAGCATCTACAGAATGCAGTAGACTGATATAATAGAAAATGCTATAGTAAAATCAGGCAGTAAAAGGAAAAGGTTCCAGATTTAGACAAAGTCTAATTTCAGGTGGAATATTGAGTTTACACAGAAGAGAGAGGTTCTGTTTAAGAGGGAATATCAGATATAAAAAGGTTGAAGATTACACAGAAGAAAGAAGCTCTGTTTAAGAGGGAATATTATATAAAATGTTGAAGAGTAATTTGTATATTAGAAAGGGGTTAGTTTGCAATGTTGTAAAGAAAGGTTGTTTACTTTGTAATATTCTAAAGCAAGATCAAACACAGCGTTTTAGAATCTAGTTTAACTAACTTTGTCCAAAACGCTGCGTTTGATATTGTACACCAAATATATAATAGTTGGTACTTGTCTTCCTCAATCACAGAATTCCACACTTTTTTTAACTGATTTTTTGTTACTCTTTCAATTTTTGGATTCTTCAATTACAGCTCAACCACAAATACCTTTTAGCTTCGAGGGCTATAACACAAAATTTGGAATTCACAGTTGGACTACTTTGTGTAGCTTTATGACAATAACTATGAATGATATCGACAGAGCTGATTGAATAAATAAATAGAAGAAAACACATCAAAAAAGTCAAGATTGAGGAAGAGTACTTCATTTTTTTAGGTTAAGATATTAAAATTCGAAGCAAAATTGGATGCAATACTGGTCGGATTGAACTTGATTATATATGCTGACGTTGTTCTACAAATAATGCATAATAAAGGAGAATCAAATGTTTTTGTTCTTTAGTTTGTCTTTTGTTTTGTTTTTGTTTTACTTTGAGGGATTTCGACCAGGTATCTTTAGGTTATTTTGTCATGCACAGAATTCTCAATTCTACTAGTAGCATATTTTTGGTTTGCGATACCTCAAAGTTTCATTGAAAGCATTGGCTAACAAAATACCCAAAGATCAACAAATGAAAGGGTAGTTTTTCACCTAAACAGCACAGTGGTTAATAATTTTAAATAACTATCTGTTTAAGATAAATTTTATTAAATTTTATTATTAAAATAGGTATTTGTAAATGCTGATTGACTATTTACTGTTGTTGATTGAACGTTAACTGGCATTGACTGGTTGTTGATTGGCAACCTCTTATATATTAATATTTTAAATTTATTAATAAATTATTAAATTAATGATTTAATGAATTAAGGTTTTATTTGAATTTATTTTGTATATATGAAATATATTTTTGTAATTGACTTTTAAAAAGCGACTCTTAAATCCTAAAAGTTACAAAAACCTACTTTCAGAATCGTTTTATAAAAATAAATTATTCTATAATCATTTTATAAAATATTGTATGATCTATTTATCCTATAATTATTTTTGAAATGTGTTTACCAAATACATTTAAGGTGATAACTTATGGAACAAGTGATTATAAGAGAAGTTACAATTATCCTAAAATTCACCCTTAGTCTCATATTTTATGTGAATCACAGTTCAAGAACTTGGGGATTATTTTTTGGCACTTACATCTTAATCTTATGGACCAAAGAAATTAATCAAAACTAATCTGTTTGTTTTTCATTTTTATCTTATAATCAATAAAATACATTTGAATAATAAAAAATAAAAAATAAAAAAACTAAAGAATTATAAACTTTTATCTGAATTTGAAATCTTAAGCTAACTCTAATCTAATATATCTTTCTTTTTTTCTTTTTTAACAGTGATTTCTAAATTTCATTTAATTATATATGTGCTAAAAACAAGAGAAGAAGAACTGGAGAGGTCAGTGGCCTCTTTGGACCGACCGAGCTTGGGCAGCTTGTGAGAAATTCGAGCTGGAGAAGGCCAAGCTGGAGGCAAAGCTTGCGGATAGTGCTTACGAACTCGAGCTTGAGGCCTTTAATAGGACACTGAAGGTTGTAAAGTCCTTGTGGACTCGACATCCTCATCTCGACTACTATTTCTTTCCCTCGGACTGCTGGGAGGGAATTGAGGAGTGAAAGAGTGAAGTTATTGCCAGTTCCGTCTCTTTGGCCTTTAGCTCCTTCAAAGCTCCCTCCCACTGAGGTCGTTGTTGACCTTACTCTTCCTCTACCTGCAAACACTGAGAAGCCCACTGCTGAACCTGGTTCTCATTCCTACGAGTGTTGAGAAGCCCGCTACTAAGCTTCGCCCTCGCCCGCCCTCGCCCGCCCGCCACCCCCCACCCCCACCCCCCCCCCCCCCCCCCCCCCCCCCCCCCCCCCAAAAAAAAAGTCTCCAAGCACCGAGAAGCTACCCACTGAGAGGTAGTCGAGATTGCTAAGGTTTCTCCTTTTTGTATACATTCTTTTTATGATGTATAGACTTCTTTTTTCAAATAAATAGACAATCTTCATTTTTTCGAAATGAATGAATAGCCTTTGGCTTTGCTTCTGTTGTCTTTGCATACTTGTTGATGTTGCTTATGAATGTTGTCTGCATGTGCGTTGACCAAGTTATTTTGATCTCGAGTTCTATTTTCTAAAGTTTTTAGTACGTCGCTGTTCTAAAAAAGTCTTAGGTTGTTGCTTTCCTGTATTTCAATGCGAGTTCCAATGAGGCCGTCTTTTTTGCAGCAGCCTATAACTTATGATGAGCAGCCACCTGAAGTATAGCTCTTAAGTTATGATGACATTCGTCTCTCAAGCAGCCTCACTTGGAGCTTGGGGTGGAGCTCTCCTCAGGATGTCATCAAGTTTAGGTCGAGCGCCTTTCTCGATACTCACCTAAGTTAGGTTCTGGAAGCTTTTCTAGAGAAGCTACGGTCAAGTTATGACTCATCGAGAGCTATATCTTGCACAAGAAATATAGTTATGGCTTATTCAAAGAGATTTTAAACCCCTACATCACAATGGATGATCTAAAGAACAATGGCTTTGTTCAACAAATTTTATATATTGGCTAAGCATCATAATGAGACACAGCCTAAATACCAGAACCCAGAGTTAAAAGAGGAACAAGTAGAGACCTACAATTTGTGAACTTCACTTGCTAGGTTTACTTTCTTCCATTATTAAGTTGCTCATCCAATTAAAAAACATATACATAGGTGAAAATTTTACTAATTAAGAGTTCTCTGGAAGAAATTTAATACTTCGAAGTAATCTTTCACTCATACCCCTTTCTTCTACAACGGACTAGTTGAATCAAGTCATACGCAATAAAAATAAAAAAATAAAATCCCAAAGGACTAAGAATTTAGAAATTCTTAAAAATAATGAACTCATGCTTTTGTAAATTTTGAGAAATAACCTCAAAACGAGGTGGCTATCAACTGCAAATTATTGGGACTCCTACCTGATGAACCCTATAATTTTATCAAAAATCTAAAAAAAAAAAAAAAAAAAAAAAATTTCTAAACATTCCACAGAATTAGAAGGCTAAGACCGCCATTCAAATCCAGTCCCATAACCACCTAAATATCTCTGATAGAATAGCCATGTAAAGTAGAAACAAATAAGGTGTCATTCACCAACTGGGATACATTTAGGACTCAATCGAGTTAACAGAAACACTAAATTTTTTTATAAAAATAACCTTCTCTATGTTTGAGGCTACAAACCAGGATAAAATTTAGTATAACAGGAAAGAAGAAAAACCTACCACTATTTTCACTGAAGGACCTACAGAAAGATCTTACAAGCTTCATAAGATACAATCCTTGAATCCGCTCATCGTCAGTCAGTCTACCAACCAGGCAAATTCGCACTGTCAATAATTAATGTTTGGCATAAAATACATAATCATTTTTCACTATCTTTAGGCATATACGAGATCATAATTACTTAAAAGATAATGCTCTTTTAAATTGGAAAAAATACAAAAGCATCAGTGATAAACTGACAGTTGAATAAAATGAAGGAAAGTACTTGAAGCAAGGAAGAGATGACATCATCCAAGTGTGTGAGATTAACTAAAAGCATTGATAAGATTTTGAAAATACACATTTACTCAGTGTTTTATGGGGATTATGGGTGAGAAATTAGGCTTAATTCATTAAAATTGTTTAATATTTTCATAATTGTCTTTTATTGGATCACGGGTGTATTTGAGTGTTTTTCAGATTATTAGTGCTAAATGTTATGCTCGGATAAAAAATAATGTTGGCAATGGAATGAGTGACGAGTAGAAACAAACAGATCCAAAATCGGAGTTGAATTGAAGAAGTTATGGAGCTTTGAAGTAAAGAGGAGATTCTAAATTACATTCTAGTTTGAGCATGTCTTGGTGTTTCAAAAATATCTCGAGCTGTAGACCTTGGATTAGGACGATTCTTTGACTGTTGGAGATTTGATTCAAAGGGCTACACGTCATATGTTATTACTTCTCCAAATTCCATGGCTATCATGCTAAAAAATCACCATCTTTGAAGTTCCGAGGAATTATGCGAGATTTGGACTAAAGAAGAAGAGTTATCCTGTGCTGCAGCACACTTTGTCCAGAATCGACTGACCTACAGCACAATGCCAGGGTATTGTCACGATAGTTAGGAATTTTTCTTCCATTTTTTATTAGGAAAATAGGGTTAAGAGTCCTGAACTAAATAGAATTAAGGAAAATAAAATCTCAACCCTTGTGGGATATAAATAGAAGTCTTCTAGCATTATTTTGGGGATTCTTTTGGGAGAATTAGAGGAGGCTAACGTAAGAGAATATCAAAGCGACATAAATTCTGGAGCTTTTGATTGGGAATATAGAGAAGTCTTCTTATTTCCTTCAAAAACAAAGATAAAACAAATCAAACTAGCAACTAAATAATTCGTAATGATATTGAACAATAAATAATTCCCCGGCAACAGCACCAAAAACTTGTTGTTGGTTTTTGCAAGTGTATGAAATCGTGCAAGTAATAAAGTGTAAGAATATAGATGTTGAACCTAAGGGAATTACTAATATCAATTACCAAAATAAATTGTCCTATTACTATTTAATCAATCCAAGTCGTATCAAGGAAAACCTAAAAAAAAATATTAACAATTGAAATTGAAAGAGAACTAAAAAGAGAAAAACTAAAATAAATCTTTGGGTTTAAAGAAAGATGACTAGACCTAGGGCATAGATTTCACACCAACTCTTATTTATATATATTGATCACTTATGCTAATTTTATTAAGCTCTTCCTATAAGTCAAACTCCCTAAATTTCCAATAAATTTCTCTCAAACAATTATCAAATTAACCCCTAATTACTAACTCGAATTATCTCTAATCAGATTTAAGCAATTGGAGATCATTACACTCTATGGAGTTTACCAGAACCTCAATTCATGGTAACCTATCTCTAGCATTCGCTCAACAAATGGTTTTACTACCATAGACTAACTAGGTATCATCTCTCGATCTCAACCTAGTCTGTTGATCATTCAATTCTGGAGCTCTTAAGAATCGAAAGCATTAAGCTTAATAGTAAAACTTAGGAAAAAAAAGTCTCAATGAAAATTAACATGCATAAATCAACACATAGCCAAGAGACTAGGCTACATCTTAGCCCTAGATGAAAGAAACAATTATCTTTATTGAAATAAGAAACCTGAGTTCAAGAAGGAAATAAGAACACTTCTCTATATTCCTAATCAAAAGCTGCAGAATTTATGTCACTTTGATCTTCTCTTGCGTTAGCCTCCTCTAATTCTCCCTAAAAGAATCTCCAAAATAATGCTAGAAGACTTTTATTTATATCCCACAAGGGTTAGGGTTTTATTTTCCTTAATTCTATTTAGTTTAGGACTCTTAACCCTATTTTCCTAATAAAAAACGGAGGAAAAATTCCTAACTGTTGTGACTGTGCCCCGGCACTGTGTTACGGCGCGGTTGATTCTAGACAAAGTGTGTTGCAGTACAGTGATAACTCTTCTTCTTTAGTCCAAATCTCGCATCATTCCTCAGCACTCCAGAGATGGTAATTTTTTAGCACGATAATGATGGAATCTGGAGAAGTGGTAAACATAAGCATGCACAAGATTTTAATGGAAGAAAGTTACAAGCCAACGATGCAACCACAAAGAAGACTCAATCCAACAATGCAAGAAGTGGTGAAAAAAGAGGTTTTAAAGTTGTCAGATGCAAGGATCATTTACCCAATTTTGGACAGTGCATGGGTAAATCCGGTCCAACTTGTACCAAAGAAGGGAGGGATGACCGTGGTGCAAAATGACAACAATGAACTCATTCCGACAAGAACGGTTATAGGGTGGCGAGTGTGCATTGATTATCGGAAGCCTAACTTCGCGAGACGCAGAGATCACTTCCCACTTCCGTTCATCAATCAAATGCTAAAGAGATTAGCGGGCCATGCATTCTATTGTTTCCTAGATGGATACTCAAGATACAATCAAATTGAAATAACACCGAAAGATCAAGAAAAGACCACATTCACATGCCCATATGGAACATTTGCATACCAAAAGATGTTGTTTGTGATAGAGTAGTGATGAGAATGCAAAATGTCATATTTAACCCCCTTAATGTCTAGTCTTTTATACTTATCTATTGCCTAAATGTACTCATTATTATTCTATTTTGATTTAGGATGCAAATGGAAGCGTTAAATGCAAAACGAAACTAGTTAGGTGAATTCGGACAGTTTCGACATCTCTTTGTAATCTAGGCATAACTCTCTCATCCGAGATCCGATTGAGATACTTCAAAATTCTGTGGAACCATAAGAAATAGATCTATAACTTTTATGTTTTGATTTTGGAGAGATACTCACTACATCAAGGTTGTAATTGGGCTAGAAATTGACGCACCGACATTGCTGACATTCTAGAACATTCAGCCCTATCATGCAAGTCAATTAGGCAGTTTATTATTGGAAGATTTGAATACCTATTGCACGCAAGTTACAGCTGGACACACCACTTTCCTATTTTATTTTAGGACTTTATTTTATTTTCAATTAATCAGAATCAAATTAGGATAAATGTTATTTTAAGATATTAGAATATTTTGAGGAGATTTAATAGAATTCAAATACTTGAATTGGATATTTTTAAGAGGAGAGAGAGATCAGATTGGGGAGAGAACACACACACCTCTCTTTCTCTCTTCTGGAATTTTTCTTTTTTCGAGTTTTGATTATGGCCATGAGCGGCTAAAACTTTCATATCCTGGTCAAAGGAAACGGAGGCCTTGGAATCAATAAAATTGTGAGATCTAATCTGTCTTTTTTTTAGTGTTCAATTTATGTTTTGAGTATTGGATGTTCTTCTATGCCTATTTTCATGATTGTTTCGTTTAATTCCTAGGAGGCCTACTAGTGTATTATTCGTTGCAATCTACTACTAAGTTAGATATCAAATCCGTAATTGTTTGATCCATCTAACTTGTGAGTAATTAAGGTTTAAGAATTTGTTGCGTCAGGAATCATTAAATCTTAAGAAGAACATTCAACTAAATTAAATACAACTACTTGTGTTTGTGTTGTTCAGCTTCATCGATTTCTCTAGCCCTAAAGGCTACTACTAGATTAAACTTTTAGCGCTTGTCTAGGGTTGTTTAATAGTAAGATTAATTAGATCGCTTGTTTTCTAATTAACTACAACTACGGAGAGATAGGAAAATAGTTCCAACGGTGAATACTCAAAGTAACAATTGATTTATTCTTGCATCGATGATCAGTTATAAGATTTCGATGGTGGACGTTGACTTAGACCAAGGTTCATTATTTTGACTGATTTCGATAATTTAATTTGAATTGTTTTTTTTAACTGAAATTGTTTCTGTTTAACTCAAACCCCCCTAACCTTGTTCACATAACATAAAATTCGGTTAGACACTCTCCGTGGGAACGATCCTTACTCACACTACTACATGTGTTTTTAGGTTTTAATTTTAGTTGCCTACGACAGCACACCAAGTAGGTGCCCTAGAGCCAATCAATTATTATAATATTGACTCTATAATAAATGTTTATTTATCAATAAAATGCATATTCTTCTATATCATGTATGTAATGATATATGTCCTTAGGATGATAGAATCGTGATGAGGGTATCAAGTGTTTCAAATCTTGCTAGTGGGAACCCTATGATCACATATGATGGCCATTCTAGAAACGTCCGTAGCCCCAGTATTATTCTGACCAAGGACACAAATAATACGGTAAGGCTATCATAGTGTTGAACGACCCTGTCGAAAGGCAGTGACTGATCTCACTTGTCAAGGTTGTTTGCCAACATGCTGGTGTAATGCATGGGTGCTTGCTAGAGGTAAGTTCACTGGACAGACCCACCAGAGGATTCATATTGATGGTAACCCCAGTGTCTATGGAATAAATCCTCTAACAGATGGTGGTGCATGTGATCCTTAAACTTAAGATCACCAGAGCGCCTTGTGCACTAAGTGGTGTAGTTTGACATTACCCCAACATAGTTCTATTCAGAGCCATCAATACGGTAGTGATTGGCTACATTAAGAAGTGCATCGAGACTATGGTGGATCGACAAAGGATTCATCACTCCTGGGTATGGGAGAAGTTATCTCACAGGGTAATTCAGTAAATGACAATGACACTAAATCTGTGGCCACAATGGGATTGAGTTGATGCTCAATGCAATTTAATATTCTGGTCATTGGTCCAATAACTGAATACAAACATGCCGAGGATATCTGAGGTTGACACTATTTCTGTACCTCAGTCTCGATGAGATAACAGTTGATGAAAGGATTTGATTGCATGGTAACCATATCGTTGACAAGCTACGGTTTCGCTGAATCCGAATCTATCGGGTGGCCATGATGCCTTTCTAGGGGCCAATCTTGGTCTGTGTGTAGTGAGACGATTAATTGGTGTTAATCGCGTTACTACTCACTGCCGATATTATAAGGAGCCTACGGTCACACACTTAGAAGATAATTTAAAAATCAATTTGTGAGAAGGGTATTTTCGTCTTTCAAGAGAAAAAGATATTTTGGTAATCTCACAGTGCAATTAAATTTGCTAAGGTTGTTGCCTGTATTTAGACCTGGCAAAATTGGTGGGTGGGCCGGATACGGGTCGGGTCAAATGGGTACGGGTCTATATATGGGCCCAAAATATTGGACTTGTGCCTTACCCTATATGGGTATGGGTAGGCCCGCGGGTGAACCTTTTTTTTCTCTCTCCAGATTTTAGTTTTTCGTTTCACCCCTAACAGTTTTCAATTATGACAGTTACACCCCCAAAATTCCTATAGTTTTAATTTTTTACATTTACTCCCCATAAATCAACCACTCTAAATTCAATTCAATTTAGAATATAAACAAATAGGAACCAAAATAAACAAATAACACATAAACAAACAATAACATATAATACAAAACTATAAATACCAACCATAATAAACAAAAACAAAATCACTAATACACAATTACACATAAACAAACAAAATAAGTCAATAAACTATAAATACCAACTAAAATAAACAAATACATAATCCAATATTCAACAAAAAACATTCTTAGGGCAGCAAATGTTCATCCCACAGTGGGCGTGATAGAGTCTCTTGATTCCATAGTCTCGAGATTAGTTAATGGCACATCAAGATCATCATCCGAATCATCATTCACCTCATCATCTACAAAACAATGATCAACTGCGAATATTAATAAATGTAAAAGCAAAGAGTAGGATAATCACATATCCTCATGGGGGGAGCAGACATGTTAATACAAGGCAATAAGACTTTGATTTCCAAAGGGCAGATATTTACATCCTCGTTAAACGACTAAATGTGAGAAACTCAACTGTATGCATTCTGTTATCAAAACAAATTCAACTTTACTATCAGCAAAATTAAATGAGTAAATGAAAAGATCGAGTGAGGCTGTATTTTTAAGTGCGGTTCACCTGCCAAAGCATGTTGCCCAATGAAGTGCAGTCCATAATGAAAAGATCGAGTGAGGCTATATTTTTAAGTGTGGTTCACCTGCCAAAGCATGCTGCCCAATGAAGTGCAGTCCATCCCTTCTTATCTCTCAAATCGATTTTCATTTCTGTAGCAACAATTATGGCTTTTATGGCCTAATCATAACCAAGAGCAGCTGCAAAATGCATCGCACCTAGACCACCTTTATCCAACTTAGTAAGCCCACTTCCACCCTCAGTTACCTTCTACGAGAGCCATAAGGGCAAATTCTGCAAAATTATGAAGAAGAATAAAACTCTCTAATTCAACTCTCTTAATTCAAATAAGAAGCAACTTAAATATAAGAAAATTAATGAAACTTTCAAAGTTGTCCAACGGAACAAAAGCTTTTCTGTTACCTTTTCCAGTGAATTTTCATCCTTTGCAGTTTGTTTCTGCAATGATTTGAGTTTTTTGTCCAATTCATTCATTTTACTTATATTTCTGCAAAACTGATTTGGGTGGACGGATCTCACAACCAACAACTTTTCAAGTCTTCTACGGAGACTTTCTCTTGTATTGTCACCAAAATTATCAGCAGAATCTACAACAGGGACACAAGTGTGCTGCAAAATTGAAGTGATGTGAAGGGAAAAAGAAATATGAAGCATGAAAATAGAATTTACCAATTAAATAAAATTTTCATTAATGGTCTTCCACAAAACGTTTGTATGCGATCCCCTTCACAACTCTCATTCCAGTCGTGCGGACCACCATCATAAGCATAACGCCCATCAGCTGAAGTTGTCCATGTTCCATCAAACCTAACCACAACGCTCACCTTTTCCATGCTCCTATAACCATCAAGCACAAAAAAAACTCAACAACTTTCATAAACACACACAAAAATAAATCAACACTTTCCAAACTCTTCATCACAAAAAACTCATTTAAGTTTTATTTACTTCTCCTGCATTTTCTTAGCAATCAAATAGAAAATAAAACTAAAATGACTATATCACATCTACAGAAATCCAAAATTTTCAATTCAATTAACAAAACAACACTCTCCAAACTTGTTGGTACAAATTATAGTATCAAGACTCAAATTTTATTTTATTTTTTCATTTTCCTGCATTTTCTTGGCAACCAAACAGAAAGGAAGAACTAAAACCACCGACCCAGATCTGTAAAATCCAAAAATTACGATCCAATCACAAAATAAACACTCTCAAAAAAATAACGTCATCAAAACTCACAAACTTTCTTTAACTTCCTTTAATTTTCTCAGAAACCAAAGCATTCAAATAAATAATCAAAAAAGCAAAGATCGAAACCTGAAGAGGAAGGAGAAGCTAAGGAGATGACGAGTCGACGAGGATGAATGACGGCGATCGGCGACGGTGGGTCTGGGAATGGGATCACAGTTCACGGATGAGAACACTAAAGTGATGACTGATGATGACAGTGATGACTGATGAAAGTCTACTTAAGTGAACACTGAACAGAGTGATGAGATGAGAGATTGAGAGAATGAATCAGTGACAGTGATGAGAGATTCAGAGGTGAGAAGAAGAGAAAGTTTGTTTTAGAGTTGGGTGGCATTAGTGGGTTAGGGACCTAGGGTTCAGCTTTGAAAAAAATGAGTACTCGCGGGCACCCGCAGGTTTACCCGTGTAACCCGTCAAAAAACGAGTCGGTCTGGCTACAGGTGAAAATTAAACGGGTCCAACATATTAAACCCATACCCTATACTTTTTACCCGGGTACGGGCCGACCCGCTGGTCTGGACCCGTTTTGCCAGATCTACCGGCGTTTAATTTTAATATTAAAATTAAATTAGTGAGATTATATTTAAATATATCTATGTATATATTCAAATGAATTATTATTATTAATTAAATATTAATATATTATTATATATTAATTGATTTTAATTATAATAATAATTAATTAATTAAAATACCATAAAGGGTGTGTTTGATTGTAAGGGTAAACTAGGTTTGGATCCCATGACTATTCCTAAGTGGAATAGGGTTTTAATTGTTGCACTATATAAGTGCAACTTCAAATTAAAACATGATGGAATTATTCATTCAATTAAAACCCAAGCCACCCTATCTCTCTCTCTCTCAAGAAGAAAACTTTTCTTGTTCTTCTTTCTTGATTCTTGAAACCCTTTATAGTTCTAGCAAAATAATCAAGGGTTCTGCAGATTATCTTTGTGTGGACTTCCATGAGTGCGGTCCTACTTTGGATCGATTGACGAAAAATCACGTGAACAATAGATGGTATAAAGTAACCGTGAACAGTACCCCATGAACAGTGCTGTGAACAGTGTTCCTGTTCGAAATCAGAGATATTCAAAGGAGCCTCCAAACGTACGTAAGTATTATAATCCTTGAATGGATTACTTTATACAGATTTTTGTTTATAAACATGTAAACGGTATATGTAACGCCCCACTTGAGGTACGTTGTTATTGTTTCCTCTTTCACTCTTATTTGAGTTGGTTTTGTTGATTTTGTTTGATTGAATGTTATGTTGAATGTTGCCCTGAATTTTGGTTGAAAATAGAAGAATTTGAGTGTACCAAGCTTCGCCGGGGCGAAGAAGAATCTTCGCCGCGGCGAAGACGGGTTGAAACCAAGGGTGAAACTCTCTGGACAGTTTCGCCGCGGCGACAAAGGTTTCTTTCACCTTCTTTCCCGGTTAGTCCTTTCAGCCACATTTTATTTCCTATGGTTTGAATGAAATAATCGCATGTTTCGTCAGCACTGTAGCTCTTATAGAGATACTGTCTTAGCTATTTGTGATCTAGTCCAGGCTAAGATTTTGGGTTTAGCACCTAAGTTCGAGATCTCGACCCAGCTCCGTTCGATATAGCATCTTCCTGATTAGCTTTGTGAGGAGCCTGTGTTCACTTTTATGCCGGTTTGTGGCTTTGTGGCTTTGTGATTTATGGTATCTTCTTGTTTTGTTTTGTTTTGTGGTGAGCCTGCATGCCCTTTTTACGCCGTTTGTGGCTTTGTGGGTTTTCCCATGTGTTTTTTTACTGAGAATTATCAGTCATCCTCTTAGGGTATGCCCCTCATATTTGTACATTTTTTCTCTCTTTTATAAAATACCTACCTCCCCCCCCCCCCCAAAAAAAAGGTTTAGGGTTTAGGGTTTGGGGTTAGGGGTTCGGGGTTAGGGTTTTGGGTTTTGGGGTTTGGGGTTTGGGGTTTGGGTTTTAGGTTTTGGGTTTAGGGTTGCCCTACAGTCCTTAGCATGTTCAAAACTCCGACAGGGTTTTCTCCATAGCATTCATATTTAAGTTCATTGTGAACAATGCATAAGAGTCAAGCAAGGATTGTAGAATTAAATCCACTTGTAATTCTGCATCCAACACAAACCCCAAAGTCTCAAGCCTCTCCATGTGCTCGATCATTTTGAGCATATGAGGGCTAACTTGGGCTACCTCGGTCAGGTGACTTCCAAATAGTGCTTTTGACACTTTATACCTCTCATGTCAAGCATTCCCTTTGTAAAGCTCCTTGAGGTGTAGAATGATGGCAGTAGCATCCATATTCTCATGTTGCTTTTGCAACACTGGTGTCATCGATGCTAACATCATGCATTGAACGCCATCACCATCATCAAGGAACTTTTGATAAGTATCCTTTACTTCCTCAGTGGCATCAGAATCAAGCTCAGTCATGTATGGCTTATCAAGGATATACAATTTCTTTTCAGACTTAAGTATAATCCGAAGATTATGATACCAGTACGAGAAATTGGATCCATCCAATCTATTTTCTTTCTCGATTATCGGTTGTAGGTTCATAATTCTCATTTTTAAGTGAATCTACAATTCAGAAAAGTAAAATCAATATAATGTTTATTATTTCTTAATATGGTCTTTTATTAAAAAATACTCCCACTATTTTCCTCAAGCCAATAGCCCTCACTATTGACTTGGGAAAGCCCGTTGGCTTTCCTAGTGGACTGAGATCCCATCTGGCCCATTTCAAACCTTCGTTGTGGCGAACAATGTAACACCTACTGAAAACTAGTACAATGCATGCAATTAACAATGGAAAATTGGGCCCAAAATGTTTCTTTTCATTACAATTCACATGTCTTTTATACACAAAGGTTACTGTTTACAAAAGTGTATTTTAAAAGACAAAATAGGGGAACAGTGTATCTATTGCTCCTCGCGCGCCGACGCCCCTCCAACCGCATCAACACCTAGAACCTGCATCCACAAAGGAAAATAACGGGGTGAGCACAAATAATGCTCAGTAAGTAAAACTCTCTAACTGTCTGTCCCCGTGTGTGACTCTTAATTCTTTCCTTTTCTAATTCTGTTTCTATTTCTGTTTCTATAACATCATGGCCTCATCTTACCGGAGGTACGGCCGAATGGCGTTCACACAGCACCATCTCACTCTCTATGGCTATCGGGTGGAATTCACACAGTACCAACCCGTTCTTAGTGACTACCGAGTGAGGATCACAAAGCACCAACTCGGTTCCTCCTAACTATCGGGTGGAGATCACCTAGCACCTACCCGTTCCTCATGAATTTTGGGTAACGATCACCAAGCATTTACCCGTCTCTAGTCACTATCGGGTGATGATCACAAAGCATCAACCCGCTTCTACTAGCCATTGGATGATGATCACAAAGCATCAACCTACATATCTCTTATCTAATCGGGTAGTGGTCACAAAGCATCTACCCATTCCTATTACTCATTGGGTGACGATCACTAAGCATCGACCCATCTCTCCAAGGCTATTCGGATGATGATCACAAAGCATCAATCCGATTCCCATAACGGTCGGGTGATGATCACAAAGCATCATCCCAACTATACTACTCTTCTAACTCATTCTATTGTAGCATTTTTCAATGCTCTCTACCCTTAGAGTAATTTTACCCACTAAGCTCTCTACTCATAGGGTATTTCTAAACACAAAGTTTCCTACTCTTTCTTAGGTCACTTGTCAATGCATATAACAATGCACATGGATGATTCATCTCTACTAATGCACTTGTGAAATGCCAACATGCAATGTTGCAAGAATTAAGGTTCATTACTCACACTCAATTCTCTATTAGGCATTTCATCAAACAACTCATGTGCACTATAAAACTCTATCATAGCCATGAATCTAAAACTTTTCCTAACCATCCAAAATGGGGAAAAACCCCTTCACAAAGTCATAATAACCTGTCAAATAACACACTTCCAAAAAGGGTTCCATAACACCCCTTCAATTCCATCTCAACTACCTTGCCAATCCAACAACCCATTTCTCATATTTGCAAGGTATTAACATTCACAAAGCATAGAAATCTCCATTTAATACTCCATACATGGCATATTACATGCACATCAAATACATACATCATTTCTATCAAAACCCTAATCAAGAAATTTCATGAATCTCAACTTGGGTTGGGTTTTACTTACTTGCTATGGAGAGACTTCACCAAATCTTCTTTCCACTTGGTTTTCTTGACTATTCTCTCTACTCTTAACCAAAAGAATGAAAACCCTCAAAAACCAAAATGAACTAAAATCTACAAATCACACAACTTAAGGAGAAATCCTTACCTTAGGAAGCCTTAGGTTGTTTTCTATACCCCAAATCACTTCAAAATCCCTTGGAAATCCTTGATCAAAAGAAAAGAGAAGTTGAGAGGAGTAGAATGAAGAGTTGCGTTTGAGAAGAAGAGAAATGAGGGGTTTCTTTGATTCTAATTCCTTTTAAAGAAATATAAACACACTCATTCCCATTTTGCCCTTATTCTTCTATGGAAATTCCATCCATATCCTTTGATTCATTACAAACTCACCCCCATATCAACATATCCTCCATGAAAAATCCTTACAAATCACTCCCCACTTTTCCTGCTAATTAGGGGTAGAATGGTCAAATAGTCCTTGGGAAAGAAAATGTCAAAAACTCACTCAACATTTTAATCAGCCTGTCGCCGCGGCGAAGAAACCTTTGTCGCTGCGGCGAAACTGTCCAGAGAGTTTCACCCTTGGTTCAACCCATCTTCGCCGCGGCGAAGACTCTTCTTCGCCCCGGCGAAGCTTGGTTCACTAAGATTCTTCTATTTTCAACCAATTTCAGGGCAACATTCAATATAACACTCCAACAAACAATAATAACAAAAACCAACTCGATTGAGGGCGAAAGAGGAAACAATAACAACGTACCTCAAGCGGGGCGTTACAAACAAGCCAAAATGGGTTGATTAGGTAGGCCAACAAACTTAATCCACCCTAGTTGATAGCTCCCACTACCAACCTGAAATGTGAAGTAAGCCAACAAGCCAATCACACAATCCAACAGCCTAGCCATCGTCCTCAAGTGTGATTCCCAATATCAGTAAAGTGGGCACTACATGTCGCCACGTACACTCAACATGTGTACTTCTCTACTATGCCTATGACATTTTTATCAACCTTCGCTATGGCGAACAAGCAAAACTGTCATTTTAAGTCAACCCATCATCATTAAGGAAAACTCTAATGAATTTTATCCTCCCACTGGTAGAAGTGTACCCTTCGCTGTGGCAAACAAGGTCCCAACGAACAATGGTTTGATTAAAACCATGGTGATGGAAGGCATACATGACTTAATATATCTTATTTGAGGGTTTTTATTTAATGTCCCAACAAATTATTATCTTTGTTGGAATGACATTGTTTAGCATGCTATTGAAAATTCAACCTTAGCATGCATTCTAAACAAAAAATTAAATGTGCCGATACATGACCCACTAAAACCGATTTCCTCGAGCCTAGAGGAATCGGTAGGTCAACCTAGGGTTTAAAAGTTAATCTTGGGTCTTCAAGTCGTTCCTCTTCATAGCTTATTCGTTTCTTCTTCAAGATCATTACAAATAATTTTATAATAAAAATCCTATTCTAATTTACATCAATAAAATAGAAACCTCTCATTGCATACGAGGGGAGTGAGATGAGGAGAAAAAATACATGGAGATTTAAGAGAGAGAGGCAGGACACGCAGGCCCTATTTGTTTATAAAATATTACAAACAAACCCAATAAGCAATAAGCAATAAGCAATAGGTCTAAGGCTCATGTACCGGGCACCATCCTATTATGAAATAAGAACATTGCAAACATTCAAAAACAATCAATTTTGGAATTGGGTGGGTTGAATTACTAAGTTACCACCTTAAACGTGCAAAATAAATATTGGCTTTAAAGGTTCAAAAAACTACAATTCAGCCCCTATGCAAAAAAAGGGAAGCAAAAACAGATCTTGTCACGATGAAGAAATTCTTCGCCCCAGCAAAGTTCATGCACACATGGTCGCTATGGTGAAGTTTTATTTTGCCGCGGTGACTGTGAAATTATAGAAAACACAAATCGTTCCAGAGAGTTTTATGTCGCGGCAATGTTTTATTTCGCCGCAGCTAGATCTACTTTTCCAGAATTTTGCCACGGTGAAGATTTATTTCATCATGGCCAGATTCACTTTTTGCATCTCGCCGCGGCGAAGTGTTATTTCACCGAGGCTAACTTCACAAAACAGTGAATCAGGCATAGTAACGTCTTTTGCAATTTTTCACATAATGACATAGATCCAAATCAAATCAAATGCTTAAACATTGGACAGGACACCAACCAACCAATACACATTCAATCAACAAATTATTTAATCAATTGATTAATTAAGACATTCAACATACATAATTTTCCAGATTAAAAAACACACTTCAAATCATGTAATAACATGTTATCAAACAAATATAAATGTTATCAAACATTAATTAAACAATATAATCTAATACCTGAGGCTCTGATACCACTATAAGTAATTGATGTACCATATGCAGCGGAAAATAAAAATTCAATCGGTAAATCAGTTACCTTTCTGTCCTTAGATTCGAACATAGATTATACCGTTTACATTTTTATAAACAAAATTTGTATAAAGTAAATCCATTCAAGGATTAGAATACCTACATATGCTTAGAGGCTCCTTCAAATATCTCTGATTTCGGACAGGAACATTGTTTACAGTACTGTTCATGATTACTATTCATGATTACTGTTCACCATCTATTTTTCACGTGATTTTTGGCCAATCGATCCAAAGTAGGATCGCACTCATAGAAGTCCACACGAAGATAATCCGTAGAACCCTTGAATACTTTGCTAGAACAATCAAAGGCTTCAAGAATTAAGAGAGAAGAACAAGAAAAGTTTTCTTCTTAAGAGATAGCGATAGGGTGGCTAGGGTGTTAATTGAATGAATAATTCTCTTTTTTTTTTTTATGTTTTAATTTTATGTTGTACTTATATAGTATAACAATTAAAACTCTATTCCACTTAGGAATAGCCATGGGTTCCAACCCTCGGTCACCCTTGGAACCAAAAGCACCCTTTATGGTATTTTAATTAATTAATTATTATTATTATTAAAATAAATTAATATATAATAATAGATTAATATTTAATTAATAATAATAATTCATTTAAATATAATCTTACTAATTTAATTTTAATGTTAAAATTAAATGCAAGCAACAACCTCAACAAATTTAATTGCACTGTGAAATTACCAAAATACCTTTTCGTCCGAAAAGATGAAAATATCCTTCTCACAAATTGATTCTTAAATTATCTTCTAAGTGTCTGACCCGTAGGCCCCTTATCATATTAGCAGTGAGTAGTGTCATGATTAACACTAATTAATCGTCTCACTACACACAGATCAAGATTGGCCCCTAGCAAGGCATCATAGATACCCTAGAGATTCAGATTTAGCGAAATCGCAGTCTGTTAAGAGTATGGTTACCAAGCAATCAAATCCTTTCATCAACTGTTATCTTATCGAGACTGAGGTATAGAAATAGTGTCAATCTCAGATATCCTTGATATGTTTGTATTCAATTATTGGACCAATGACAGGAATATTAAATTGGATTGAGCAGCAACTCAATCCCAACTGTGGCCACAGATTTAGTGTCATTGCCATTTGCTGAATTATCCAGTGAGATAACTTCTCTCGTACCTAGGAGTGATGAATCCTTTGTCAATCCACCATAGTCTCAATACAGTTCTCAATGTAGCCAATTACTATCATATTGATAGCTTTGAATAAAACTACTTTGGGCTAGTGTCAAACTACACCAATTGGTGCACAAGGCGCTCCGATGATCTCAAGTCTAAGGATCACAAGCACCACCATCCGTTAGAGGATTTATTTCATAGACACTAGGGTTACCATCCATATACAATCCTCTGGTAGGTCTGTCCAATGAACTTGCCACTAGCAAGCACCTGTGTGTTACACCAGGTTGTCAGCAAACAACCTTGACAAGTGAGATTAGTCACTGCCTTTCAACGGGGTCCTTCAACACTATGATAGTCTTACTGTATTATCTATATCCTTCGTCAGAATAATACTGGGGCTACGGACATTTCTAGAATGGCCACCATATGTGATCATAGGATTCTCACTATCAAGATTTGAAACACTTGATACACTCGTCACGATTCTACCATCCTAAGGACATATATCATTACATACACGATATAGAAGAATATGCCTTTTATTGATAAATAAACATTTATTACAAAGTCAATTTTACAATAATTGATTGGCTCTAGGGCACCTACTTTAACAGTTTTGCCACCAGGTTTTCGACTAGATCGACCCTACTGTTTGCCTAACCTCAGCATTGATTATAAGGAAATGAAAACACTTAAAAAAGGGGGCTCGATTCACCTGAAATGGAGATCCATTATCAAATGAAAAACTGAGTAAAATGGGGTATCGGGTTTATGTGGCCTTTTGCTCGTTTTGTCATTAGGTTTTTGACAAGATCAACCCTGCTCATTGTCTAACCTTAGTATTAATTGTACAAAAAATAAAATGCTCAAAAACTAGTGCTCAATTCGCCTGAAGTGGAGATCCATTATACGCTAAAAAACTGAGTAAAACAAGGTATCAGGCCTATATGGCCTTCTACTCGTTTTGTCATCAGGTTTTTGATAAGATTAACCCTACTATTTGACTAAACTAAGTAATAATTATATGGAAAAGTAAATGATCAAAAACTAGTGCTCAATTCACCCATAATCGAGCTTCATTATCGGCGGCTGAAAAACTAAGTAAAACGGGGTATCAGGCTTATGCAGCTTTTTGCTCATTTTGTCATAAGATTTTTGATGAGATTGACCCTACTCTTTGTCAAAACTCAGTATGGATTATACGGAAAAGAAAACACTTAAAATCTGCTGCTCGATTCACCCAAAATCGAAATCCATTACCTATTGAAAAACTAAGTAAAACAGGGTATCGGGCCTATGCGGCTTTCTACACGTTTTGTCATCAGGTTTTTGACTAGGTCAACCCTGCTGTTTGCCTAACCTTAGTATTGATTATATGAAAATGAAAATGCTCAAAAAATTGGGCTCGATTCACCTGAAATAGAGGTCCATTATTAGATGAAAAATTAAGTAAAACGGAGTTTCGGGCTTATATGGCCTTCTACTCGTTTTGTCCTCAGGTTTTTGATGAGATAGACGATGCTCTTTGCCTAACCTCAGTATTGATTATATAAAAAAGAAAACACTCAAAAACTAGTGCTTGATTCACCCGAAATGGAGATCCATTGTCGATTGGAAAACTAAGTGAAACGAAGTATTAGGCCTATGTGGCCTTTTGCTCGTATTCATCAAGTTTTTGATGAGATTGACTTTGATCTTTTTCTAAACTTAGTATTGATTGTATGGAAAAGAAAACACTCAAAAACTAGTGCTTGATCCACCCGAAATGGATATCCATTATCGTCTAAAAAACTAAGTAAAACGAGGTATCCAGCCTATATGGTCTACTTGTTGTGTCATGAGGTTTTTGACAAGATCAAACCTGCTCGTTGCCTAAACTTGGTTTTGGTTGTATGTGAAAGAAAACACTCAAAACCTAGTGCTTGATTCACTTGAAATGAAGATCCATTTTTGACTGAAAAACTAAGCAAAATAGGGTATTGGGCCTATGCAGCATTCTGCATGTTTTTTCATCAGGTATTCAATGAAATTGAACCTACTCTTTGCCTAAACTCAGTAATGATTATACAAAAAATAAAATGCACAAAAACTATTGCTGAAATCACCCGAAATTTAGATCCATTATCAACTGAAAAACTAAGTAAAACGGGGTATTGGGCCTATGCATCTTTCAGCTCATTTTGCCATTAGGTGTTTGATGAGATCGACCCTACTATTTTCCTAAACTCAGTATTGATTATATAGAAAACAAAATGCTCAAAAACTAGTGCTCAATTTACCCAAAATAGAGATCCATTATCAGCTAAAAAACTAAGTAAAACAGGGAATCGGGCCTGCACAACTTTCTACACATTTTGTCATCAGGTTTTTGATGAGATCCACCCTGCTCTTTGCTTAAACTTAGTATTAAATATGCATCAAATAAAATGCTATAATTCTAGTGCTTGATTCACCCAAAATGGAGATCCATTATCGGCTAAAAAACTAGGTAAAATGGGGTATCAGCCCTGTATGGCCTTCTGCTCGTTTTATCATTAGGTTTTTGATGAGATCGACACTTCTATTATGCTAAACTCAGTATTGATTATTCAGAAGTGAAAATGATAAAAAAATTAGTGCATGATTTGAAAGAACAACATGCAGAAGAGTGGTAGAAATGAAGAATGAAAGCATGAAAGGTTGGATTTCAAAAAACGGTTTTCAAACAAAGCTGGGATAATGCATTATGCCTACTCCTTTGCTTTGGGTTGATGAAGACAAGACTCAAAAAGATGAGACCTCCACACTTTAACACCACCTTGAGAGAGTTAGAGAGTGGCCTTGGCTTAGAGAGAAAGTTTTAGTTTGCTTTGAGCAAACAAAGTGAATAATGAGCTAAAATGCAACGATTTGCATTTATATATACTTGGGCAATTTTGCAATTATTTGTTTTTCATTTCTGTGCCCCAATAAAATATTATTTTAAAAGGTGCCCATGAATTTATTATTTTACCCTTTGAATAATCAATATTATTCAAGAGCCCATGTAAACTAAACTAGTTTACATTAACAACCCATAAATTTACCCTTTTACCCTTTAACTATTAAAATGTTATTTTCGTTCATCTCATTAATCTTAACGCTTTAAGATATAATAATTAAATATAACTAATTATCGCTTGACCATTTTAACCCTTAAAATGTCACAAACAATTTTCTATGTAACTATTACCATAGAAATCCTGTCATTACCCTCGAAAGGTGCTAGCCCTCTTTGGATAATCATTTCTCTCTCTCATCCTTCTCTAACTTCTCAAGGCTATTGGTGTGACCATGTAAGTCCACCATGGATTAGCTGTGAGCTAGTTCTGGATGAATCCAGAAACCTGTCCGGAGGCCTAACGACTATGGTAAACATCTAGCAATGTGCCATAGTCCCTAAACCATGATGAAGAAATACTTCATCGAACCTATTTCAGATCATATGTACCATGGAGGTAAAGTCCTTCCATTGATATATCCTGATCGAGCACGGATTCATGGAATGTCAAAATCCTAAACTCGATCTTCGATCAAATGTCGATCAATATGTCCGAAACTCGTCATTATAAACTTGCTTTTGTATGACTAATAAGAGACTCTGGCCAAAGATTCTGATTTCTGACATTTATCGACGTTCGACCAGGAACTTGAATCCGGATGGAGTCAGCGGTACTCCTAATCCTATATTTTCGAGTCAATGGATCCTTTCTTAACCATCGTTCGTTTCTGCATATGAACAATGCATGACCAAATAGGCTTTATTATAAGAAACATGACTAGTCTCGCACTTATACACTGTATGAACCATATGCATCCATATCGGATCCGACCATAATGTTTCAGGTCAAAGGACTACATCATGCACTGATACAACCAAACGATAAATCATTGGCTACATGCTTTTCCAAGTGATTTATCGTTATTTGCTCGCATTCGAAAAACAGTTCACCAATCACTAATTCATGCCAATGCCCTAGTGATGACTATCATCGTCATCACTAGGGCATTGGAAACCCTACTATGCAATATAGTAGTTTAGTATGCCTACTATGTAATATAGTTGCCCAAATTATATTACTTCTGTAGGGAACCCTTTTCGATAATTCATTTACCGATTAAATAAATCATTTGGACTATTCATATACATACTTTTTTTTAAATGCATGACTGAATAAAGGAAGCAATTTATATATATGAATTGAAGAACTTTTTCTTCTATTATTTATGATATATTGATACAAGACAAAATGCTCTAAAACCAACAACACGAATGGTTTCTAGGGAATACACTAATATACACCAACATGATTTACCCATAATTGAGCTCTATTATCGGTAGCTGAAAAATTGAGTAAAATGGGGTATCGGGCCTGTGCAGCTTTCTGCTCATTTTGTCATAAGGTTTTTGACGAGATCAACCTTGTCCTTTACCAAAACTTAGTATTGATTATATGAAAAAGAAAACTCTTAAAAACTACTGCTTAATTCACCCAAAATAAAGATCCATTACTAGTTGAAAAACTAAGTAAAACGGTGTACTGGGCCTATACAGCTTTCTGCTCGTTTTGTCATCAGGTTTTCAACTTTATCAGCCCTGCTATTTTCCTAGCCTCAGTATTGATTATATGGAAATAAAGACACTAAAAAAATAGCACTCGATTTACCCAAAATGGAAATCCATTATCAGATGTGAAATGGGGTACCGAGCCTACGCGGCTTTCTGGATGTTTTGTCATCAGGTTTTGGATGAGATCAGCCCTGCTCCTTGCCTAAACTCAGTATTGATTATATAGAAAATAAAATGCTTTTGTAAGCCTTTAAGGATGCCAAGGGCAAGGGCAGGCATGTGGCTTTCATCCTTAGCCACAGCCTTGCCAAGACAACACACAAGGGTGTGCTAAAGAACGATGGGCGAGATCAGGTATGGGGTGCTTGAGTGTTGGTGTGCCAAGTATTTACTGATGAGATGGTTAGCAGGTGTGGGCACTTGCTAGCTAGAACATGCACACATAGGCATGTGTTAACATGGGTGTGGGGGTGCCCATGGGTTGGCTAAGCAGAGGCACACGAGCTGCGACGTGTGCAAACATGCAAGTCAAACAAAAAGTGGTTGAGTTCATGCATAAGGCAAAGAGCAACATGCGTGAGGTGCATGTGGTGGTGCACTAGATGATGGGAAATCAGACAAGGTTGCATGGTTGCTAGACAAAGGCTGTCGGGTGGTTATATTTGTCTAGATAAGATTTGTATGTAAAGCCAACTGTTATGTAACTGCTAGATAGGGTTGTAACCATTATTGTAACCTATATAACTGCTATGCCAACTTGTATATAAGGCAAGCAAGTTGTAAATTTGTGGGAGTGTGAGAGGGCAAGGGATATATGTGTTTGTATACCTTGTTGTAATTTGAGTGCAGAATCTGTGATTGGGGATCAGATTGTAAACAATGGGAAACACTGTGTGAGTGCTTGAGTTTCCTTTATTTAGAACTATAAGATATAAGGTTGGGTTTTCCCGTATTTGTTGTGCATTTACTCTCATCAGCCTCTGTTGTATTATGTTTTGCAATTTTGTGACATGGATACGCACTATGTGAGGAAGGCTTATAAGTGCTTGGTGTGTTTGTGCCATGTCGCACCTAGAGGGGAGTTTAGGCCCTGTGACAGTGGTATCAGAGCCTGGTTGTAACAAGGTTCGTTCTTGTATTCCCTTATTGTTGTTTCATGCCAAAAAGGGTTGATATGTATTTCCTTATTATAATAATAATTAATTAATTAAAAGACTATAAAGGGTGTGTTTGGTTGCAACGGTGAACTAGGGTTGAAGCTCATGGCTATTCCTAAGTGGAATAGGGTTTTAAGTGTTGCACTATATAAATGCAACTTAAAATTAAAACATAAAAAAAAAAAAGGAGAGAGAATTATTCATTCAATTAAAACCCTAGCCATCCTATCTCTCTCTCTCAAAAAGAAAACTTTTCTTGTTCTTCTTTCTTGATTCTTGAAACCCTTCATTGTTCTAGCAAAATAATCAAGGGCTCTGCTGATTATCTTCATATGGACTTCCATGAGTGCGATCCTACATTGGATTGATTGGCAAAAAATCATGTGAATAGTAGATGGCGAACAGTAACCGTGAACAGTAGATAGTGAACAGTAATCGTGAACAATAGATGGTGAACAATAACCATAAACAATAATTGTGAACAGTACCATGAACAGTATTCTTGTTCGAAATCAAAGTTATTTGAAGGAGCCTCCAAACGTATGTAAGTATTCTAATCCTTGAATGGATTTATTTTATACAGATTTTTGTTTATAAACATATAAACAGTATAATATATACTCGGATCTAGGCAAAGAAAGGTAATTGATTTACTAATTGAATTTTTGTTTTCCGCTACATATGGTAGATCAATTACTTACAAAAATGAGCAAAAAGCCGCATAGGCCCGATACCCTATTTTACTCAGTTTTTTCAGTTGGTAACGGATCTCAATTTTGGGAGAATTAATCTATAAATTTTGAGTGTTTCCTTTTCCATATAATCAATACTGAGTTTTTCCAAAGAGTAGGGTCGATCATTTCAAAAACCTTATGACAAATGAGCAGAAAGCCACATAGGCCTGATACCCCGTTTTACTTAGTTTTTCAACTGTGATAATTGAGCTTGATTGAGGGTGAATTGAGCACCTATTTTTGATTGTTTTCTTTTCCATATAATTAATACTAAGTTCAGCCAAATAGTAGTGTCAATCTCGTAAAAAACTAATGACAAAATGAGCAAAAGGTTACATAGGCCCGATACCCTGTTTTATTATGTTTTTCAACCAATAATGGATCTCCATTTCGGGTGAATTAGGTGCTAGTTTTTCAGATTTTTCTTTTCCATACAATCAATACTGAGTTTAGACAAAGATCAGGGTCTATCTTATCAAAAACCTGATGACAAAACGAGCAAAAGGATACCCCGTTTTACTCAGTTTTTCATCTGCTAATGGATCTCCATTTTAGGTTAATCAAGCGCTATTTTTGAGAGTTTTCATTTCCGTATAATCTATACTAAGGTTAGGCAAATAGTAGGGTTGATCTAGCTAAAAACCTTATGACAAAACAAGCAAAAAGCTATATACGCCTGATACCTTGTTTTGCTCAGTTTTTCAGCTAGTAATGGATCTCGATTTTGGGTGAATTGAGTAGTAATTTTTGCGAGTTTTCTTTTCCATATAATCAATTCTGAGTTTCAGCAAAAGGACAAGGTCCATCTTGTCAAAAACCTTATGACAAAACGAGCATAAAGCCCGTTTTACTCAATATTTCAACTGCCGATAATGGAGCTCAATTGTGGGTAAATTGAGCACTATTTTTTCATCATTTTCATTTTTGTATAATCAATACAGAATTTAGCATAATAGTAGTGTCGATCTCGTCGAAAACCTGATGACAAAATGAGCAGAAGCCCACATAGGCCCGAAACCCCGTTTTACCCAATTTTTCAGCCAATAATGGATCTCCATTTCAGGTGAATCAAATGCTAGCTTTTCAGAATTTTATTTTTCGTACAACCAATACTGAGTTTAGGCAAAGAGCAAGGCCGATCTCGTCAAAAACCTGATGCAAAACATGCACAAAGCTGCATAGGCTCAATATCTCGTTTTACTTAGTTTTTTAGCCGATATTGGATCTCCATTTAAGGTGAATCGGTCACTAGTTTTTGAGCATTTTCATTTCTGTATAATCAATACTGAGTTTACACAAAGAGCAAGGTTGATCTCGTCAAAAACCTGATGACAAAATGTGCACAGAGCTATGTAGGCTCGATACCCTGTTTTACTCAGTTTTTCAGCCGATAATGGATCTCCATTTTTGGTGAATTGAGCACTATTTTTGAGTATTTTTGTTTTTTTATAATCAATACTGAGTTTAGGCAAATAGTAGGGTTGATCTCATCAAAAACTTGATGACAAAATGAGCTGAAAGATGCATAAGCCTGATACCTTGTTTTACTCAGTTTTTTAGCCAATAATGGATCTCTATTTCAGTGATTCAAGCACTAGTTTTTGTGCGTTTTCTTTTTTGTATAATCATTTCTAAGTTAGGCAAAGAGCATGTTTGATTTCATTGAAAACTTGATGAAAAAACGTGCAGAATGTCATATAGGCTCGATGCCTAATTTTAATTAGTTTTTAAGCCAAAAATGGAACTCCATTTCGAGTGAATCGAGCACTAGTTTTTTGAGCGTTTTCCTTTTCGTACAATCAATACCAAGGTTAGGCAAGGAGAAGGGTCGATCTCGTCAAAAACCAGATGACAAAACGAGCAGAAGGCCATATAAGCCCGATACCCCATTTTACTTGGTTTTTTAGACAATAATTGATCTTCATTTTGGGTGGATCGACCACTAGTTTTTGAGTGTTTTCTTTTTCCTACAATCAATACTCAGTTTAGGCAAAGAGCAGGGTCAATCTCATCGAAAACCTGATAACACAACGAGCAGAAGGCCACATAGGCCCGATACCCCTTTTTAGTTAATTTTTCAACTGATAATTGATCTCCATTTTGGGTGAATCGATCACTAGTTTTGAGAATTTTTTATTCCATACAATCAATACTGAGTTTAGGCAAAGAGCATGGTTGATCTCGGTTAAAACCTGATGACAAAACCAGCAGAAGGTCATATAAGCTCAATACCCTATTTTACTCAGTTTTTCAGCCGATAACGGATCTCCACTTTGGGTGAATCGAGCACTAGTTTTTTAGAATTATCTTTTTCATAGAATAAATACTGAGGTTAGGCAAAGAGCAGGGTTGATCTTGTCAAAAACCTGATGACAAAACGAGTAGAAGGCCACATAAGCCTGAACCCCGCTTTACTTAGTTTTTCATCCGATAATGGATCTCCATTTTGGATCAATCGAGCCCTATTTTTTGTGTTTTTGTTTTTTTTTTAATCAATGCTGAGGTTAGGCAAACACCAGGGTCTATCTAGTTGGAAACCTAATGACAAAACAAGCAAAAAGCCACATAGGCTCGATACCCTATTTTACTTAGTTTTTCAGCTAGTAATGGATCTCAATTTTGGGTGAATCGAGTAGTAGTTTTTGAGTCTTTTATTTTTTGTATAATCAATACTGAGTTTTGGTGAAGAATAAGGTCAATCTCTTTGAAAACCTAATGACAAAACGACCAAAAGGCCACATAGGCGTGATTCCCTGTTTTACTCAATTTTTAACTGATAATGGATCTTGATTTTGGGTGAATCGAGCCCTAGTTTTTTAGTGTATTCTTTTTCATATAATCAATACTAAGTTTAGGCAAATAGTAGGGTCAATGTCGTCAAAAATTTGTTGACAAAACGAATAGAAGGCCACATAGGCCTGATACCCCATTTTACTCAATTTTTTGTCCGATAATGGATCTCCATTTCGAGTGAATCGACCACTAATTTTTTAGTGTATTCTTTTCCATATAATCAATACTACATTTAGGAAAAGAGCAGGGTCGATCTCATCAAAAACCTTATTACAAAATGAGCAGAAAGCCGCCATTACAACATTACGCATTTTTAGCCATGGCATTCACTGTAGCTAAAAGTATGAATTTGTGTAGCTAAATGGTTCAGCTACAAATGCAATCTTTTGTAGCTTTTCGTAGCTAGAAGTGGCGCAGCTAAAAGTTAGCCATGTAAATTTTTACTTACATAGCTAACAATTTATATTTTTCGCTATGGATAAGATTAATATGTAACTAAAAACTTAATTGTTTTTGCCATAACAATAATAAATTTGTAGCAAAAGCTTTGCCTTTATAGCCATGACGAAGAATTGTATAACTATGTTTGCATTTTAGGTACATAAATTTAAATTTATAACTAAAAGCTTGAAAATTCCTACTACAAAAATAATACTCACGCATAGGCCCGATACCCCGTTCTACTTAGTTTTTTAGCCATCGATAATGTAGCTCGATTGTGGGTGAATTGAGCACTAGTTTTTCATCATTTTCCTTTTTGTATAATCAATGTTGAGTTTACCCAAAAAGCAGAGTTGATCTCATCAAAAACATATGGATTGAACAAGCAGAAGTCTACATAGGCCTGATACCCCATTTTACTTAGTTTTTCATCTAATAATGCATCTTGATTTTGGGTGAATGGAGCAGTAGTTTTTGAGTGTTTTCTTTTCTATATAACCAATACTGAGTTTAGCCAATTAACATGGTTGATCTCTACAAAAACCTGATGACAAAATGAATCGAGCCCTACCTTTTATGTGTTTTAATTTTTGTATAATCAATACTGAGGTTAGGTAAATAGCAATGTTGATCTAGTTTAAAACCTGATGACAAAATGAGCAAAAAGCCACATAGGCCCGATACCCCATTTTACTAAGTTTTTAAGCCGACAATAGATCTCTATTTTTTGTGAATCGAGTGTTAGAGTAGATGCCCTAGAGCTAATCAATTATTATAGAATTGACTCTTTGTAATAATGTTCAGTAATCAATAAAGGGCAATTTTATTCTATATCGCGTAAATCATTATTATTGCAATATATATTGATATATGTCCTTAGAATGGTAGAACCATGAAGAGGGTATCAAGTGTTTCAAATCTTGATAGTGAGAACCCTATGAGCACATATGGTGGCCATTCTAGAAACGTCCGTAGCCCTAGTATTATTTTGAAGTAAGGGCATAGATAATACGGTAAGGCTATCATAGTGTTGAACAACCCTGTCGAAAGGCAGTGACTGATCTCACTTGTCAAGGTTGTTTGGTGACAACCTGGTGCAACACATGGGTGCTTGCTGTAGGCGATTACACTGCAGCAAGTTCACTAGACTGACCCACCAGAGGATTCCATATAAATGGTAACCCCAGTGTCTATGGAACAAATCCTCTAACGAATGGTGGTGCATGTGATCCTTAGAATTAAGATCACCGGAGCGCCTTGTGCACCGATTGGTGTAGTTTGACATTAGCATAACGCAGTTCTATTCATAGTTTTCAATATGTTTGTGATCGGTTGCATCGAGGAGTGTATCAAGACTATGGTGGATCGACAGAGGATTCATCACTCCCAGATACGAGAGAAGTTATCTCACGGCGCAATTCAGTAAATGGCAATGACACTAAAACTGTGGTCACAGTGGGATTGAGTTGTTGCTCTGTCCAGTTTATAATATGAGTCATTGGTCTAGAAACTATATACATAATATCGAGAGTAACCGAAGGTTGACACTATTTCTATGCCTTCATCTCGTCGAGATAATGGATGATGAAAGAATCGAATTGCATGGTAACCATATCGTTGACAGGTAGTTACTTTGCTAAATTCGAATCTATCGAGTGGCCATGATGCCTTGCTAGGGGCCACTCTGGTATCTGTGTATTAGTGAGATGATTAATTGGTGTTAATCACGATACTATACACTGCCGATATGATGAGGAGCCTATGGGTCACACACTAGAAGATAATTTAAGATCCAAGAAGAAAGAAGGGCATTTTCATCTTTTAAGCGAAAAGGTATTTTGGAATTTCACGGTGCAATTAAATTTGCTAAGGTCGTAGCCTTTATTTAATTGTTTAGAAAAATTAAATAAGTGAAATTACGTTAAATGTGTGTTTGCACATTATTAAATATATATCATTATTGTTAAATGTTAATATTAATAAATATTAATAATTGATTTTATTGAGATAATGATGGAGGTCCGTATACGCAGCGGAAACAAAAATAATATAACTTAAGGATCGTTTACATGAGCCAAGATCAAGGGTATAATTTTACAATTTTATCACAATAAGAATCTGCAGAAATATTAAACATGAGTTAGAGAAACAAACGCACATTGGAGGCTCCTCCAAATTTATCGAAGAATGTTTTGCTACCGATCAAGTGTAGAATCGAACTGTGTAGTCCACACGAAGACAATCTCAAAAAGAACCAAAGAGGTATTTGCTAGATCCTTTTGGCTTCAGATTAAGAAGAAAAACAAAATCAATTGAATTGATTTTAGGCTAAAATTGTTACTGCCGTGGGAGTGTTTTTCCAAAAGGGGCTGTGTGTTTTTTTTCAAAGAAAAAAACTCTACATAATTAATTAACACATTTTCTTTTTATAGTAAAAACAATTTGCCCTAATCCCATACGGAATAGGCTGGGCTTCAACCCAAAACCCATGTTGCTAGACACTCCCAATTTGATTTATTTTATTTTCCATCATTATCTCAATTAAAATCAATATAATAATATTAAATATATATTAAAATTTAACAATAATGATAATATATTTAAATATGTGCGAACACACATTTAAAGGTAATTTCACTTATTAATTTTTCTAACAAAAATAAAGGCTACGACCTCAACAAATTTAATTGCACTGTGAAATTACCAAAATACCCTTTCGCCTTAAAAGATGAAAACGCCCTTCTTTCTTCTTGGATCTTAAATTGTCTTATATGTGTGTGACCCATAGGCTCCTCTATATCGGCAGTGTACGTATCGCGATTAACGCCAATTAATCGTATCATATACACAGACCATGATTGGCCCCTAGCAAGCATCATGGCCACCCGATAGATTCGGATTCAGCAAAGTAGCTACCTGTCAATTATGGTATACGTAAAATTCAATCCTTTCATCTTACATATCTCGATGAGACGAAGGCATAGAAATAGTGTCAACCTTCGGTTACTCTCGATATTATTTATTCAGTTTCTGGACCAATGACCCGTATTAAACTAGATAGAGCAACAACTCAGTCCCACTGTGGCCACAGTTTTAGTGTCATTGCCATATACTGAATTGGCCGTGAGATAACTTTCTGTCATACCCGGGAGTGATGAATCCTCTGTCAATTCACTATAGTCTTGATCATTCCTTGATGCAGCCAATCACCACCGTATTGACAGCTGAAAAGAACTGCATTAGGCTAGTGTCAAACTACACCAACAGGTGCACAAGGCGCTCCGGTGATCTCAAGTCTAAGGATCACATGCACCACCATTCGTTAGAGGATTTGTTCCATAGACACTGGGGTTACCATCCATATGGAATCCTCTGGTGGGTCAGTCCAGTGAACTTGCTGCGGTGTAATAGCCTACAGCAAGCACCCATGTGTTGCACCAGGTTGTCACAAACAATCTTGACAAGTGAGATCAGTCACTGCCTTTCGACAGGGTCGTTCAACACTATGATAGCTTATCGTATTATATGTGCCTTACTTCAGAATAATACTGGGTTACGGATGTTTCTAGAATGGCCACCATATGTGTCATAGGGTTCTCACTATCAAGATTTCAAACACATTGATACCCTCGTCACGGTTTACCATTCTAAGGACATATATCAATACATATTGCAATAAATGATTTAGCGATATAGAATAGAAGCCTTTTATTGATTAATGAACATTATTACAAAGAGTCAATTCCACAATAATTGATTGGCTCTAGGGCACCTACTCCAACACTTTTTTTTTTTTTTTTTACCATTTGTTTTTTGTATAATCAATACAAGTTTAGCTAAATAGCCATGCCAATCTCATCGAAAACCTAACAAAATGAGCAGAAGTTCACTAGGCCTGATACCCCATTTTACTCAATTTCAACCAATAATGGACCTCCATTTCGGGTGAATCAAGTGTACTTTTTGAGCATTCTCTTTTCTATGCATCAATACTAAGTTTAGGCCAAGATCAGGGTCGATCTCATCAAAAGCCTAATGACAAAAGAGCAGAAGGCCACATAGGCCCGATACCTCGTTTTACTCAGTTTTTCATCTAATAATGGATCTCTATTTTGGGTTAATCAAGCACTATTTTTTGAAAGTTTTCATTTCCATATAATCAATACTAAGGTGTAAGAAACAGTAGGGTTGATCTAGTTGAAAACTTGACAACAAAAGAGTAGAAAGTGGCATAGGCCCGATACCTTGTTTCCTTAGTTTTTCAGCCGATAAAGGATCTCAATGTTGGGTAGAATCGAGCAATAGTTTTTGAGCATTCTCTTTTCCATATAATAAATACTAAGTCTTAGCAAAAGAACAAGGTCAATCTCATAATAAGCCTTCTAAAAAACGAGCAGAAGGTCACATACGCCTGACACCTGTTTTACTAGTTTTTCAACTATCGAAATGGAGCTCGATTCTGGGTGAATCGAGCTCTAGTTTTTCATTGTTTTCATTTTTGTATAATCAATACTGAGTTTAGCATAATGTTGTGTTGATCTTGTTGAAACCCTGATGACAAAACAAGCGAAGGCGATATAGCCCCGATACCCCAATTTACCTAGTTTTTCAACCAATAATGGATCTCCGTTTTGGGTGAATCTAACACTAGATTTTTCAGTGTTTTACTTTTTATACAATCAATACTGAGTTTAGGCAAAGAGCAAGGTCGATCTCATTGAAAACTTGATGACAAAACGTGTACAAAGTTGCCTTGGCTCGATACCCCATTTTACTCAGTTTTTCAGTTGATAATGGATCTCCATTTCGGGTGAATCGAGCACTTGTTTTTGAGCATTTTCATTTCTGTATAATCAATACTGAGTTTAGGCAAATAGTAGGGATGATCTCGTCAAAAACTGATAAAAAAGAGCTAAAAGATGGAAAGGCTCAATACCTTATTTTACTTAGTTTTTCAGCCGATAATAGATCACCATTTCGGTGATTCGAGCACCATTTTTTGTGTGTTCTCTTTTTCATATAAACATTACTGAGTTTAGGCAAAGAGCAAGTTTGATTTCTTTGAAAACCTAATAAAAAATGTGCAGAAGGCCACATAGGTTAGATACCCTGTTTTGCTCAATTTTTCAACCAATAATGGATCTCCATTTCAGGTGAATCGAGCACTACAATTTAAGCATTTTCTTTTTTGTAAAATCAATGCCAAGTTTAGGCAAGGAGTAGGGTCGTTCACATCAAAAACTTGATGACAAAATGAGCAAAAGGCCACATAGGCCTGACATAGTTTTACTTAGTTTTTCAGACGATAATTGATCTCCATTTCGAGTGGATTGAGCACTAGTTTTTTTAGTGTTTTCCTTTCCATACAATCAATACTTAGTTTAGGCAAAGACCAGGGCCAGTCTCATCAAAAACCTGATGATAGAACGAGAAAAAGGTCACGTAGGCACGATACCCCATTTTACTTAGCTTTTTCAGCGATAATGGATCTCCATTTCAAGTGAATCGAGCTCTAGTTTTTGATTATTTTCTTTCCTATACAATCAATACTATGTTTAGGCAAAGAGAAAGGTCGATCTCGTCAAACACCTAATGGCAAAACGAGCAGAAGGCTACATAGGCCCAATACTCTATTTTACTCAGTACTAGTTTTTGAGAATTTTCTTTTTAGCAGAATAAATACTAAGGTTAGGCAAAGAGCAGGGTTGATCTTATCAAAAACCTTGTGTCAAAACAAGTAGAAGGTCACATAAGCCTGATACCCCATTTTACTCAATTTCTTATCCGATAATGGACCTCCATTGTGAATGAATCGGGTCGTATTTTTTGTGTTTCCATTTTTGTATAATCAATACTAAGGTTTAGGCAAACAATAGGGTCGATCTAGTTGGAAAACGGATCACAAAACGAGCAGAAAGCTGCATAAGCTTAATACCCCATTTTACTTCCTTTTTCAGCCGGTAGTGGATCTTGATTTTTGGAGAATTGAGCAATATTTTTTAGTGGTTTCTTTTCCATATAATCAATACTAAGCTTTTCCAAAGAGTAGGGTCGATCTCATTGAAAATCTTATGAAAAAATGAGCAGAAAGTCGCGTAGGCCCAATACCCTGTTTTACTCAATTTTTAGCCACCGATAATGTAGCTCGATTGTGGGTGAATCAAGCACTTGTTTTTTATTGTTTTCTTTTCTTTATAATCAATACTGAGTTCAGACAAATAGCAGTGTCAATCTCGGCAAAAACCTAAACACAAAACGAGCAGAAGGCCATATAGGCCCGATACCCAGTTTTACTCAGTTTTTCAACCGACAATAGATCTCCATTTTAGGTGAATCGAGTACTAGATTTTTAGTGTTTTATTTTTGTATAATCACTACTGAATTTAGGCAAAGAGCAAGGTCGATCTTGTTGAAAACCTGATGACAAAACATGTAGAAAGCCACGTAGGCCTAATACCCCATTTTACTTAGAATCTCAACTGATATTAGATCCCTGTTTTAGGTGAATTGAGAACTAGTTTTTGAGTGTTTTCTTCTCCATATAATCAATACTAAGTTTAGGCAAAGAGCAGGGTCAATCTCATTGAAAATCTAATGATAGAACAAACAGAAAGCCGCATAGTCCTGAAACCCTGTTTTACTTAGTTTTCAGCCGATAATGGATCTCAATTTTGGGTGAATGGAGCAATAGTTCTTGACCATTTTCTTTCCATGTAATCAACACTTAGTTTAGGCAAACAACAAAGTCAATGTCGTTAAAAACTTGATGACAAAATGAGTAGAAGGTCATATAAGCCTGATACCCCATTTTACTTTGTTTTTCATAGGATAATGATCTCCATTTTAGTTGAATCAAGCACCAATTATTGACTGCTTTCTTTTCCATATAATCAATATTATATTTAGGCAAAGAGAAGGGTCGATCTCATAAAAAACCTGATGACAAAACAAGCAGAAAGTCGCATAGGCCCAATACCCTGTTTTACTTTGTTTTTCAACTGATAATGGATCTCCATTTTGGGTCAATTGAGCCCTTTTTTTTCAGAATTTTCTTTTCTGTATTATAAATACTGAGTTTAGGCAAAGAGCAAGGTCAATCTCATCAAAGACCTGATGACAAAACGAGCAGAAGCCCACATAGGCCTGATACCCCATTTTACTCAGTTTTTCAGTTGATAATGGATCTCCATTTTAGGTGAATCAAGCACTAGTTTTTGAGAATTTTCTTTTCTATTAAATCAATACTAAGTTTAGGCAAAGAGAAGGGTTGATCTCGTCAAAAACCTGATAAGAAATTGAGCAGAAGGCCACATAGGCCCAATACCTCATTTTACTCATTTTTTCATCTGATAATGGATCTCCATTTTGGGTGAATCAAGCCCTATTTTTTGACTATTTTCATTTCCCATATAATTGATACTAACTTTAGGCAAACAATAGGGTCAATCTAGTTGAAAAAATGATGATAAAACGAGCAGAAAGCCGCAAAGGCCCGATACCCCATTTTACTTAATTTTTCAATGGTAATGAATCTCCATTGCAGGTGTATCGAGCTCTAGTTTTTAGTGTTTTATTTTTCATGCAATTAATACTGAGTAGAGGCAAAGAGCAGGGTCAATCTCGTGGAAAACCTGATGGAAAAATGAGCAGAAGGCCACATAGGCCTGATGCCCCGTTTTACCTAGTTTTTTATTTGATAATAGATCTCCATTTCAAGTGAATTGAGCACTAGTTTTTGAGTGTTTTCATTTCCAGACAATCAATACTGAGTTTAGGCAAACAACAAGGTAAATCTCGTCGAAAACCTGATGGCGAAATGAGTAGAAGGCCATATAAGCCTGAAACTCCATTTTGCTCAGTTTTTCATCCAATAATGGATCTCTATTTCGAGTGAATCGAGCACTATACTTTGAATGTTTTCATTTTTGTATAACCAATGCTGAGGTTAGTAAACACCAAGCTCGATCTAATCAAAAACCTGGTGACAAAACGAGCAAAAAGCCGCATAGGCTCGATACCCCGTTTTACTCAGGTTTTTTAGCCAATAATGAATCACGATTTTTGGAGAATTGAGCAGTATTTTTATAGCGTTTTCTTTTCCATATAATCAATACAGTGTTTTTCCAATGAGCAAGGTTGATCTCATCAACAACTTTATGACCAAACTAGCAGAAAGTCACATAGGCCAGATACCCTATTTTACTCAATTTTTTAGCTGCCAATAATATAGCTCGATGGTGGGTGAATCGAGCACTTCTTTTTTATTAATTTATTTTTTTGTTTAATTAATACTGAGTTTAGCCAAATAGTAATGTTGATCTCGTCGAAAACCTAATGACAAAATGAGCAGACGGCCATATACTCCCGATACCTCATTTTACTCAGTTTTTCAACCAATAATGGATCTCCATTTTGGGTGAATCAACCACTAGATTTTGAGTGTTTCCTTTTCCATATAATCAACACTAAGTTTTTTCCAAAGAGCAAGGTGATGCGTGTTTCCTACAACATGCAAATGTAGCAAGTGCACTAGTCACATAAAGTAATAAAGTGATGAGTGAGTATCGTTCCCACGAGGATAGTGTTACTAAGTACCGATTTCTCTAGTTTAAGTCCTAATTGAAGAAACAATAAATTGGATTGATGGACGATTAACAAACTAAATACAAATACAAAACCCAACAACTTAACTAATTAAACAATGCTAAAAATAAAATGCTAGGGTGTTAATTTCACCTAGATACGCCAACCCAAATCATAGAATCTATTACCCAAATTCTAATTCCTTGATTGAAAATCAAATTCCCTAAGTTATAAAACATACCTTCTCAGGCTACATTTCCCTACTTATCCTTATTAAGCTTCCGCACCCAACAAATTGAAGATTAATAGTCCAAAATCTTTTAAGCTTTGTGGAATTCTATCTAGATTTCATAGATCGCTAAACCTATCTCTAGCGTTTGCTTAATCTACGGTATTTATCCCAAGAGGCACAATCACAAATCACTTCTCAGTCTCATTATGAACAACACACATTTGAATGATGATCAAGCATCCAAAAGTCATTAATCAAAGAGATAAACACTCAATCATGAAATTAAAACTCAAAGTAAATTAATTCATATAAATTTGAATCATTGTATCAAGGTTACATCAAACCCTAGCTAAACAACTCAGTTCATACTCAAAAACGAAATAAAATAACAAAAACAAACTGAATCAAGATTCATCATTGAAAAACAAGCAAAAGATGGAGAAATCTTTCTCTACTTGAAGCCAACTCTTCATAATCTTTTCCTCCATGAGCTGCCTCCCAAATGACGAACCAAGACTCCTTTTCTCTTCCTTTCACTCTAATTTATACCTCCTCACTTAAGGATGAAGTCCTAGCAAGCCAAAATGCGTCGTTTTATTTTTACATCTGATGCAAGTTTCGCCGCGGCGAAGATTTTCCTCGCAGTCGGCGAAGAATTTTGGGCCAAATTTGAGTATGATAGAGTCTGAATCTGGAAAAGTGTTAAACATATTATTGTAGCCCTTTCAATTATCTTCTGGTCGTTCAAGAATCAGCAAGTCCGAGGTCTACAGCTCAAGTTATGGAAGAATACTGAAGCACGTCCAAAGACGTTTTCTTCGTTCCCAGTGTACTTTTCACAACTTCAAGCTAAGTTTTCACCTTGTCCAGTCAGGAATTAGGAAAACCCAAAACTATGAACGTTGTAGCTCTCTTCTTAGATTTCCAAAGCTTCTAATTCAGGTCATTCCGAGTTTTTCAAGCTCAAGTTACACAATTTACGCCAAAACTGTCATTTATGCTAAAAATCATCGTTTATAGGCCTACAAAACAAATTAATAGAATTAGGTAGCAATTATGGTCCCAAATTGTATGAAAAGTATCCTAATACTATCAAAATTCATGCAAATCCATAGTGTAAATACGATTCTCAAATACCCCCAACTTAAGATTTGCTCGTCCGAGCAAAAAGGAATAAAAACTCAGAAAAGAAAGCAACAAACAGCCAAAAACACAAACAAACAAAACTGAAAATGAACAAAAAAACTTAAACTCAAACTCACCACAATAATTGCCTAGAATTTATGCAAGTCTCTGGTTGTTGAAAAATTATTACTAGAAACTTTCAACACTCCAAGAATTATAAGTTGTATCGAATATCTTTCTCTATTAGTCCCCGAGTAGGTGATCCCCACTTCAGTCCACATTCTGACTTCCCGATTATTTTATGCAGAATGTAAAGTTTACAAATGGTGGCAGACTCCAAGCCTAAGTATGGAACTACTCTCCACTAATGTAGACTAGACATCGCTAAGATCAAAAGGTCTTTGCAAGCTTGTAACGCTAGGCTAGGGTAGTGGTTCCAAGGAAAGGGATAGGATAAACAAAGTAAGAGAACTTGGTTTTCCTCATGCAAACACTAAGAGCTACATCAATCTCCACTTCTTTCTCAACCCATCAAAGCATCAACATTTACAACCCTCAAACTTTTACATTTCTTATTTTTTATTTTGAATCGAACTAAAGAATTTTTTTTCTTCTTCTTCTTCTTCTTCTTTTTTTTTTTTTTTTTTTTTTTGAAATTAACAAATATTTACAACATCATTGAGGCACTTGCCCTTCTTCGTACCATTTTTGCAACCCCCAAACTTAAGATTTGGTCCCCACTTATTCACACACCTCTCAAAGCTCTTTTGTGTCATACATTAGGTCCTAATTCTCCTAAGGGTATGATAAAGTGTTTAGGGTAAAGGGATTGGACAATTTTTTGTTTGCAAGGAAAATAAGGCAATGATAATCTCATAAGGCTCAAATGGGTGACTAGGGAAAGATTCTTCATGGGTCGGCTGGAAAGCTCAAACTTCCAAAAAATGCTTAAATCATTTCCTCACAATGTCTAATCTAGATTTCGCCTCAAGCACTTCTCTACTAGGTTCTAGAGTCCACCAACATTATCAAACTTCAACCTAACCACATAAATGTTTCTAAGCATGCGAAAAAAATGAAAATGTGGTACCACTCAACAAACCTCAATCAAAATTCAGTCAATAAACCTAACTTGAAGCAATGCTTAACATTTTCCAAAAATAAATCCCAACAATTCAAGTTTCATCATAGACTTATGCAATTCATCATCGGCAAAAACATCAAACTAAAGAAAATAACCTAAAGTTTTTTTTTTTTTTTTGTTAGTTGGTGTATATGGCGTTGTTATACCAGAGGTGCCAAGTACAGCTAGGTTTTTTAAGGTGGGTTCCGGTTTTTCCAGCGGTATACCTTAAACCAAGCTTTATTTCTATTCCTACCCCAAACTTAAAATGACATTGTCCCAATGTCACATCATGCACATCCAAGGAATAGAAAAAAACAAAAGTAAAGGTTACGAGATACTCCCCTGATTAGTCTGTAAAGGCCGATTCTTGTGCTAAATCTTGGCATCCATATCCTTGCTTCTCATCATCATCATTGTCAAACAATTGAAGGTCTATGTTCCAAGTGTTTTAGATACCCTACGATTAATATGAAAGAATTACATCTAATCTCAACCTATTGAACTAAACCTAAATCTAAACAAAACACAATAAAGAGCTAAAAAACAGGAAATCAACATCATTCCTACTTACAAAACATAAGAAATAAAAACAAAAACAAAAAGAAAGTGCTTCAGGAATTTTGCAAAAATGAAAGGTCACGCGACTGATAAAAGAAACAGACTTCGCCGCGGCGAGGAGTAGACTTCGCCGCAGCGAAAAAATTATAGGAGCCGCAACATTTTTCAGGGTACTTACTTGCCGCCCCGGCAAAGAAAAATCTTCGCCGCGGCGAAGTTGGAGTATTTTCAACTTATTTCATCCGATGTGCTTCGCCCCGACGAAGTTTGGAGCATTTTCCTTTCCTTCCCTTAGCTTCAAACTTCACCTGAACAACCCAAAAACACATAAATTAAACTAATTCAAAATCATAAAAAACTAAAACAAATTCAAACAGCAATGAAATGAAAAAACAATTGCAAGACTGTGGGTTGCCGCTCCAAGAAGCGGCTTTTTATAGTTCGAAGCTCGACTTTCCCATGGTCCTTCGGTCAATCCGGATCTTTGGGGGGTCTCACTTCCTCATGCACCTTTGGTCTCCTTGGTAATTGTCGGACAATTCTCATAGCATTTTTGAAACACTTCACATTCGTATATGCTACTTGAGTAGAGGTGGGGATGGCTGAGAGTACCTAGTGTTTGGAGTCTTTCTCAACACAAATTTTTGAACTGTGTGCAGTACACCAAATTCCTCAACTGTTCCTGGAGGTGAGTTGCTTGTTAAATTCCCTCTAGTATCTTGCAACACCTGTTTTCCGCTTGAGAGTTTTCCTCTTCATTAGTTCCTTATCTTCAGGTTCTTCAAACTTTGTCGTCATCGTGAGTTGCTCCAACATATATCCCTACCTCAAGTGTTATGACATTGTAATTGTTCCTTAGGATTTGTGTACCATTTGCTCAGCAAGAACCTTGAGCTCTCTCTGTCACATATTCAACCAATTTCCCCACTGAACCTCAATTTTCGACTAGACACTCCTTGATTTTGAGTTTGAGCATGTTACTTGCATAAACTTGTGTTTTATGCATGAATGTCCCAAATCATATCCCACAATTTTGACACTTCTTGCTCACATGGTTGATGATTTCACCAGCGGTTATGGTTTTGGCACTTGTCCTTTGATTGCTGATTGCTTTTGACACTCTAGGCAAATTTGGGTGATTCTCCAACCATGAAGAGTATAGCGGTTGAGAAAGTCGAGTCCACTTTGCAGCCTTTGTGAACTGCCATGTTAATTCACGTTGCTACAGTTTTGAGAGAATAACTGGTTTCCTTTGGCATTCCCACTCCATGTTTCTTGCACAAAATTCAAAGTTACAAAAGGGTGACGGTGAAAGAATTTACATATCACTTTCCCAATGGGCTTGAAGTGATTGGATTTGTTGAAATAATGCGGCGAACACATCGAGTGGTCATGTATGCCCATGTTTTCTCTTCGGCCATTGCCTCTCATTAGGTCTTTGGTAAGTATCTGTAGCCATCACCTCAAGCAATGGCTCACAGCCGTCTTCCTTGGGGTCTGTTATTTAGGCTCGCCTGCTGCCACATTACCATCATTTGATATTTGGTGCAAAACATTGTAAAATGTTTGATATTTGTCTCCAAACGTAACCATTATGTGGACATCCTTAACGACTCCAGTACCTCTCCCAAGCTTCATATAGAGTGATCATCGTTGCCCCTCCTTTGCCGGTAAGCAGGATAATGTCATTCTCATACTTAAGACTCATACAATATTTACAATTAATCTACAAAAAGTAAATAGACAGCTTCAAGTTTAGCACTAACACTAGATACGATACTATTAATAATCAACTATCCCTGGCACGGCCCAAAAACTTGTGTGCGTGTCCTACAACATGCAAAATGTAGCAAGTGCACTAGTCATACTAAAGTAAATAAATGTGGAGTGAGTATCGTCCCACGAGGATAGTGTTACTAACGTACCGATTTCTCTAGTTTAAGTCTAATTGAGGAAAAAGAAACAAAATTGGATTGATGGCGATTAAACAAATACATACACATGCAAAACCCACAACTAACCTATTAAACATGCTAAAACAAATGTAGGGGTTATTTAACAGATACCGCTAACCCAATCATAGAATCTATACCCAACATTCTCAATTCCTTGAATGGAAAACGATTCTTAAGTATAAACATACTTCTAGGGTTACTTTTCCCTATTCCACTATTAAGCTCCGCACCAACAAATATGAAAGATTTAATAGTTTCAAGTCTTGTAAGCTTTGTGGAATTCTATCTAGATTTCATAGATCGCTAAACCTATCTCTAGCGTTTGCTTAATCCACGGTATTTATCCCAAGAGGCACAATCACAAATCACTTCTCAGTTTCACTATGAACAACACACATTTGAATGATGATCAAGCATCCAAAAGTCATTAATCAAAGAGATAAACACTCAATCATGAAATTAAAACTCAAAGTAAATCAATTCATATAAATTTGAATCATTGTATCAAGGTTACATCAAACCCTAACTAAACAACTTAGTTCATACTCAAAAACGAAATAAAATAACAAAAACAAACTGAATCAAGATTCATCATTGAAAAATAAGCAAAAGATGGATAAATCTTCTCTAATTTGAAGTCCAAATCTTCAATAATCTTCTCCTTCCATGAGTTGCCTCCCAAATGACGAACCAAGACTACTTTTCTCTTCCTTTTTGCTCTAATTTATACCTCTCTCACTTAAGGACGAAGCCCTAGCAAGCCAAAACGCGTCGTTTTATTTTTACATCTGATGCAGGTTTCACCGCGGCAATGCTTTTTCCTCGCCGCGGCAAAGAATTTCGGGCCAAATTTGAGCATGATATAGTATGAATCTGGAAAAGTGTTAAACATATGAATTGTATCCCTTTCAATTATCTTTCTGGTCGTTCAAGAATCAACACAGTCCGAGGTCTACAGCTCAAGTTATGGCAGAAATACTGAAGCACGTCCAAAGACATTTTTCTTCAGTTCCCATCGTACTTTCACGACTTTAAGCCACGTTTTCACCCTTTTCCAGTCAGAATTAGGAAAAACCCAAAACATAAACACTGTAGCTATTCTTCTTAGCTTTCCAAAGCTTCTAAATTCAGGTCATTCTGAGTTTCCAAGCTCAAGTTACACAATTTACGCTCAAAACTGTCATTTATGCTAAAAATCACTATTTAGGCCTATAAAGACAAATTAATAGAATTGGGTAGCAATTATGGCCCAAATTGTATGAAAAGTATCCTAAATCCCATCAAAATTCAATGCAAAATCATAGTGTAAAATATGATTATCACAAGGTCGATCTGGTCGATAACCTGATGACAAAACATGGAAAAAAGCCGCGTAAGCCCGATACCCCATTTTACTTAGTTTTTTAGCTGATAATGGATCTCAATTTCAGGTGAATCAAGCACTAGTTTTTGAGTATTTTCTTCTCTGTATAATCAATACTAGATTAGGCAAAGAGCAAGGTCAATCTCATCAACCTGATGACAAAATGAGCAGAAAGCCGCATAGGCCCTATACCCCGTTTTACTCAGTTTTCAGCTGATAATGTATGTCGATTTTGGGTCAATGTCACACTAGTTTTTGACTATTTTCTTTCTATATAATGAATACTTAGTTTAGGCAAACAGCAAGGTCAATGTCATCAAAAACTTGATGATAAAACGAGCAGGAGACCACATAGGCTCGATACCCAATTTTACTTAGGTTTTCATCTGATAATGGATCTCCATTTCAGGTGAATCGTGTTAGTGTATATTAGTGTATGCCCTAGAAACCATTCATGTTGTCGGTTTCAGAGCATTTTGTCTTGTATCTATATATATCATAAATAAAAGAAGAAAAAGTTCTTCAATTCATATATGTAAATTGCTTCCTTTATTCAGTCATGCATTTAAAATAAAGTATGTATATGAATTGTCCAGATGATTCATTTAATCGGTAAATGAATTATCAAAAAGGGTTCCCTACGGAAGCAATATAATTTGGGCAACTATATTGCACAGTAGGCATACCGGATGCTTTCGAAAGATATCATGAGTTGATATAAATATGGATGACGATGATAGTCATGACACTGGGGCATTGGTATGGATTAACGATTGGTGAATTGTTTTTCGAACGTGACCGAATAATGACAAATCACTTGGAAAAGCATGTAGTCAATGATTTATCATTTGGTTATATCAGTGAACGATGTAGTCCTTTAACCTGGGACATTGTAGTCGGATCCGATATGGATGCGTATGGTTCATACGGTGTATAAGTACGAGACTAATCATGTTTCGTATAATAAAGCCTATTGGTCTATGCGTTGTTCATATGCGAAACGAACGATGTCAAGAGGGGATCATTGACTGAAAATATAGGATCGGAGTACCGCTACTCATCCGTTCGAGTTCCTAGAACAAACATCGATAAATGTCAAAAAACATGAATTCGGCCAGAGTCTATTATTAGTCATACAAAAGCAATTTTGTGACTGACGAGTTCTGGACATATTGAAGCATCGTGTCGGTAGAGATCACAGTTAGGATTTTGATGTTCATGATCCATGCTCGTAAGGATATCTCAATGGAGGGACTTTACTTCATGGTACGTATGATCGAACTGGTTCGATGAAGATTTTCTTCATCGGTGGTTTAGGATGGAACATTGCCTAGATGTTTACATAGTGGTGGGCCTCTCGGAACTGGTTTTCGAATTATCTCAGAACGCTAACTCCGGGCTATCCACGTGGACCTAATGGTCACACCAATAGCCCTGAGAATGGAGAGAAGGATGTGAGAGAGAAATGATTATCCGAAAGGGCTAGCACCTTTCGGGGTAATAATGGGATTCATAGTAATCGTTTTACAATAGAAATTTTTTGTGACATTTTAAGGGTTAAAAGGTCAAGCAATAATTAATGATATTTATTATTATATCTTAAGTGTTAAGTTATGAGATGAACCCACAAAATAACCTTTTAATAGTAAAAAAAGAATAAAAAAAAAAAACAAAAAAAAAAAGGGTAAAAAGGGTAAATTTGGTTGTTTAATGATAACTAGTTTGTTTACAGGGCCCTGAATAATTGATTAGTATCCAAAGGGTAGATACATATAAATTCGTTGGGGTCCTTTTATAAAATCACGATTTTATTGGCTTGGAAGTGAAAATTATAATATTAGCAATTGCGCCCAAAGTAAGTATAATAGTGCACAGTGTTGCATTTTTGTTCATTCTTTGACTTGTTTCACCAAAACACAAACAAAACTCTCTCTCCCACCCAGGCCACTCTCTAATCCTTCAAGTGGTGTTTAATAAGTGTGGAGGTTTCATCTTTTGAGAGCTATCTTCATCAATCCAAAGCAAAAGGGTAGTATAATACACTTTCCAGCTTTGTTATGAAAACCGTTGCGTAGAATCCATGCTTTCATGGCTTTTCTTCTCCAGTTTCCACACTCTTCATGCACTGCTATGTTCTTCAATGGTATCAGACTAAAAGATGCCTTGCATGTCGAGGTTTATAAGACAAAAATGACATTTTCCACGTGTTCTTGTGTTAATCATGTATTGAAAGATGACATGCATGTTCTTGTTTTGGCCTAGTAATAAGCTGAATAAAATGATTTATTGATTTTTCCTTGGAATGCAGATTCGGCCATGACAAAATGGTATAGAAGATGTTTTGATTTTTAATATTCAATGAATCATATATGTTATTATAATATAATATTGTTATGGTGACAAAAGTGTTCATGAAGCCTGGATAAGTTGCATAGAAATATTCTTGCTAGATTCGGCCATGACATTTTTTTTTTTTTTTTTTTTTTGTTATTTGTCTGGTGTTATTCAAAATGAATTTTGTAATGTGTTTTGGAAGGGTCATAAAAGGGTTCAAAATGTTTGCTTCGGATGATGGTTGTGGCATGATGAGTTATGTGGAAAAATGTTAATGCATGTTCATTTCCATACGTTTGTTAAATGATTTCGTGCGTTGACATGCTAATGGGTTATCTTTAAATTGATTAAAGTATATTTTTGCAGCGTGTAGGAAATGTTGCAAGTGTTTTAGTGGTGGAATTGATTGTTAAGCATAAAGTTATGGAGGATTATTAATTCATTGATGTTGGGAATTTTTAATGTAAGATGTTGAAAGTTGATAAATTATCTATAATGCATCATTGCATGGCCATAAATTGTATATTTTTGAAATGTAATAATTTGGTTGGGTTGAATGTTTTAAAATTGATGATGCAAGCTGACATGATTGTCTTTGAGAGACAAAGGTGTCATTAAAAAGTATTATTAGTTAAAAGGTAACTTGTGTCATAGAATATGATACTCTTGGCGGGTTTTTTTTTTTTTTTAAATAGATCATTTTATTTATTGCCATGCAGACTTTTGTGAAAAGTATTGAATTATGAAATAGTTAAAAATGGTATATCTTTGGGTGGAAATGACAAAAGTGTTTGTGTAATGATTCCTATGAAATGTGTAATGTGCTGGCCTAAAGTTATAAGAAGATACACGCATATATATAAATATATATTATAGATGAGATATACTTTATATAGGTATATAACTTTAAATAATTGTTGGTATTCATGCTTTAAAATAATGTATTTATATTGGTATGCATGTTTAAGATTTATTATGTGATGATTGAATATTAGATTAGAGGGTTGATCAGGGGCGCCATTTGGTTTCCAAATATCAAAAGTGTTTGTAATATTCTTTTATTTAAAGGGCTGTAATATTTTTTTGTCCAAAAATTTTTTAGTTATGTATTTTACATCGGGGCCTGCGTGCTAAGAAGCCAATTGTAATTGAAATCGGCTAGACAGAAACCGAAGAGCATGCGATGACAATCCAATCAACGATATAGTATTAGGGTAAATAGTTTGCCTTAGGATGTATTTTCAAAAAAGCACCTGGTCAACCACATGCTTAATTTATGCAAATATGTGATTCTGTATGAATTGTTAATTCAACCCTGGCATGCTAAAATGAATTACTAAGGTTATAAACTAAATATCCCAAATTTAAATATTACCTCACAAGTCTCCCCATTGTGGGATTAACTAAATTTTTGATATAAATTTTAATATCCCAAGATTTCTATTATGTGATGGGATAAATCTTTATATATAGAATTACGTTGATCTTGTTCTTAGGATGGATATTTTCACCTGACCAAGATTTCTATTAGTGTGGAGGACATGATGAAAATGCCATCCTAAGAAAGCACAATGGTCAGATTAATGCCTAGGGTACCAGAATTATCTTAGGTGAGGTATCCAAGCTAATGTGGACAAGGAAATAGAATCAAACCTTGATAGTGATATATAAAAGGAGAAAAAAGAGTTTACTAACTATTAGATTAATTAACCAAGAATTCTATGATGTGAGGTAATGAGTTTGATAAGAATTGATTCCCCACTAAGAAAGTTGAATCCAATGAAAATTGTCGGATCCTATTTAAGGAGTGTAGGACTCAAATAAAAAATAGTGGGAGCTAATTGGACTAAGCATTAAAAGGTTTAAAAGAATACAAGGAAGTAATAAAATTACTTTTTTTGCAGTTTATCTTTGTGAAAATAATCGAAAAATGGACAACAAGTTATACTAGGATAATGGATAAAACATTTAAAACGGGACCCAACCTTAAAAGATTGGCTAAAAAATCTTAGAAATTGTTCTAGATTGAAAGAAATTGTGTTCTCTCTTATGTCCAGAAGCACCTTTTCCACTTGATATTGGACGGATGCTCCCAAAGCTAAGCTTGTTGCTCTTGAAAGTGGAGGAGAGGATAGCAGGAGGGCTAAAATACATGCTGCCTCAATGATATAGAGAACTTCAAATAAGCAGAAGAGGTTTCAAAGCTTATTATCTCCTAGCTTAAAAGAGTGTTATAGCGAAATCCAATGAGCTGGTTGGAGTATGAATTATGTGCATCCCTCTTAAGCATATGAAGTTGAGGAAGGGGGTACTCGGCTGGATCAATCTAAAATTGATCAAGGGATAGACGATTGGATGGATCGGGGGGTCAGCCAAACCGAACTCAAAGTGAATTTGATTTACAATCTCTTCCGCCAAGTTATAAACCGTTTATAACTAACTACAATCTCAATAGGATTGAAGGAAAAACCTCTCTGAATTGCTCAATGAATGTGCAAGGGAAGTACAGGAGCGATGTCTTTGCCACCTCCATAGCAGGGGCAAATTAAAAAAGCCAAAATGCTACAAAGAGAGGGTCCAAAAAGTTGGGGGGACCCCCAAGAATAAGAGTTTCAAGAAGCCAGCGGAGAAGGCAGGAAGGCCAATGCAAAGGGAAATGTTTACTATGGAGAAGATGGACACTGGAAGAGGGAAACTATCCTCATAACGTAAACATTCTTAAAGAAGGCAAAGGAAAAGAAGGTACGAACCAAGTCTGATGATTGAATAGAATTAGTGTTAATCAGATTTAGTCATTCTGGATATTAGATTCAGCAAGAGAAACATTGGTATCAGCTTGTTCGTATGTCTTTGCAGGTTTCAGAATAGTGTGAGGTGACAAAGGGGAAGATATTTGAGGAGGCCAAAATGAGGAATGAGTTGCAAGCCGGAAAGAGGCCATTGGGACTCGCCCACTAGACTACCTCAGACATGTTTGAATTTGTTTAGAGTTATTGTACTTGAAAAAGCCCTAGAAACATCATGTATTTCTGCTTTGTGTAAAGCAGGTTATTATGTACTATTTAATGGAAAGGATGTCAATACATTTGAAAGTTGTTAGTGGTAAAGCTTGAAACAATGGTTGTCTGTCTCTAGGAATTGAGCCTATGCTTACATCAATACCCATTCTAATAAAAGAACCTCGGACCTGAATCAAATCCTAAAAAGTCTTATGGCATATAGAGTGGGGCATTGGTGTGCCTGTTGTAGGCAACCAAGCTTTTAAACCTTCCTAACAGAAATATTGAAACTTTAAAGAGGGTAAGAAGAGTCGATCCCACGATAGTGTCTAGATGGAATTTCTATAATGTGAATAAGGCTGGGGGCGGTTTGAGTAAAACAGAAAAACAATCTTAGCAAAAACAAAAACAAAACAATTCAATCAAAATCAATTAATATAACGAAACTTGGTCAGGTCAAACATCCAACCATCGGAACTACAACTGATAATGATGCAAAGTAATCATTCTTACTTGAATAGTACCGTTGGAACATTTCCTAGCTCTCCTTAATTGTAATTAATTAGGAAACAAAGCGATCTTAATTTATCTTACCATTAAACAAACCCTAGACAAGCGCTAAGGATTTAATCTAATGGTGGCTAAGAATTAGAGAAATCGATGAAGCTAAAACAACACAACACAAGTGGTTGTTGTATTTAATTTAGTTGAATGTCTTTTAAGATTACTAATTCCGACGCCTTAGCAAATTATTAACCCTAAATGCTTCACAAGTTAGAGAGGATCAAGACAATACGGGGATTTGCATATCAAACTTAGACAATAGATGCAACAAATAAATTTACACTAGTAGGCCTACCTAGTAATTAAAATGCATCAATCATGAGATAGCCCAGAATAACATTCAATACGCAAACACGAAAATTGAACACTAAAATAAAATAAGATTAGACTCACAGTGGTGGATTCCGAGGTTCTCCGTGTCCGCACCAAGTTACAAAAGTTTAGCCGCTTCATGGGCCATAATCAAAACTCAAAAGAGACAAATTGCAGCAAAGAGAAAAGAGAGGGGTGGTCCCCTCAAAAGCCCTAATCTGATCTCTTTAACAAAATCCAGTTCAAGATTTGAAATCCCACTAAATCTCCTAAACTTCAAAAAGAAATATTCTAAAATCCTTAAATAACATTAATCCTAATTGATTCACTAATTGAAAAAATAAGATAAAGTCCTAAATAAAATAGGAAAGTGGTGATTCTGCGCTATTAGTAACTTGCGTGCCACATGTCCTCAAATCTTCCAATAATAATGACCCAAAATTGAATTGGCATGACAAGGCAAGAAGTGCCCAGGACATCCGTAAAGGGTGCGTCAACTTCAAGCCGGATACCAACTGATGCAGTGAGTAATCTCTCCAAACTTAAAAAACATGGAAGTTGTAGATATATTCTTAGCGTTGCCACAACATTTTAATCATTCAATCGGTAGCTCGGATGAGAGCGTTATGCCCAGATTACAAACAACATTGAAATTCGAATTCAATTAATTAGTTCCGTTTTGCAATAAGCCTCCTGGCATCCGAAATCAAAATAGAATAATAATGAGTACAATTTAGGCAACAAATACGTTATAAAAGACTAAACATTAAGGGGGGTCAATATAGTTTTGCATTCTCATCAAATGCCCCCACATTAGCTTTTTGCCCTGTCTCGGGCCAAACGATTCAAACAAAGTGCGCTCACACTCAAGTCATAGCAAGAACACCATCCATCTAAAGTCATATCAAGAACACAGCATGATGCATAAGCCAACACAAATTGAATCAATGCATATCTACTAACTTAGGAGCAGCAAACAAAATAAACAGAGTTAATGACATTCATCTTCTCTTCATTTTTCCAACCATTACTCTAAATCAGTCAATGCAAACAGGAAGGCAAATAATTCCAAACCCAAGTTCATGTACAAAACTCACCTCTCAACTTTCCCAATGTTTCTCTTTACGATACCAATGGGTAGCAAACTAAGGAGATAGATATTATATATATATATATATATATTATATATATATATATATATAGTTTTTTTTTTTTTTTTTTTTTTTTCTTTCGGTTTGTTTCCGAAAAAGAATGAGTGCATTTTATGCTCCATCTCATTTCTGGTGTGTTTATGAGTGAGTGTGCGGTTTCGCTCCATCTCGAACTCAACCACATACCTTCTTTTTCTTTTCCTATTGGCCTTAAAACCCAAAATTAGGACTAGCTTAAGAGAAACAATTTTTTTTTCTAAGGGTTTTATACAACTCTCAATCATGCTTCGTCGCCAAGTCACACACTTCTCAAGACAATATTGTTGTCAAATGAAAAGATCAAAATAGATTAACTCTATTTTATGAAGATTGCTAACATACAAGTCAAGGCATCTGCTCAACACAAAGCAATTTGACTATTTCATGCATCACTAGACGTTAAAGACATGACTTAGAAGCATAAACCTTCCTAAAAACAAAAAACGATGTGTTTTTTTTTTTTTTTTTTTTTTGTGAAAAATTTAAAACATCAACCTAAATCCCCTCGCCCACACTAAAATGACATTGTCCCCAATGTAAGATGAAATGCAAGAAAAGGCAAACGTAAACAAAAAGTCAAAATCGAGATGGAAAAACAAATCCCCTGGGGTTGCCTCCCAAGCAGCACCTTTGTTATTGTCGTTGGCTCGATCTCAAGGCTTTCTTCTGCAATGCACTAAGTAACATTCTTCCAGCTCAAGGAACAGTTACTTGAGGTAACTGGGAGGTTTTTCTTCAAATCGGAACGGGGGCTGCCAAAACAGAAGGGTAAAGCCTCTCGTTAGAAATTGGTAATGGTCAATATAAGGAAATTTAATCGGACTGACTGCTGAATGCCGAGAATCATTCAAGGCTGTAACATGTTTCCTGCAAATCAGTACTCAAAGATAACTCCTCAGCCTCTTCGGCAGATGCTTACTAATGGCACAATCCCCATACATCCTTTCCAGTGCAAGTCCAAACACTTCTGTGCTAAAGAACCACCACATCAATAGAGAAAAGGATTATCCTATCATCAGTAGGATATTGTAACGCCCACTTGAGGTTGTAGCTAATGTTTCTTATTTTGCTCTTATTTGAGTCGGTTTATTATTATATTGTTGGTTGGCCCTTAGTTGAATGGAGTATGGTTGGTGTAGTGTTTGCCTTGAAATTATAGAATATGCATTTTGTTACGGACTTCCCGGGGAGAAGAGCTCGCCGTGGCGAAAGGTGTTTAGCTAGTGTGAGCTGCTAGAGTGTTCGCAGCGGCGGAAATTGTCTTCGCGCGGGGATCGGCTGAAAAATTTATGGAAGTTTAGATATTTCTTCCTAAGGGCAATTTGACCATTCTACCCCTAATTAGTGGAAAAGTGGGAGTAAAATGGAAGGAAATTTCATGGAAAATATGTTGTATGGGGTGTGATTGTGTGAATTAAAGGATATAGATGGAATTCCTACGGAAGAGTAAGGCAATAGGGAATGCTTGCCCATAAGTTGAGGTTAAAAGGATTTAAGTCATGCAAACCTTTATTCTTCTTCCACGCCATTCTCCTTTCTACTTCCTCTCAACTCTCTTTCATTAGTTCAAATGGATTTAGAGGGCTTTTTGGAGTGATTGGGTAGAAAATCAAAGCAATGCATCCTAAGGTAAGATTCTTGCTGGATGTTGAGGTTTTGGATATTGTATATTAAAGTTGTATGGTTTTATTGTTAAAGGGTAGAGAAAAGTCAAGCAACTAGGAAAAGAAAGTACTAGTGAGAGTTCTCCATTACAAGGTAAGTAAATCCCACCCAAGTTGAGATTTGAGAACTTTCTTGAGTAGAGATTTAATAGCAATTATGTATGCATGTTATATGCTATAAATTGAGATTATTATCCATGTTGTGATTGAATACACTTCATTTAAGAGAAGTGTTGATAGTGTGAGAAGATGTGTTGAGATGAGGTTGGAAGTTTAGTAAACCTTTTTAGAAGTGTTATCCTGCAGGATTTATAACTATGTGAGGGAGTTTTTCCCATTTGGGATGGTTAGAGAAAGGAATAGAGCTATTGTTATAGTAAAGTCTTATGCATACTGAGTTGTTTGATGAAATGCCTAAGAGAGGTTTGAGTATGAGTAGCAAGCTAAATTCTGCAATATTGCATGTGGCATCTCATAAAGTGCAATAGGGGAAATGAACCATCCAATGATTTAATTGTGCATTGAGGAGTGATTAAGGAAAGTAGTAGAAGACTTGTGAATGAACTACTCTAAGAGTAGAGAGAATGAGAAGTGCTAGTGCTAGAGTAGAATGAATGAGAAGAGCACTAAAAACGGGTAGGTGCTTTGTGATCTCCACCCGATAGCTATGAGTAACGGGTTGATGCTATGGGATCTCCACCCGATAGGTATGAGAAACGGGTTGATGCTTTGTGATCTCCACCCGATAGTTATGAGAAATAGGTTGATGCTTTGTGATCTCCACCCGAAAGTCATGAAGAGTGGGTTGGTGCTGTGTGAACTCCACCCGGCCGTGCCTCCGGCAAGATGAGGCCATGACATATAGTAGAGGTTAATAAAAAGAAAGCTGTGTGAAAGAGAAACAGAAACAGAAATAGTGTAAGGAAAGAATTAAGAGAAATAGTTACGGGGATAGACAAGTAGAGGACTTACTTACTGAGCATTATTTGTGCTCACCCCATTATTTTTCCTTTGTGGTTGCAAGATCTAAGTGATGTTGTAGTCTGTTGGGCGTCGGCAAGCGAGGAGCAGTAGCCACACTGTCCCCTATTTTGAATGGCATTTTGTAAATGATACTCTTTTGTACAAGGAATGTATATACATAATACAAGAAAATTTTTAGGCCCATTTACTTTTATTATTGTACATGTATTTTATTAGTATACAGCAGTTATTACATTTTTGGTATCAGAGTAAAGATTTTGGGATTGGACAGTATACTATTCTCATCGCCACAACGTCCGATAACCGACTGTGTGAGTTAATTCTTTCCTCACTATAATTGTTTCTCGAGTTGATTAATATGATTGTTTTGTAAATGAGGCGTAGCTACCGAAAACGTGGTGAGGGTGTGGTGAATGAAGGAGAACCTTCTAACCCACCAGAGTGTACGCCCCCTCCCTTGGATGAAGCTAGAGTTTGGGGAATCATACAGCAAGTTATGGCAGAAACCCAAAGGAGAGTTGTAACCCCTGTGTAGGTGCCACCAACTACGAATGTCGAACGAGGACAACCGGTACCTCCCCTAGTACAGAACAGAGTTGAACCGATTTACGATCTTTCCAGTCAACATCAACCCTCAAAGTTTAAGGGTACTACGGATTCAGTAATAGCAGAAGAATCGTTTAGGTCCGTAGAATGTACCACAGGTTTATTCCCTATGACAGACTGGGAGAAGATCCAGTATGCAAGTTTCTTGTTTCGGGGTGATGCCCGAATTTGGTGGGAATTAATGGAAGAAACCTATGATGTGGCAACGATGACTTGGGAAGAGTTCAGGCAAGAGTTTGAGGCCGAGTATAGATCAGAGGACCAAGTTCATGAGAAGGTCCAAGAATTTATTAGCTTACAGCAAGGGTCGAGTACCATGAAGGAGTACTCGATGAAATTCAACTCTCTTGCAAGGTTTGCACCCGGAATAGTTAGTACTCTGGCATTGAGAAGAGATAAGTTTGTGCACGGGTTGAAGCCGGAGATAGCCCAGGATATAATAACAAGTTCTGATCCCCCTCGAACTTATAGTGAGGCCTTGAGGAGGGCAATGAAGGCAGAGATTTTCGAGAACAAAATTCCTCCAGTAGGTTCCTCGATAGGAGGACCAAGTGAGCCATCCTTCGTCCCGCAGAGAGAGAAATAGGAAGGTGTGAAAAACAAAGAAATGAAGAATCAGAAAAAGAAGTTTCAGTTTAGATATAACAGAAAAGAGTGGAAGAATAAGCGGCCCCGGACGGAAGGGTTTCCTCTTTGCCTTAAATGTGGGAGGAACCACCCAGGAGAATGTCTGAGGGACCAAAGAGTGTGTTATAGGTGCCGACAGTCAGGGCACATGATAAGAGATTGTAAAGCTTCACTTCCACCACCCACACAGAGTTTTGGAGGTACTACGAATGCCAGGGTGTTTACAGTGGCACAGGGTGAAGCAGAGGCCAGTCCATCAGCCGTCACTGGTCAGTTATTATTTCATTCAGTTCCTTTATATGTTTTAATTGATTCAGGAGCCACTCATTCCTTTATATCGTATGGGATGACTGAGAGGTTAGGTTTGAAACCTATTAGAGTGACTCAACCCATTAAGATAGAGTTACCCGATGGGGTTAATGTTCTGACACAAGAGATGTTGTCAGGAGAGTCTGTGGTGATCTAGGGTAGAGATTTAACAGTTGATCTAATAGTTTTTTATATGCCCTACTTTGATGTGATATTGGGCATGGATTTCCTAGGGAGGTATGGAGTAGAGATTGACTGTCGGAAAAAGAAAGCGAGATTCAACCTCGATAGTGGAGACAAGTTTAGTTTTGGAGAGGGTCATTAGTTGAGTATGCTGATTAGCAGTTTGAAGGCTAGAAAGATGTTGAGAAAGGGGTATTTGGGATATATTGCCCATGTAGTGCAGAGTGGTGATGTTCCACAGCTAGAGATTCAAAGGGTGCCAGTAGTTCAAGATTTTCTCGATGTGTTTCCGGCAGAGTTATCGAGTTTGCCTCCAGAACGGGAGGTTGAGTTTAGTATTGAACTAGCACCCGGAATAGCACCAATATCTAAAGCCCCTTATAGAATGGCCCTAGCTGAGCTTCAGGAATTAAAGAAGCAACTCCAAGAGCTTTTAGATGAAGGCTTTATCCAACCGAGTCATTCTCCCTGGGGAGCCCCAATCCTGTTTGTGAAAAAGAAAGACAAGTCACTATGGATGTGTATTGATTACAAAGAGTTGAATAAAGTTACAGTGAAGAATAAGTACCCACTACCCCGAGTAGATGACCTTTTTGATCAGTTGAAAAGAGCGGCGGTGTTCTCCAAAATTGATTTGAGGTAAGGGTATCATCAGGTGAGAGTGGTTGAGCAAGATGTAGCTAAGACTACCTTTCGTACAAGTTATGGGCATTATGAGTTTGTAGTGATGCCTTTTGGCTTGACTAATGCCCCAACAGTTTTTATAGACTTGATGAACCAGATATTCCATGAGTATCTGGATCAGATTATTATTGTTTTCATTGATGATATCTTGATTTATTCTAAGTCGAGTGAAGAACATGAGGAACACTTGAGATTAGTATTGCAGCGATTGAGAGAAAAGAAGTTGTATGCTAAATTTTCTAAGTGTGAGTTTTGGCTTAATCAGGTGATATTTCTGGGCCATACTTTGTCTAAGGAAGGGATTTCAGTGGATCTGAGTAAAGTTTAGGCAATCCTTGAACGGCATAAACCGAGGACAGTAAAATAAGTCAGGAGTTTCTTAGGCCTAGCAGGTTACTATCGGCGATTTGTNAAGCTGTATGCTAAATTTTCTAAGTGTGAGTTTTGGCTTAATCAGGTGATATTTCTGGGCCATACTATGTCTAAGGAAGGGATTTTAATGGATCCGAGTAAAGTTCAGGCAATCCTTGAATGGCAGAAGCCGAGGACAGTAAAAGAAGTTAGAGGTTTTTTAGGCCTAGCAGGTTACTATCGGTGATTTGTAGCAGGATTTGCCCAGTTGGCTAAACCGTTGACAGCTCTTACCAAACAGAAAACTCCTTTTGTATGGTCAGCAGCATGTGAGGAAAGCTTCCAGGAGTTAAAGAAGAGATTAACAACAGCTCCTGCGTTAGTGTTACCACAGGAGGGTGTAGATTATGATATTTATACAGATGCCTCTTTGCAGGGACTTGGCACCATATTAATGTAGTTAGGTAGGGTTATAGCTTATGCCTCTCGTCAACTGAAAGAGTACGAGACAAGATACCCTACGCATGACCTAGAGTTGGTAGCTGTGGTCTTTGCCTTAAAGATTTGGGGGCATTACCTTTATGGTGTAAAGAGTAATATCTACACTGATCATAAGAGTTTAAAGTACTTCTTCACTTAGAAGAAGTTGAATATGAGACAGAGAAGGTGGTTAGAGCTGGTTAAGGATTATGAATTTGAGATCAAGTATCAACTAGGGAAAGCCAATGTCGTAGCCGATGCCTTGAGTAGAAAAGTTTATCTGTTCCTGCTCACTAAGCAAAAAGAGTTGCAAGAAGAACTGTGTAGAGAACAGATTGAAGTGTTTCTAGGAAGGATTGCCAGTTTAGAGGTTCAGTTTACTTTACTGGAGGAAGTCAGAGAAAAATAAGTGGCGGATAGGTGGTGTCAGAAAACAGTTTAGCAAGTGCATGAGGGTAAGATATTAGAGTTTCAAGTAATAGATGGAGTCCTCTATTTCAGAAATCAGTTGTGTATTCCTTCGAATGATGATTTGAGAAAGAGAATCCTTACAGAAGCTCATGACACACCATACACCGCTCATCCTGGAGCAACCAAGATGTATGAAGACATAAAGAAAGGCTATTGGTGGTCAGGTATGAAGACAGACATTGCTGAGTTTGTAGCTAAATGTCTGGTTTGTCAGCAGGTGAAAGTAGAACACCAACGGCCTTCAGGGTTGCTTCAGTCGCTTAGTATTCCAGAGTGGAAATGGGAGAGTATTTCGATGGATGTCATCATAGGTCTCCCTAGAGTTTAGAAAGAGTATAATGCTATATGGGTGATTGTGGATAGGTTAACCAAGTCAGCCCATTTCCTTCCAGTAAAGGAAAGCACCACTACAGATTAGTTGGCTCAGATTTATATTAAAGAGATAATCAAATTGCATGGTGTGCCCAAGACAATAGTGTCAGATAGAGATTCCAGGTTTGTTTTAGCTTTCTGGATGAGTTTACAGTGGAATTTGGGTACCCGTTTAGCATTCATTATTGCCTATCATCCTCAAACGGATGGCCAAACAGAGAGAACGAACCGGGTGCTTGAAGATATGTTGAGAGCTTGTTGTATGGATTATAAAGTATCCTAGCATGAGATGTTACCCTTAGTGGAGTTTGCCTACAACAACAGTTATCAGTCTACAATTAAAATGGCGCCTTATGAGGCTTTATATGGTATACGATGTAGGTCTCCACTACATTGGGATGAGATCGGTGAAAATGATGAGTTGAATACAGCTATTGGGCCAGAGGTGACTCAGAAAATGATAGAGGATGTCAAGTAATCAGAAACAGAATAAAGCAAGCCCAAGATTGACAAAAAAGTTATGCCGATTTGAAGAGGAAAGAAATTGAGTTCCAAGTGGGTGATAAAGTGTTTCTGAAAGTTTCCCACTACAAGCGAGTAATGCGCTTCGGGAATAAAGGGAAGTTAGCACTGAGATACATAGGTCCATTTGAGATTTTACAGTGAGTGGGAAAGGTAGCTTACAAATTGGCACTACCACCTAGTATGGACAAGGTGCATGATGTTTTCCATATCTCGATGCTACGGAAGTATGTAAGGGACCCCTCTCATATTCTGAGTGTAGAGGCTATTGAGTTAGCAGAGAACCTTGTGTACGAGGAATGCCCAGTTCAGATTTTAGACTGACAAATTAAAGAGCTCCGGAATAAGAGTATTCCGTTAGTGAAGGTCCTTTGGAGAAATCACAAGGTCGAAGAGGCAGCTTGGGAGGTAGAAGAAGACATGTAGAATCGCTTCCCAGAGTTGTTTGTATGAATTTCGGGGACAAAATTCTTTTAAGGGGGGGAGAATTGTAACACCCCACTTGAGGTATGTAGCTAATGTTTCTTATTTTGCTCTTATTTGAGTCGGTTTATTATTAGTATTGTTTGGTTGGCCCTTAGTTGAATGGAGTTATTGGTTTGGTTAAGTGTTTGCCTTGGAAATTATGAAGAATTGGCAAAATTTTAGGGTTACAGGCTTCACCGGGGCGAAGAAGAAGCTTCGCTGCGGCGAAGAGGTGTTTTGGCCGACGGTGAGTTGCTGGAGTGTTTTGCCATGGCGACGGAATTGTCTTCACCGCGGCGACGGGTCGGCTGAAAAATTTATGGAAGTTTAGATATTTTCTTCCCTAAGGGCAATTTGACCATTCTACCCCTAATTAGTGGGAAAAGTGGGGAGTAAAATGTAAGGAAATTTCATGGAAAATATGTTGGTATGGGGGTGTGATTGTGATTAATTAAAGGATATAGATGGAATTCTCAAGGAAGAGTAAGGGCAATATGGGAATGCTTGCCTATAAGTTGAGTTAAAAAGATTTAAGTCATTGCAAACCTTTCATTCTTCTTCTCCACCGCCATTCTCCTTTCCTACTTCCTCTCAACTCCTCTTTCATTAGTTCAAGGATTTTTAGAGGGCTTTTTGGAGTGATTGGAGTAGAAAATCAAGCTAAGGCATCCTAAGGTAAGGATTCTTGCTTTGGATGTGATGTTTTGTGTATATTTGTATATTAAAGTTGTTTGGTTTTATTGTTAAAGGGTAGAGAAAAGTCAAGCAAGCAAAGGAAAAGAAAATACTAGTGAGAGTTCTCCATTACAAGGTAAGTAAATCCCCACCCAAGTTGAGATTTGAGAACTTTCTTGAGTAGAGATTTAATAACAATTATGTATGCATGTTATATGCTATGAAATTGAGATTAATTATCCATGTTGTGATTGAATACACTTCATTTAAGAGAAGTGTTGATATGTGATGAGAAGATGTAGTTGAGATGAGGTTTGGAAGGTTTTGAGTAAACCTTTTTAGAAGTGTTATTCCTTGGCAGGATTTATAGCTATGTGAGGGAGTATTCTCCCATTTGGGATGGTTAGAGAAAGGAATAGAGCTATTGTTATAGTAAAGTCTTTATATGCACTTGAGTTGTTTGATGAAATGCCTAAGAGGTGTTTGAGTATGAGCAGTAAACCTAAATTCTTGCAATATTACATGTTGGCATCTCATAAGTGCAATAGGGGAAATGAACCATCCATATGCATTAATTGTGCGTTGAGGAGTGACTTAAGAAAGAGTAGAAAACTTTGTGAATGAACTACTCTAAGAGTAAAGAGAATGAGAAGTGCTAGTTCTAGAGTGGAGTGAATGAGAAGAGCACTAAAAACGGGTAGGTGCTTTGTGATCTCCACCCGATAGCTATGAGAAACGGGTTGACGCTTTGTGATCTCCACCCGATAGGTGTGAGAAAACGGGTTGACGCTTTGTGATCTCCACCCGATAGTTATGAGAAAATGGGTTGATGCTTTGTGATCTCCACCCGATAGTTATGAGAAAACGGGTTGACGCTTTGTGATCTCCACCCGATAGTTATGAGAAAACGGGTTGACGCTTTGTGATCTCCTCCCGATAGTTATGAGAAATGGGTTGATGCTTTGTGATCTCCACCCGAAAGTCAAGAAGAGTGGGTTGGTGCTGTGTGAACTCCACCCGGCCATGCATCCGACAAGATGAGGCCATGACATATAGTAGAGGTTAATAAAAAGAAAGCTGTGTGAAATAGAAACAGAAAAAGAAATAGTGTATGGAAAGAATTAAGAGAAATAGTTATGGGGATAGACAAGTAGAGGACTTACTTACTGAGCATTATTTTGTGCTCACCCCGTTATTTTTCCTTTGTGGTTGCAGGATCTAGGTGATGTTGCAGTCTGTTGGGCATCGACAAGTGAGGAGCAATAGCCACACTGTCCCCTGTTTTGAATGGCATTTTGTAAATGATACTCTTTTGTACAAAGAATGTATATACATAATACAAGAAAATGTTTGGGCCCATTTACTTTTGTTATTGTACATGTATTTTATTAGTATACAACAGTTGTTACATCCTTGCATTATTGGTAGTTTCTATTTCAATAAAGTTTTATGTGATTTAGGAGCAAATATTAACTTGATGACTTTCTCCATTTACAAGAAACTTGGATTGGGGGAAGTGAAGCCTACCATGGTTTCTTTACAATTGGCGGATAAATCCATAACGCATCCTAGGGGCATGGTGGGGGATGTCTTAATAGAGGTGGAAAATTTTATCTTTCCAGTTGATTTTATAATTCTTGATATGGAAGAAGATCGGAACATACCTTTAATACAAGAAATGCCTTTTCTAGCTACAAGTAGGACTTTAATAAATGTGTACCAAGGGAAACTAATCTTAAGGGTGGAAGACGAACAAGTGAAGTTCAATGTTTTCAATACTAAGAAATATCCATCCAAGTTAGATACTTGCTTTAAGATTAGCATCCTTGATGACATAGTACCTAAAAATTTGGAAGGAAACTACCCAATTTCACCCTTAGAAAATTGTTTAGTCAACTCTAGGACTATGGAGGCCAGAATTACAAATGAGAGGGTGAATGATCAGCCAATGAAGCCTTATGCTAATGTTGGAATTAAAGATGCATGGGTTTCAATTTTCCTTGACAACCCAGATTGAAGAAGTCAAAAAGTCGAGCTTATGACTTTAACTAAGCACTTCTTGAGAGGCAACCCAAGTTGTTTATTTTATTTTATTTTTAATTCCTTTTTTTTTCTTTTATTGATTAATTTTTTATTTTTGCAAGTGTTAGTTTTTAGGTGTGTTTAATTCTTTTCGTTTAGTTAAATAATGTTGATGTTGTGTTTATCACTCTAAATTCATAAATTTAACGAGCGATGTGTATGACCGATGAGTTGTGCCATAAGTTTCTTTGTTTTGATAGGATTAAATAGCAACAATGGAGGAAACGAGTTGGTGATCAAATTGTCACGCATTTTCGTACTTTGCTATTTCAAAGGGGGGGTAAATTTTCTTTTTCTCTTTTTCCTTTTGTTTACATTTGTACAATGGGGACAATGTAGATCTTAGGTTGGGGGTAACGAAAATATCTTCCAAAATTTTTGAATTTATGGATTCATAGAAAGGTTATCTTCCAATGTCACATGGCATGTATCTCTCTAAGGATATGTGTCTTAAAACACAAGAGGAGAGAGATAGGATTAGAGGTATTCCTTATGCTTTAGCAGTGGGATCTATAATGTACACCATGTTATGTACTAGGATTGATGTCTCATATGCCTTGAGCATTTGTAGTATATATCAATCGGATCCAGGTGAAACACCCTGGACAGCAGTCAAGAACATCTTTAAGTACCTTAAGAGGACTAAGAATATGTTCTTGGTCTATGGAGGAGATGATGATCTCACTATAAGAGGATATAGTGATGCCAGTTTTCAAACTGACAAGGATGATTATCGATTGCAGTCAGGTTACATGTTCCATCTTAATGGGGCTATAGTGAGCTAGAAAAGTTCAAAATAAAGCACTGTAGCAGATTCTAAAATGGAAGTCGAGTATATCGCATTAGGTGATGTGGCCAAAAAGGTTGTTTGGATTAAGAAGTCCATGACTGAACTAGAGGTGATTCCAAGCATTGTTGATCCAGTTGTGTTTTACTATGACAACAATGGTGCCATAGCTTAGGCAAAAGAACCATGATCTCACCAATGATCCAAGCACAAATACGACAATACCATCTCATTAAAGAAATCGTGAAGAGAGGTGACGCACAAATCGATAGAGTACCTACTGACGATAACATCGCAGACCTACTTACGAAAGCTTTGTCACAGTAAAAGCATGATAGGCACATAACATCATATGGGATCAAATGTATGAATGATTGGCTATAGTGGAAGTGGGAGATTGTTAGAGTAGGCGCACTAGAGCCAATGTTTTTGCTGTTGTAAACTTATTTCAAATAAATGAATAAAAGACATCACTTATTTATGAGAATATATACTATAACATCTATTTACAGCACATAAAGAAAATAGTATATGTTTTTAGAAAGGTTGAGACTAGCGACGAGGGAATTAAATGTTATAAATCTTAATTGTGAGAACCTTATGAGCACAAATTGTGATCCTTCTTAAACTGTCCATAGTCATAGTATAAATCTGACTAAGGATATAGATTATATATCATCGTACTGAACGATCCTATCGAAAGGTAGTAACAGATCTCACAAGTCAAGGTTGTGGGCATCAACTCGGTGCAATGCATGGGTGTTTGCTTGTGCAAGTACACTGGACTCACCCATCAGAGGATTCCACACAAAATGGTAAACCAGTGTCTGTGGAATATATCCTCTTACGGATGGTGGTGCATTGGGTCTTTCAACTTGAGATCACCAGAGCACCGTGTGTAAATATCGATGTGATTTGACACTAGCCTAATGTCATTTCTCTTAGGGATTACCAAAACAGTGATGATTGGTTACATCTAGAAGTACACTATGGCTATGGTAGATCAACAAAGGATTCATCACTCCTGGTTATAGGAGATCTTATCTCGGCGAGATACTTGGTTAAAGAACTATGACCTCAAATCCTTGGCCATGGTGGAATTGAGTTGGTGTTCGAATCCAATTTTATAGTCGTTAGGTTCAAGAACCAAATATAGAACATGTCAAGGTAGCTTTTGAGGTAGACATTATTTCTGTACCTCAAACCTTGATGAGATATAAGATAATGAAATGGATTGAATTGCATGGTAACCATACCATACACAAGGTAAGCATAAATTGCTGATTCTTTACTTATCGGGGAGTCATGATGCCTTGCTAGAGGTCGATCTTGATTGGTGTACAAGCAACTTGATACTTAATTAGTTATCAAAACACTCTTGACAAAGTGAAGAGCCTTCGGGTCACACACACGTAGAAGGTAGTTAAGTGAGAAATGGAAATGGAAATGGAAGGACAATCTTGTCCTTGGGCCAAAAAGGGTATTTCGATAATTTGGGAGTCCAGGGGCATTTTCGTCATTATGGGTAAAAAGGGCACTTTGGTAATTTTGCTAAGGGGTTGATGCCATTATCCAATTTATTGGGAGAATTTTTAGTAAAATTGGAATCATATTAATTTAAATTAATATGGAGAGTACATATTTAATTCAATTAAATATTTATTAAAACCCATATATTAAATATGATAAATATATATGGATTAAATAAATAGTATATTTATTTATTTAGGATATTTATTTATATAGGAATTAAATACATTGGAATATTATTTAATTAAGATTCATATTTAAGGAGAATATCTTTAAGAGCTATTCTAATCCCTTATATCAAGGATTGAAATCCAATTCAAATAAAAATTAAAAGGATTGTAATCCAATCAAAATAGGAATTAAGGATTTACGATCCTTATTAGATTCTTATTTGGGATTGCCTATATAAAGGGTCATTGGGTTTTGATTTAAGAGAGGAATTCCCGTAAAGTTAATTTTGTAAATTGAATAACAAAATTAACTCTCCCATTCACGCCAAACCCTAGCCACCTTATGTGAGTTTTTCTCACACAAATTTTGGCCACCTTCACTTAAGCCCTCCGATTGATCTAGCAGTCAATCCTGGGGTAATCCCAAACCTGCCTTCGTGTGTATACTGTCAGACTCGATCCTACGTTGGGCCAATAGCGAAGTACCTATGAACAATACTTGTCAACAGTATCCGCAAACGGTACCCGATGAAGAGTATCCATGAATAGTACCCCCTGTGAACAGTGTGTGAACAATGTCAGTGAATAGTACTAAAAGTTTTAATCCAGAGAAGGAGTCACCAATGGGAGCAGCCAATGGGACCTATAATCCTATCCTTTGTATGGGTTAAATTTTATGTGTATTAATATGTCGAAATCGTGATCCTGGGTAAGGGAATAGTGCCATGGCAAGAATTTTTTTGTTATTCCGCGCTTGCCACGACACGGTTCTTACATAATATGTCATCGACATACAACATTAGGAATGCCACTATGCTCCCACTGATTTTCTTGTCTACAAAAGGCTTGTCTTCATTTTGTATAAACCCGAATTCTTTTACGGATTCATCAAAATGAATGTTCTAGCTCTTTGATGCTTGCTTGAGTCCATTAAAGGATCTCTTCTGTTAGGAAACGATCAAGTTATGGCATCTGAAACAAAAACATAAACAACATGGATCGTTCCTTAGAACCAAGATCAAGGCACAAATTTACAGTTTATACAACATATATTACAATCTGCAGAAAATCAATTTAAAGTTAAGAAACCATACCTACGTTTGGAGGCTCCTCCAACTTTAACTCCGAATGGGTTTTCCTACCAATCCAAGGGTAGTATCGAACCACCGCTAGTCTGCAGAAAGATAACCCCAAGGAACTAAAGAGGGAGAGAAAAGGGGGCTGGAGTTTTGCTTTGTGAATGAATTAATAATTTCACAAAGTGTTGCAATTATATAGTGCACACTATGCCCTATTCCTTCATGGAATGGGCTTGGGCACCAACCCAAACAACCCCTATGTCCAAACAGCCCCATTTAGATATTTTAATAATTATTATTGTTATTTCAATTAAATTAAATTAATATATATATATATATTTCATATATTAACATTTAACAATAACAATAATTCATTTAGATATATGCGAACACATATTTAAATATAATTTTACTTATTTAATTTTATTAACAAATTAAATAAAGGCTATGACCTTAGCAAATTTAATTGCACTGTGAAATTACCAAAATACCCTTTTGCTTAAAAAGACGAAAACGCCCTTCTTATAAAATTTTTCTTAAATTATCTTCTATGTGTGTGACCCATAGGCTCCTCATCATACTGGTAGTGTGTAGTATCGCGATTAATACCAATTAATCGTCTCACTACACACATACCAAAATTAGCCCCTAGCAAGGCATCATGGCCGTCCGATAGGTTCAGATTCAACGAAGCATCTACCTGTCAACAATATGGTTATCATGCAATCCAATCCTTTCATCATCCGTTATCTCAACGAGACCAAGGCATAGAAATAGTGTCAACCTTAGTTACTCTCAATATTATTTATTCAGTTATTAGACCAATGACCGGAATTATAAACTGGATAGAGCAACAACTCAATCCCACTATGGCCACAATTTTAGAGTCATTGCCATTTACTGAATTGTGCCATGAGATAACATCCCCCCGTACCTAGGAGTGATGAATCCTCTGTCGATCCACCATAGTCTTGATACACTCCTTGATGCAGCCAATCACTACCATATTGACAACTCTATATCGAACTGTGTTGGGCTAGTGTCAAACTGCACCAATCGATGCACAAGGCGCTCCGGTGATCTCAAGTCTAAGGATCACATGCACTACCATTCGTTAGAGGATTTGTTCCATAAATACTGGGGTTAACATCCATATGGAATCCTCTGGTGGGTCAGTCTAGTGAACTTGCCTACAGCAAGCACCTATGTGTTGCACCAGGTTGTCACCAAACAACCTTGACAAGTGAGATCAGTCACTGCCTTTCAACAGGGTCATTCAACACTATGATAGCCTTACTGTATCATCTATGCGCTTACTTCAGAATAATACTAGGGCTACGGACGCTTCTAAAATGGCCATCATATGTGTGCATAGGGTTTTGACTATAGAGATTTGAAACACTTGATACCCTCGTCTCGGTTCTACCATTCTAAGGACATATATCAATACGTACAATGATGATTTACGCGATATAGAATAAAATGTCTTTTATTAATCAATGAACATTATTGTTGTAACGCCCCACTTGAGGTATGTAGTTAAATTATTGTTGCATTGCTTGAATATTTATTGATTTGTTCTCATTTGAGCTTGCATGTTGTTATTTTTAGTTGGCTGGCCCTTAGTTGAATTTTGTTAAAGTTTTTTTGAGAAAAATGTGAAGAAAATCTCTTAAACTTTCATTAGGGGTAAAATGGTCTTTTTACTCAAAATTAGTTAAAAAATTGGGGAGTGAAAAGAGATAGAATTTCATGGGGAATGTAATGAAAATTAGGGTATTATTGTAATTGACTAAGGGACATAGATGAAATTTCCAAGAAAGAGCAAGGGCAAAATGGGAATGATTGTATGTAAGTTGAGCTAAAAAGGGTTTAAGTGTTGAAAGCCCTCCATTCTTCACCATCTCCACCGCCATTCTCATTCCCTAATTTCTCTCAATCCTCCACTCAATCTTCCAAGAATTTCTAAGGATTTTTGGGGTAGTTTTTAGTAGAGATTTAATCTAAAGCATCCTAAGGTAAGGATTCTTGCTTTAGATGAGAATTTGCTTATGATTTGTTAAAGTCTTATGTTGTTATTGCTTAAAGTTATAGATAGAAGACAAGATACAAAAGGGAAGGAGAAGTGCTAGAGAAGCCATTTACCCATAAGGTAAGTAAATCCAACCCAAGTTAAGGTTTCAGCAATCAAATGATTGAATGCAGCTTATGTTTATTAGCTTGAGATGATTGTTGAGAATGTATTATCGACGAGTTGATGGCTTTTGATGAGAAGATTTGAGCCAGGAGAAGTAGAAATGAAGTTGTGGTAACCAAGTGAAGGTGGTTACATTTACAAAGAATTAAGTAGAAAATTTGAAGTGTTTTTCTGGCCATGTTTAGATTTATGTGGAGGAGTTTGCTCCATGAATGGATGGTTAAAGAAATAAGTAGAGATGTATCAAAAATAGAAAAGTATGCGTGCATTATGTTTGATGAATGCTAAGTGAAAAGCCTAAGTGAAACTTCCCTATCACAGCCGTGACCTTCTGAGTGATGTTTGGGCATCTTACAGATTGAACTGGGTTGAGACCAAAACATAAAAGTTGTAGCCCTGACTCTAAGCTTTAAAAAAAAAAAACCAAAATCGTGGCAATCCGTATTGTATAACTCAAGTTATGCCTTCTGAGTGTGACCTGTGCAGAATGATTATCTTGATGCAACATTGCATTTGTGCATTTCAGAGTGCATTAATGAGCATGAATCATCCATATGCATTAATTATGCATTAGAGAAAGAGTAGAAAAAGAGTAGAGAACTTTGAGTGTGAGCTTTATTAAGAGAAAGAAGAGAAAAGAGAATAGAGTAGGTGGTGCGATGGGGAAACCGTGAGTAATGGGTTAGAGTATTCCCGCATGTACGTCGATTGAGAAAGCGGCATGAGTATGAGAGAGGGAAGTGGTGTAGCCCGTAAGAGTGGCATGTGGATGAGGGCTATACCTGAGAGTACCGAGAGAGAGATTATATACTCACATGGCCAAGGGTTCCGAATCCATGCATAACCGAGTCTGATCGGCTAAGAACGAGTAGAAGTCATGAAGAGCAGGAACGAGTCCGGCCGTGCCCCGGGAAGATGGGGTCGTGACTTACTAAAGAGGTTAGTAGAAAAGAGTTCTAAGAAAGAGAATCAAGAGAGAGAGAAACAGAAAGAGAAACAAAGAGAAGTATAAAAGAGAGAGTAAATGAGAATTGTTGGAAATACTAGAGAGAGAGAGAGTTACTGGGATAGATGACTAGAGGGTTTACTTACTGAGCATTATTTGTGCTACGCCGTTGTCTTTCTATGTTTTTGCAGGATTTAGGTGAGGACACGGTTGGATGGATGTCAACACGCGAGGTGGAATGGCCCCACTGTTACAAGTTTTTGATAGTTTTTGTTTATGATAATAATTTGTTAAAGTATATGTTTAATAAAAGAAAAAATTTGGGCCCAACTACTTATGTTATTATACTTGTATTTTATATGTATATTTTTATGAGTATTTAAATAGGAAGTAGTTATTACATTTTAGTATCAGAGCTGAGATTTGGGATTTGACAGTGTACCATTCTCATTGCTCGATGTCCGAGAGCTGACTATGTCAGTTAATTCTTTCCTTACCTTAAGTGTTCTCTTGAATTGATCAAGTGTGGTTGTTTTGTAGATGCGTAGTAATACGAAGAAGGGTAAGAGTGTGATGAACGAGGGAGAATCCTTAACCCACCAGAAATAACTCCCCTACTCTTGATGAGATGAGGATTGAAACATGTACAACAAGGTGTTAGCTAAGAGTCAGGAGAGAGCTGTACAGGAAAGAACCGAGACCCTAGCAGAGTACCGACCGCAAGACACGAGCGAGAAGGGCCAATACCTAGACAGTACAGAGTCGAGTTGATCCGATTCAGGGGCTTGTAAACCAGCACCAGCGTCAGAGTTTAGGGGTACTAGGGACCGTTAGAAGCAGAAGAGTGGTTTAAGTCCTAGAGCAGAGGCGGTACTGTTTCCCATGAATGCCAGTTTCTTATTTCGGGGAGATGCCCGAATTTGGTGGGAAATAATGGAAGAGACTCATGACATGGCCTCGATGACTTGGGAGGAATTTAGGAGATGTTTGAGGCCGAGTTCGAACAGTATCGAATACAATGAGAAGGTCCAAGAATTTATTAATTTGAAGCAGGGGACTAGTACAGTGAAAGAATATTCAGTAAGATTCAACTCCCTTGCTCGCTTTGCACTGGGATAGTGTACACACCGAAGTAAGGGAGGGACAAGTTTGTGCAAGGGTTGAGACCATATATTGCCTGAGATGAAATGACAGGAGCCAAGCTCCCTCATACCTACAATGAAGCTCTAACACGGGCTTTAAGGGTAGAGATCTTATGTAAAATACATTACAGAAGGGTTAGCTTCAACAGTATCTAGTGAGCCATCCACCACTTTATAGAGGGAAAGAGTAGATGCACAAAGAACAGAGAAGTAAGGGCCAAAAAGAAGTTTCAACCCAGGAAGAATAGGAGAGATTGGCAGAACAAAAGACCCAGGACAGAAGGGTTTCCCCTTGTGCTAAATGCGGGAGGAACATTCAGGAGAGTGTTTGAGAGACCAAAATGTGTGTACAGGTGCGACAGCCAGGGTATCTGATGAGGGATTATAAACCTCTCTCCCACCGACAGCTCAGACTCCTAGAGGTACAAATGCCAGAGTATTTACAGTGGCACAAGGTGAAGCCGAGGCCAGTCCCTCAGCCGTAACTGATCAATTGTTATTTCATGCTGCTCCTTTATATGTTTTAATTGATTCTGGACCTACCTATTCTTATATCTCATGGAATGATAGAGAGATTAAGTTTGAAACTACTAGAGTGAGTCAACCTATTAAGACAGAGTTACCTGATGGGGTGAGTGTGCTGACTCAGGAGATGCTGTTAGGAGAGTTTGTAGTGATCCATGGTCGAGAGTTAGTAGTTGATTTAATAGTTTTTGATATGCCGACTTTGATGTGATATGGGGATGGATTTCCTAGGGAGGTATGGAGTAGAAATTGATTGGCGGAAGAAGAAGGCGAGATTTAATCTCGATAGTGGAGATAAATTTAGTTTTGGAGAGGGCCATCAGTTGAGCATGTGTGATTAGTAGTGTGAAGGCTAGAAAGATGTGAGAAGGGGTGTTCTGGATATATTGCTCATGTAGTATAGAGTGGTGACGTTCCACGTCAGAAATTCAGAGGGGGCTGCGGTAGTTCAAGAATTCCTATATGTGTTTCCGAAAGACTTACCGGGTTTGCCACTGGCAATAGAGGTTGAGTTTAGTATTGAACTAGCACAAGGAGCAGCACCCATATCTAAAGTCCCTTACCGAATGGCCCTAGCAGAGCTTCAGGAATAAAGAAGCAACTTCAAGAGCTTTTAGATAAAGGTTTTATCCGACCAAGTCATTCTCTCTGGGGAGCTCCAATTCTATTTGTAAAGAATAAAGACGGGTCATTATGGATGTGGTATGATTACAGAGAGCTAAATAAAGTGACAGTGAAGAATAAGTACCCATTACCTCGGTAGATGATTGTTTGATCAGTTGAAGGGAGCAGCAGTATTCTCCAAAATGATTTGAGGTCAGGGTACCATCAGGTAAGAGTGGCTGACTAGGATATAGCTAAGACTGCTTCCGTACAAGGTATGTGGCATTATGAGTTCGTAGTGCTGGCGTTTGGCTTGACTAATGCCCCAGCTGTTTTATGGATTTGATGAACCGTTATCCATGACTATCTGGATCGTTTATAGTAGTATTCATTGATGATATTTGGTTTATTCCAAGTCGAGAGAAGAACATGAGGAACATTTGAGAATAGTGCTACAACGGTTGAGGGAAAAGCGGGTTGTATGCTAAATTTTCTAAATGTGAGTTTTGGCTCAACCAAGTAATATTTTAGGGCATACAATGTCCAAGGAAGGGATTTCAGTAGATCGAGTAAGGTAAAGGCAATCCTTGAGTGGCAGAGGTCGAAGACAGAAATAGGCCAAAAGTTTCTTAGGCCTAGCCGGTTACTATAGACGATTTTTTGAAGGGTTCGCCCAGTTGGCTAAACCATTGATAGCTTTACCAAATAGATGACTCTTTGTATGGTCAAAAGCATGTGAGGAATGTTCCAAGAGTTGAAGAAGAGGTTAACAAAAACTCTTGTGTAGTGTTACACAGGAGGGTGTAGATTATGACATTTATACAGATGCCTCTCTGCAAGGACTTGGTGCAGTGTTAATGCAGTTAGGTAGGGTGATACATATGCCTCTCAGCGATTAAAAGAGTATGAGATGAAATACCATACGCTGACCTAGAGTTGGCAGCGCGATCTTGCATTAAAGATTTGGAGGCATTACCTTATGGTGCAAAGAGTAAGATCTATACTGATAATAAGAGTTTAAAGTACTTCTTCACTCAAAAGGAGCTGAATATGAGACAGAGAAGGTGGTTAGAGCTGGTAAAGACTATGATTGTGAGATCAAGTATCAACCGGGGAAAGCCAATGTAGTAGCCGATGCCTTAAGTAGAAAAAGCTTATGTCTCGGCTCACTAAGCAGAAAGAGTTGATAGAAGAATAGTAGAAAATAGATTGAAGTGATTCTGGGAAGGATTGCTAGGTTAGAGGTTCAATCTACTTTATTGGAGGAAGTTAGAGTTAAGCAAGTGGCTGATGAGTGGTGTCAAGAAATAGTTCAGCAAGTACATGAGGGCAAGGTAACGGAGTTCCATTTAGTGGATGGTCTCCTCTATTTCAGATACGGTTGTATATCCCTCAAAATGATGAGTTGAGAAAGAGAATTCTATGGAAGCTCATGACACACCATACACTGCTCATCGCAGCAACAAAGATGTACCAAATGTAAAGAAAGGCTACTAGTGGCAGAGTATGAAGAGAGACATTGCAGAGTTTGTAGCTAAATGTCTGACTTGTCAATAGGTGAAAGCAGAACACCAAAGGCTGTCAGGGTTACTTCAGCCACTTAGTGTTCCAGAGTGGAAATGGGAGAGTATTTCGATGGATTTTATCACAGGTCCTAGAGTACAGAGAGGATATAATGCTATGTGGGTGATTGTGGATAGATTAACTAAGTCTGCCCATTTCCTCCCAATAAAGGAGAGGACCACTACGGATCAGTTGGCTCAGATTTACATTAAAGAGTAGTTAGGTTACATGGTGTGCCCAAGACAATAGTGTCAGATAGAGATTCCAGATTTGTCTCAGCTTTCTAGACTAGTTTACAGAGAAATTTGGGTACCCGTTTGGCATTCAGCACTGCCTATCATCCTCAGACGGATGGCCAAACAGAGAGAATGAATCAGGTGGCTTGAGGATATGTTGAGAGCTTGTTGTGTGGATTATAAAGCATCCTGGCATGAAATGTTACCCTTAGTGGAGTTTGCTTACAACACAGTTACCAGTCTACAATTAAGATGGCACCTTACGAGGCTTTGTATGGTAGACGATGTAGGTCTCCACTACATTGGGATGAGATAGGTGAAAAGGATGAATTGAGTACCGCTCTTAGGCCAAAGGTGACTCAGAAAATGATAGAAGATGACATTAATTAGAAACAGAATGAAGCAAGCCCAAGATCGATAGAAGAGTTATGCCGACTTGAAGAGAAAAGAGGTTGAATTTCAAGGGGTGATAAAGTATTTCTGAGAGTTTCCCCCTATAAGTGACTGATGCGCTTCAGTAATAAAGGAAAGTTAGCACGAGATATGTAGGTCCATTTGAGGTATTGCAATGAGTGGGAAAAGTGGCCTACAAATTGGTACTACCACTTAGCAGGACAAGGTGCATGATGTTTTCCATGTCTCGATGCTACGGAAGTACATAAGTGATCCCTCCCATATCTTGAGAATGAGGATGTTGACGTAGAAGAGAACCTTGCGTATGAGGAGCGTCCAGTACAGATTTGGACCGAAGGATTAAGAGCTCCAAAAAAAGAGCATTCCACTAGTAAAAGTCCTTTGGAGAAATCACAAGGTAGAAGAGGCACATGGGAGGTAGAGCAAGACTGCAGAAACGTTACTCAGAGTTATTTGTGTTATTTCGGGACGAAATTCTTTTTTTTTTTTGGGGGGGGGGGGGGGGGAGGAGAATTGTAACGCCCCACTTGAGGTATGAAGTTAAATTATTGTTGCATTGCTTGAATGTTTATTGATTTGTTCTCATTTGAGCTTGCATGTTGTTATTTTTGGTTGGTTGGCCTCTAGAAGCTTGTATTGCCCAATAAAAAATAGTAGAGGTAGCTGAGTCGGCGAAGAATGAATGTGCTATATTGTTGGAAGCACTTCAGCCAATTGAGGAGAGACAAGATCTAGAATTTGAGGAATTGAATTTTGAGAAGGAAAAGGAAAAGGAAAAGGAAAGAAAGGAAGAACCTCCGAAGCTTGAACTGAAGCCCTTGCCTTCCCACCTCAAATATGTGTATCTTAGTGAAGCAGAAACTTTCCTAGTAATCATCAGTTTAAGGTTGAGCAAATTGGAAGAAGGGCGGTTGATTAGGGTACTAAGATAACATACATCAGCAAGGGTGGACCATTTCGGATATTAGAGGCATCTCTTCATCGTTTTGTATGCATAAGATACTTATGGAAGATGATGTCAAGCCTAGGGTGCAGCCACAATGGAGACTGAATCCTTCGATGAAGGAAGTGGTGAGAATGGAGGTGGTGAAACTTCTAGATGCGGGAATAATTTATCCTATTTTTGATAATCCATGGGTGAGCCCGGTGCAAGTGGTTTCGAAGAAGGCAGGTATCACAGTGATGAAGAATGAGAGCAACAAATTGATACCAACTAGGATGGTCATGGGCTGGAGGATGTGCATTGACTACAGAAAATTAAATGAAGCGACAAGGAAGGATCATTTTCCACTTCCTTTCATTGATCAGATGTTGGAGAGATGGTCAGGGCATGCTTACTACTTTTTCCTAGATGGTTATTCAGGATATAATCAGATTGTTATCGCTCCTAAGGATCAATAGAAGATGACCTTCACTTGTCCATATGGCACCTTTGCTTACCGAAGGATGCCCTTTGGATTATGCAATGCACCAGCCACATTTCAAAGATGCATGATATCTATCTTTGGTGATATGGTGGAGCAATTTATAGAAGTCTTCATGGATGACTTCTCTGTTTTTGGTTCATCTTTTGACAATTGCTTATCTAGTCTTTCACTTATTTTACAACGATGTAAGGAGACGAATTTGGTGCTCAACTAGGAGAAGTGCCACTTCATGGTCTAGGAAGGAATAGTGCTTGGTCATAGAATTTCAAGGAATGGCATAGAAGTGGATCGGGCAAAAACAGACGTGATTGAAAAGCTACCATCGCCCTCAAATGTTAAAGCAATTCAGAGTTTCTTGGGGCATGCAGGGTTTTATAGATGGTTTATCAAGGATTTTTCTAAGATCTCTAAACCCCTCTGCAATTTATTGATTAAAGATGTTGCTTTTGATTTTAATGATGAATGCATGCATGCCTTTCAATCTCTAAAAAAATCATTAATGTCTGCACCTATTATTGCAGTTCCTGATTAGGGACTACCATTTGAATTGATGTGTGATGCTAGTGATTTTGCACTAGGAGTAGTGTTAGGACAGAGGAAAAACAAAGTGTTGCATGTAATTCAGTATGCAAGCAAAACACTCACTGATGCACAATTGAATTACACCACCACTGAAAAAGAATTGTTGGCTGTGGTTTTTGCTTTTGAAAAATTTCATTCATATTTGCTAGGTGCCAAGGTGATAGTCTACACGGACCATTGAGCACTCAAGCATCTATTGGCAAAGCAAGAAGCGAAACCTCGGCTGATAAGATGGATCCTATTGCTACAAGAGTTTGAGTTGGTGATACGAGATAAGAAGGGGTCAAAAAATGTGGTGGCGGATCATTTGTCAAGGATTGAACGACCAATTCAGATCCTTAGCTCTATCCTTTGCTGGCTGGTTGCCCCACAGGGACTTCTCCTTGCTCTTTGTTTTATTGTTGGATGGGGAAAAATAAGGTTAGACTTTCTCTGGGCAGCGAAACCTAGGATTGAGGGTGGTCATAGATCAGAAGAAGAAAGGCTTTATCGAGGAGCAGGCTTAAGGGTGGCTACTGAGATCAGAAGTTATAAAGGAGCATCTGTCGTCTCTCCCGTTCTTCCTGGAGGGAAATAAGGAGGAAACCCAAATCAGAGAAACTTTCCCAGATGAAAAATTGATGAGAGTGGAGGAAACGCCGTGGTATGCAGATTTTGCAAACTACTTGTCGTCGAGAGTGCTCCCCATCGACATGAACTTCCAACAAAAGAGGAATTTTTCCTCAGATTTGAAGTACTACTGCTGGGAAGAGCCATTTCTATATAGACATTGTATTGATCAGATGATACGAAGGCGTGTCCCGGAAGAGGAAATGGAGAGTACCTTATGGCATTGTCACGAAAGGGAAGTGTGTAGCCATTTTGGAGGAGCTAGGACAGCAGCCAAGGTTCTTCAATCTGGGTTTTATTGGCTAACCCTTTTCAAGGATTCTTTTCGGATGGTTCAGGAATGCGACCAATGTCAAAAAAGTGGGAATATTTCAAAGTGAGATGAGATGCCACTAAACAATATCCTAGTTGTTGAGCTGTTCGATGTATGGGGAATTGACTTCATGGGTCCTTTCCCAGATTCTTATGGGAATATGTACATTTTGATAGCGGTGGATTATGTATCAAAATGGGTGGAAGTAGTTGCATTGCCATCCAATGATGCTAGGGTGGTGGTTAATTTTTTGAGAAAGAACATTTTCTCAAGGTTTGGGGTACCACGGGCAATCATTAGTGATGGAGGATTGCATTTTTGCAACAGGCAATTAGATGCACTGTTGGGAAAATATAGAGTAAAACACAAAGTTACGACACCATACCATCCATAGACTAGCGGGCAAGTGGAACTGTCTAACAGAGAACTGAAGGGAATTTTAGAAAAGACAGTCAATGCATCGAGAAAGGATTGGTCACAAAAGTTGGATGATGCATTATGGGCCTACTGCACTGCATTTAAGACTCTGATTGGTATGTCTCCATATAGGATAGTCTATGGGAAGGCATGTCATTTGCCGGTAGAACTCAAGCATAAGGCCTACTGGGCAATCAAGCAGCTCAACATGGATTTACGAGCTGTTGGGGAAGAAAGGATGCTGACTTTGAATGAATTCGATGAGTTCTGTCACGAAGCATATGAGAATGATTGGATTTACAAAGAAAAGACAAAAAGGTGGCATGACAAGCATATCTAGCAGAAGAACTTTGAAGTGGGTCAGAAAGTATTGTTGTATAATTCTAAACTTAGGCTATTCCCTGGAAAACTGAAGTCTAGATGGTTCGGACCCTTCTTAGTTACAAGATTTTACCCATTCGAAGCGGTGGAGGTGTCACATGAAGAAAAGGGCACATTTAAGGTCAATGGACAAAGGTTGAAGCCATACATTGATAGGGTGATGAGTTGCAAGTCAATCCCCCTCCGGCTTGATATTCCGACATGAAGACTTGAGAAAGTCAAGCTTTCGACTATAAATAAGCGCTCCTTGGGAGACAACCCAAGTGTTTTCATTTGTTGTTGTTTATTTATTGTTTTGAAGTTGTTTAGTTTTCGTATGATTTTAAGATGAAATCTAATTTGTGTGTTTTTGGGTGTTTCAGGTGAATTATCAAAGCAAGGCGAAAAATGGAATTTTTCCAGTTTTCACCGCGGCGAACTGCATTTTACAAGAATTGGAAGTCGAAAAGTCCTAAACTTCGCCTAGGTGATGTAGGCTCTGGAAATTTTGCTGCGGCAAAGAAAGTTGGGCGAAATTGACTAAGGAATGTTCGCCGCGGCACTGTGGGCTTTGTAATTTTTCACCATGGCGAAGAATTTGTCTTTGCCGCGGCGTCAACTAGTTTAGAAATTTTTTTTTTTTTTAGAATTAAGAACTTCGCCGTAGCAAATTCTGCTTTTTATAAATACTCACTGCGACTCTTCATTTTTCGCCAAACACATCCGAGAGCAAACTTTTTCCCTCTTCGATCCAGAGCCTTTTCAGTGATTTCCCTGCACAATATCTCATTCCTTAACCTTTCTAAACACCAAAACAACTCATTTGAGCAAAGATCTTCGTGAAAATTGAAGAAAATTGTGGGTTCAAGAATTTGAGGATTTTGCAATCTAGACTGTTTTTTGGCTAAATTGGTGGTGAAAACTATCTAGTTTTGGTAAGATTTCGAGTTCCCCAAGCTTTTAATTCCACAATTTCGAGTTTAAAGTTGTAAATCTAAAAATTTTGGATTGTTGATTGAGTTGTGGATTTTTGGTATTATTATGCTTTGATTTTGTTTGAGGAAGTGTAGATTGTGAATTGTGTGGTGTTAAGGAGTTTGGGTTTGAATTTTGGGAGTGTTTTGTGAAGTTTGGACGAATCGAAGTTTGGGGGGTCTAGGTGCGATTTTTGGAAGTGCGATATTTTTGCAAGGTTAATTGTGGTTGATAGTACGGTGCTTAGAGTTGAATTGTTGAGTTAGAATTGTAGTTTGGGGAAAATGCTACTCAAAGTACTCTCCAAGGGTCAGGAAAAGGGAAAAAGGTTGATGACCGATTTGTTAATGAGAAGGCTCGGAAACGATATGAAGGGGCAATCCAAAGGAAAGATAAGGGATTTATTACCGAGTGGGGGTTGACCACTATTTATGGGAAAGAGTGGAGTGACAGGCGAAAGTGGAATGCATTTATGGATGAACCTGCACATGCGGCCGAGGAGCCGATAGTAAGAGAGTTTTACGCCAACCTCCCTGATTGTGATCCTGGTCATGTGTTTGTGAGGGGTATTGATGTGCCATTTAATGCGAAGGTCATCAATGAATTTTTTAACTTGCCTTCGATTGACCCTGATGAGTATCTAGAGTTTAAGAAGAGACAATTTCAGGAGGATGAAATCCTTAAGGTTATAGCAAAATCAGATGCCCCTTGGGAGGTTTCAAAAAAGGGAAAAAAGAGCATCAAGGGAACCAGTCTGACTTCGACAGTTAGGTTGTGGCAGTATTTTGTGTGTGTGCGGATGATGCCAGAAACACATTATAGTTCAGTCACTTTTGACAAGGCATTGCTGCTTTACTCTATTGCCACCGGAAAGAAGATGGATGTAGGGAAGATCATCTTGAATAGTATACAGAATGCAGCCTAACCAGGGCGAGGGAGTTTCCCTTTTCCACATCTCATCATTGAGCTGTGCATTAAAGCAGGAGTACAGAAGGAGGATGATGAACCACTTATCCATGTTGCCCCAACTCTCGACACAGCCTACTATCGGAAGCTACTTGAGCGTCAACCCAGTGAGCAACCTAGCACCAGGACAAAACGACGTAGAACCACACAAGGCACTACCACATCATCCAGGTCCACGGCCACTATGAAGGAGATGATGCAACAGATGCTGGGTTAGATGAAACGGATGGCAAAACGTCAGGATTGGCTGGCAGAGTAGACCCAGATGATGTATGACATGTAGCACAGTTGCTTCACCAAGCTCAACGTTGATACATCAGAATTCCAATGGACTGACTGGGATTTAGAAGAATGGATGGGCTCTAACTCAGAAGAGGACAATACTGAGGGAGAAGAGGAGGCCGAAGAATGAACTGAACACCTATTTTTGTATTTTATTTTCTTTGTTTTAGTTGTTTTTGTATTTCATTTCGAAAATTGAACTAAATTGCTTTTTGTTTTGGATGGTTTAAAGTTTGTTTTAAATTTCCTAGTAGTTGTAAAGGCGAGATTAGGATTGTAATATTTTCATACTAGTCAGTGAACTTTTCTAACACAGTGGACACCACAGTATTTCAATTGTTTTTACAGATTATGGTGATGGGAGAGCCAAGGACTGGGTGTGCATGCTGTTGAGCGAAACTTCAACTTCACGGATTAATTAGGGAACTATCTCGTACCTTTGTAGATTTTGTTTTTCTATTCCTAATTCGTGCATAATGTGACATTGGGGACAATGTCATCTTCAGTTTGGGGGTAGGAAAAATTTGAAATTTTTTTATTTGTGTTTATTTTATTTTTCATGTTTTGTTGTGTATGCCAATGATGAATTGCATAAGTCTATGATGAGAATAGGATTGTTGGGAGTTTATTACTGAAACATGTTAAGCATTGCTTCAAGTTTATGTTGATTAACTGAATTTTGCTTGAGGTTTGTTGAGTGGTTCAACCACCATTTTCATTATTTTGGCATGCTTAGATTCATTTTATGTGGTTAGGTAAAGTCTTGATAATGTTGGTAGACTCTAGAACCTAGTTGAGAAGTGCTTGAGGCTAAATTCTTGGAATAGACATTATTAAGGAAGTTATTTAGGCAGTTTTTTGAACGTTTGAGCCTTTCCAACCAACCATGAATTTTATCCCTAGTAACTCATTTGAGCCTTATGAAATCATCGTTACCTTGTTTTTCTTGTGAAACCAATAATGCCCAAAACCATTTTCCCTAAACAATTCCGCAACCTTTAAGAGAATTCTAAACCAATGCAAACACAAAGAGCTTGGAAAGTTGTGTGAATGAACTAAAAGAATAGTCTGGGGGTTGTGAGAAGGGCAAGAAGAATAAGAGGGGTAATTAACCTCAATTTTATTGTTATTCCAAAAAAAAAAAAAGGTTCCATTTCGAGAACTACATTGCAGTAGCAAAAATAAGAATTGCACATGGTTGAGGGTTGTAAAATGGATGACATCTTGAGTGATGGTTGAGAAAGAAGTGGAAGCTGTTTAAGTCTTAGTGTTGGCTTTAAGGAAACCGAGTTCCAGTGTTTGTTTATCCTTTCCTTTCCTGTGAAGACCATTAACCGAGCCTAACGTTACAAGCCTATAAAGACCTTTTGATCTTTAGTAATGTCTAATCCTCGTTAGTGGAAAGTAGTTCGATACTTAGGCTTATGGATGTCTACCACCATTTGATAAACTTTGCATTTCTACATAAAATAATCCGGGAAATTGGAATGTGGATTGAAATGGGGGTCACCTACTTAGGGAACCAATAGAGAAAGATAGTCGATGGAACTTATAACTTCTTGAACATTTTTCTAGTAATAATTTTCCAACAAACTTTTGAGACTTGTGTAAATTCTAGGCAATTCTTATGTTGAGTTTGAGTCTAAATTTTGTTTGTTAGTTTTTAGTTTTGTTGTTTTGTGTTTTGGTTGTTTGTTGTTTTTCTTTCTTTGTGTTTTGTAGCTGTTGCTCAGGGACGAGCATGTCTTTAGTTTGGGGGTATTTGATAATCCAAGAATTATACTGTTTTAATTAGGCTTTTTGGCAGGATTTTAGATACTTCTTAGTTCATTCATGCCTAAATTGCTACTTAATTCTATACATTTTGTGTTGCAGGCCAAAATGGACATTTTGAGCAAATAAGAAGCGAATTGGAGTTTCTGGACCCAGAAGTAAGTGGGTCTCAGAATTTGGGAGAGTTCGGAAGCAGATTTAAGCACTTTGAAGCTTGTTCCCTTGGGAGAGCATCGAAGATCAAAGATTCAAGCAAAGAAGTGAGTGGAGGGCAATTATGTAATTTTAGAATTCTTTATGAAGGTTCGCCATGGCGAAGTCACGAGATTCCAACTTAACTCGTCGCCGTGGCGAAAGTCTTTCTTCGCCGCGACGAAGTCTACGAATTTTAGTTTCTCCAAAACGCACAGATTTATTTTAGGAAAGTTTTAGGTCTTTTGAGGTGAGCTATATAAGAAAAACCTTATCATTTTGAAGGGGGTTCATCTAGTTTTCGTTTGGCTTTCATTGAGTTTTGGATAGATTGATATTTTTGTGGAGAAAGTGAGAGGATTTGAGATTCAACCTTGTGGATTCTTCAACTAGGGGAGATATCTTTTCTTTTCTCTTATTTCAATATGTTGACTGTTATGTTTAATGTTTTTCTTGCTGTTTGTGTTGATTTAGTTATGAACTAACCCATTTCGGGTTAGGGTTTTGATGTAACTCGGATTTCTATGGGTTAATCAATTGATTTTTGTTATTTCCATACTCTGTTGCAAGGATTGTGTGGTTATTCTGTTTTTATTGATTTTAATTGATGAATATGATGAGATTGAGAAATGAATCAGGTTGAGCTTCTTGGGTAATCACTATTGTAGTATTGAATGCTAGAGACAGATTTGAGAGCCAATGAAATCAATCTAGGATTCCATTAGCTTAATGAACTTGGATCTATTATTCTTCAAATTGTTGGGTGTGGAAGTTTAATAGGGAAAAGTAGGAATTCATAGCCTGAGGAGGTATGTTTGACAACTTAGAGAATTCGATTTACAATCCGTGCATGTGAGTGTGAAAATAGTATAATCCATATAAATTAATCCATAGAGTCCGAATGAAGTCAAAACCCTAACTGTTCGTTAAAATTGATATTACTTTTGTTTTGAATTCTTGCTCTCATTAATTAGTTGTTTTTATACTTAGCAAGTTTTGTTTTAGTTTTAGTTTTAATCTCTCCCATTAATCCAAACAAATTCGGTTTCTCTAACTTGAAAACACTTAGGAGAATTAGTGCTTAACAATCAATCCTCGTGAGAACAATACTCACTTATCACTCTATTACTTTGTGTGACTAGTGCACTTACTATCATTGCATGTTGTAGTAACAATGCATCAAATTCCTTGAACTTGTCAAAGTATTCAAACTTATGTCTCATTAAGTAGACTTATCCAAATCTACTAAGGTCATCAGTAAACATGATGAAGTAAGAATATCCACCTTTGGCTTGTACTATTAGCGATCCACATACATCACTATGGATGATGCCTAATAGTTCCTTTGCCCTTTCACTGTGCCTAGTAAAAGGTGACTTGGCCATTTTGCCTAATAGGCATGACTTGCATAACTCATAAGACTTGAAGTCAAATAGGTCAAAAACTCCATCCTTGTGAAGTTTTGCTAAGCGAGTCTGGTTCACATAACCAAGCCTACAATGCCAATGGTACATGTGATTAAAGTTATCAACCTTGGCTTTCTTATTCTCTAGATTGAAAATCTCATTATTATTTAACTCTAGAACATACAAACCACTATGTAATCTTGCAATTCCATATTGTATATCATTCAAACTAATTGGCAGCAATCCTTTAGTTATCATAAATTGATATCCAATGTTATCCAAAGCAAACACAGAAATAATATTCTTTGAAATTGAAGGAACATAAAAACAATTCGCAAGTTCCAATACCAAGCCTAAAGGAAAATTTAAATAATAATCCCCTATAGCTAATGTAGCAACTTGTGCTCCATTCTCAACTCATAGGTCCACCTCTCCTCAACCAAGTAGTCTACTTCGTCGTAGTCCCTACACATTAGTGCAAATATGAGAACCACATTTTGTATCAATAACCCAAGATGTAACAAAAGATACGCTGATTTCAATCATGTATATACCTTTAGAAGAAGATGCAGGCTTCTTCTTCTTGTTGTTTGCTAGGAAGGTTTTGCAATGTTTCTTCCACTAGGTAGGCTTGCCACAATGGAAGGAAACAGACTTTCCATCTTTGCTCACCCCTGCAGCAAGTTTAAGGACATCTTGGGGTTAAGCTTTGGACTTGCCTATGGCATGTTCTTTGCCTCGTTTCCCCTTTCCTTTCCATGGTCCAACGTCAACTAGCATCACTGACTTGGACTTCTTAATGTCCTTTTCTACTATCTTCAACATATTCAAGAGCTTTGAGAGAGACTTCTCCATAGAATTCATATTGAAGTTCATTATGAATTGGGAGAAGGAATCAGGCAAGGATCTATTGATAATTCTGCCTCCAAACCAAATCCCAGTATTTCATGCAGGCCTACTGGGGTTCCCTATAACGCCCCACTTGAGGTACGTAGTTACTGCTTCTTCTTTTGCTCTTTTTGAGTTGGTTTATTAGTATTATTGTTTGGTTGACCTTTGATGGAGTGATATGTTGAACACTTGCCTTGAAATTGGTTGAAAATAGAAGAAGTTTAGTGTTTCAGGCTTCGCCAGGGCAAAGAATAATCCTTGCCACGGCGAAGCAGTGTTGAAGCCTCGGGGAAGCTGCTGGACAGTTTCGCCGCGGCGACAGAAGNGACCTACCAGAGGATTCCATATGGATGGTAACCCCAGTGTCTATGGAACAAATCCTCTAACGAATGGTGGTGCATGTGATCTTTAGACTTGAGATCACCGGAGCGCCTTGTGCACCGATTGGTGCAGTTTGACACTAGCCTAACGCAATTCTGTTCAAAGCTGTCAATACGGTGGTGATTGGCTGCATCAAGGAGTGTATCAAGACTATGGTGGATTGACAGAGGATTCATCACTCTCAGGTACGGGAGAAGTTATCTCACTACCCAATTCAGTATATGGCAATGACACTAAAACTGTGGCCATAGTGGGATTAAGTTGTTGCTCTATCCGGATTATAATACATGTCATTGGTCTAGAAACTGAATACATAATATCGAGAGTAACCGAAGGTTGACACTATTTCTATGCCTTCATCTCATCGAGATAACGAATGATGAAAGGATTGAATTGTACGGTAACCATATCGTTGACAGGTAGCTAGTTTGCTGAATCCGAATCTATCGGGTGGCCATGATGCCTTGCTAGGGGCCAATCTTGGTATGTGTACAGTGAGACGATTAATTGGTGTTAATCGAGATACTATACACTGCCGGTATGATGAGGAGCCTATGAGTCACACATATAGAAGATAATTTAAGATCTAAGAAGAAGGAAGGGCGTTTTCGTCTTTTTAAGGTGAAAGGGTATTTTGATAATTTCACAGTGCAATTAAATTTGCTGAAGGTCGTAGCCTTTATTTAATTAGAAAAATTAAATAAGTGAAATTACGTTTAAATATGTGTTCACATATATTTAATTAAATCATCATTATTGTTAAATGTTAATATATAGATTAAATATATACAATTATTGATTTTAATTGAGATAATGATGAAATAAAAATTAAATATCTAATTAGGAGTGTTTGGTAACATGGGGTGGATGTTTGGGTTGGAGCCGAAAAATGTTTCTTTGTAAAAAAAAGAATAAGACTTTTCATTATTTCATTCTCTTGAAAAACACAAACACAGCAGCCCTTTGACTCTCCCACGGCAGAAACATTTTTGCCCCAAAGCAATTAAATTTGATTTCCTTCTTCTTTAATCTTAAAGCCAAAGAGGATCTAGCAAATCCCTTTTTGGTTCTTTGTGATTGTCTTTGTGTGGACTACGTTGGTTCGATCCTACACTTGGGTCGATAGCAAAAACGTTCAAAGACAAATGTGGTGGAGCCTCCAAACGTGCGTATGATTCTCTTAACTCATGATTAGCCTTTTGTGCAAATTCTACTTTAATATAAATTGTAAAATTATACCCTTGATCTTGGCTCATGTAAATGATCCTTGTATTATATTTTTTTGTTTCCACTGCGTATATGGGATCATTTACTAACAACTCTTGTTTTAAATTCTTGCTCTCATTAATTAGTTGTTTTTATACTTAGTAAGTTTTGTTTTAGTTTTAGTTTAAATCTCTCCCATTAATCCAAACAAATTCGGTTTCTCCAACTTGAAAACACTTAGGAGAATTAGTGCTTAACAATCAATCCTCATGGGAACGATACTCACTCATCACTCTATTACTTTGTGCGACTAGTGCACTTGCTATCATTGCATGTTGTAGTAACAACGCATCAGATTCTATATAGATGGTAACCCCAATGTCTATGGAACAAATCCTCTAACGAATGGTGGTGCATGTGATCCTTAGACTTGAGATCATCGGAGCACCTTGTGCACTTATCGATGTACTTTGACACTAGCCCAACGCAGTTTTATTCAAAGCTATCAATATGGTAATGATTGGCTGCATCGAGGAGTGTATCAAGACTATGGTGGATCGATAGAGGATTCATCACTCTCGGGTATGGGAGAAGTTATCTCACGGCGCAATTCAGTTAATGACAATGACAATAAATCTGTGATCACAATGGGATTGAGTTGTTGCTCAATCCAATTCCTTATTCCGGTCATTAGTACAGTAACTGAATACATTTATATCAAGAGTAACTAAGGTTGACACTATTTTTGTACCTCAATCTCGATGAGATAGCAGATAATTAAAGGATTAGATTGTACGGTAACCATATCGTTAACAGGTAGCTGCTTCATTGAATCCGAATGTATCGGGTGGCCATGATGCCTTGCTAGGGGCCAATCTTGGTCTGTGTGTCGTGAGACGATAAATTGGTGTTAATCGCGATACTATTTACTGCCAGTATAATGAGGAGCCTACGGGTTACACACATAGAAAATAATTTAAGGATCAGTTTGTGCAAGGGGTGTTTTCGTCTTTTAGGGTGAAAAGGTATTTTGGTAATCTCATAGTGCAATTAAATTTGTTGAGATTGTTGCCTATATTTAATTTGATATTAAAATTAAATAAGTGAGATTATATTTAAATATATGTACACATATATTTTATTATTAAATGTTAATGTATTTCTACAAATACATTAATTGAGTTAAATTGAAATAATGATAATTATAATAAAATATCATGATTGGGAGTGTTTGGGTTGAAGCCCAAGCCTATTCCTTAATGGAATAGGGTTTTATGTGCACTATATAAGTGCAAGGTTTTGTGAATTAAAATGGGGAATTCATTCAAGTGAATTCAATCACTTTTCATTAAAAGAAATATAGCCCTCTCCCATTCTCTACATCTCACGTCACCTTCATCAAAGTTTCTTTGATTCTTCATTTGGTTCTTGAAGCTAAAGAGGATCTAGCAAATCCCTCTTTAGCTCTTCAGGTTATCTTCGTATGGATTATCGCAGGTTCGATCCTACTCTTGGATCGGTAACGAACAAGTTTTAAGGAGCCTCCAAACGTGCGTATGAACTCTAAATTCTACTCTGATTGTTCATATTACTACAAATTTTGATTTAACATATAAATTGTATAATCTGTGCCTTGATCTTGGCTTTAATGGGAATGATCTATGCTTTCAAATTTTTGTTTATGCTGCCATGAGTTAGATCGTTTCCTAACACGCAACAATCAAGAGTTGTTGGAACGATTCTCAAGAATGTTACAATCGGGCATTCATGTTGCACAAAAATGGCTGCTGCCGAGAACCATGGTCATTGCTGAGTCCGAGCCAAAGCCCGGACATCTGGATATCATAGATCTTCGCATCCATAAAAAAGAACCTACTGTAGGGCCAATAAAAGAGCTACAAAAAGTATCTGTTAGCGAGAAAGACCCAACTCGCGTGCCGAGAATTTGTAGTAGTTTGAGTGACAAGCTGGCAAACAATCTTGTGGTGTTCCTAGAGAAAAACCGTGATGTGTTCGTTTGGATACATGTAGACATGGTGGGGATCAGCCCTGAAGTAATGTGCTATAGGTTGAACGTCGACTCAAGGGCTCAACCAATATGACAGAAAAAAAGATCTATGGATGCTGAGTGGTCCAGAGCGCTCAACGATGAAGTTGAGAAACTCCTAAACATCAACTTCATTAGGGAAGTAAAGTACCCAAACTAGCTCGCCAACCTTGTCTTGCTGAAAAAGTCAAATGGCAAGTGGTAAACTTGTGTCGACTTCACTGATCTAAACAAGGCCTATCCCAAAGACATTTTTGTGCTACCCCAGATTGATCAACTAGTAGATGTGACAATCAGGAATGCACTATTAAGCTTCATAGATGCATTCTCGGGATACAACCAAATCCTGATGTATCAACCTAACGAAGAACACACCTTCTTTATTACTGATAAGGTATTTATTGTTATAGAGTAATGCCATTTGGCCTAAAGAACGTTGGAGCGACCTATCAGTGTTTGGTGAATCAAATGTTCACCAAAAAAATTTGCAAAACAATGGAGGTGTACATTGACGATATGCTTTTCAACTCAAAGGTCGCCAAAAGCCACATCGAGCACCTAGGAGAAATGTTTGGCATCCTCAGAAAATACCAAATGACATTGAACCCTCTGAAGTGTGCTTTCGGGTAAGCTCAGGGAAGTTGGGTTTCTTGGTAAATCAGTGAGGTGTTGAAGCCAACCCAAAAAAAATTCAAGCTCTCTTGAACATGAAGAGCCGGACTAGTATAAAACAAGTTCAGAGTTTGATATGACAACTAGCTACACTTAGTAGGTTTGTTTCTTGAGCTATAGACAGGTGCGTACCTTTCTTTGAAACCCTAAAAGGGAACAATGGTTTTGAATGGACAGATGAGGGCGAGAAAGCATTCCAAGAGTAGAAGAAACACTTAGGGCAACCTTTTTTGCTATCAAAGCTCATCTAGGGCGAGCCCCTACTATTGTATTTATCGGTATCTAAGTCTGATTTCAGTGTGGCTTTGGTACGTGAAGAAGCAGAAGTACAGTGGCCAGTGCACTATGTGAGCAAGTGGTTGCTTGATACCAAAACAAGGTATACCAAGATGGAAAAGCTCGCTTATGCACTCATCATAGCCGCTCAAAAATCGCGGCCTTATTTTTAGGCACACTTCATACATGTCCTAACGAATTTCCCACTAAGAAAGATCATCTAAAAGCCTAAGGCATCGGGTAGATTAATTCAATGGACTATGGAGATGAGCTAACACGACATCAAATACATCCTAAAGACCACAATTAAGGGGCAAGCTTTGGCTGATTTCATTTTGGAGTTCTCCTATCAGCTCGAAGGGGAAGTAAGCCCGTCAGAAGGGAGAACCTCAAAAGAAAACAAGCCAATGAAGCCAAAGCTTGACAGTCTATGGCAATGGACCTTGTACGTAGATGGGTCCTTTAATGAAAAGGAGGCGGGAGCTGTAACAACTGCTGTAAACTAGTACAATGCATGCATAATAATAATAGAAAATGGGCCCAAAACTTTCTTTTTATTATACGTACTAAGTCTTTTATACA